>NC_063339.1:69910917-69950962 GCF_021869965.1 Rhincodon typus | reverse complement strand
TGACTTCAACTTTCCAAATATTGATTGGAAACTTTTTAGTTGTAATAGTTTAGATGGAGCGGATTTTGTCCAGTGCATTCAGGAAGGATTCCTGACACAGTATGTAGATAGACCAACACAAGGAGAGGCCACCTTGGATTTGGTGCTTGGCAATGAACCTGACCAAGTGTTAGACCTGTTGATAGGAGACCATTTTGTCAGTAGTGATCATAACTCTGTTACTTTTACAATGGTCATGGAAAAGGATAGGTACATATAGCAGGAGAAGGTTTATAACTGGGGCAAGGGTGACTATAATTCTGTTAGGCAAGAACTGAGTAACATAAAATGGGAACAGATGCTGTCAGGGAAGAGCACTATAGAAATGTGGAGATTGTTTAAGGAATGCATACTGCGTGTGCTTGGTATGTTTGTCCCTAGCAGGTAGGGAAGATGCGGTCGAGTGAGGGAGCCTTGGTTCTCAAGAGAGGTCGAACGACTAGTTAAGAGGAAGAAGGATGCTTATATAAGGTTTAGGAAACAAGGATCGGAAAAGGCTCTAGAGGGATACAAGTTAGCCAGGAAGGAGCTGAAGAAAGGGCTTAGGAGAGCTATAAGGGGGCATGAGAAAATCTTGGCAGATAGGATCAAGGAAAACCTCAAGGCTTTTTACATGTATGTGAGGAATAAGAAAATGACCAGAGAAGGGGTAAGGCCAATCAAGGATTGTAAAGGGAATTTGTGCACAGAGCCTAAAGAGATAGGAGAAGTCCTTAATGAATACTTTTCTTTGGTATTCACAACTGAGAGAGACCTAGTTGTAGGGGAGGACAGTGTGAAAGAGGCAGGTAGGCTAGAGGAGGTGGATGTTAGTAAGGAAGATGTACTAGGAATTTTGAGGAACTTGAAGATAGATAAGTTCCCCGGGCCTGATGGGATTTATCCAAGGATTCTATGGGAAGCGAGGGAAGAGATCACAGGGCCTTTGGCGATGATCTTTTCATCCCCACTGTCCACGGGTATAGTACTGGAAGATTGGAGAGTGGCAAACGTCATTCCCTTGTTCAAAAAAGGGAATAGGGATAACCCCGGAAATTACAGGCCAGTTAGTCTTACTTCAGTTGTGGGCAAATTATTGGGAAGGGCTCTGAGAGATAGGATTTATGATCACTTGGATAGGCACAGTTTGATTTGTGATAGTCAGCACAGATTTGTGAGAGGTGATCATGCCTCACAAACCTTATTGAATTCTTTGAAGAGGTGACCAAACACGTGGATGAAGGTAGAGCCGTGGATGTGGTATACATGTATACCTTAAGTAAGGCGTTTGACAAGGTTCCCCATGGTAGGCTCATGCAGAAGGTAAGGAGGCATGGGATAGGGGGAAATGTGGCAGATTGGATTCAGAATTGGCCGACCCTTAGAAGACAAAGGGTGGTAGTGGACAGAAAATATTCAACATGGTGCTCAGTTACGAGTGGTGTACCACAAGGATCTGTTCTGCGTCCTCTTCTATTTGTGATTTTTGTAAATGATTTGGATGAAGGAGTGGAAGGGTGGTTTAGCAAGTTCGCAGATAGTACGACGGTGGGTCGAGTTGTGGATAGTGCGGAGGGCTGTTCTAGATTACAAAGGGACATTGATAGGATGCAGAGCTGGGCTGAGAAGTGGCAGATGGAGTTTAACCCTGAAAAGTGTGGGATGATTCATGTTGGAAGGACAAATTTGAAGGCAGAATACAGGGTTAACGGAAACATTCTTGGCAGTGTGGAGGAGCAGAGAGATCTTGGCGTTCATGTCCACAGTTCCCTGAAAGCTGTCACCCAGGTGGATAGAGTTGTTAAGAAGGTGTATGGTGCGTTAGCTTTCATTAATAGAGGGATTGAGTTCAAGAGCCGTGAAGTTATGCTCCAGCTGTACAAAAGCCTGGTTCGGCCTCATCTGGAGTATTGTGTCCAGTTCTGGTCGCCTCATTACAGGAAAGATGTGGAAGCATTGGAAAAGGTGCAGAGGAGATTGCCTGGATGTTGCCTGGAATGGAGGGAAGGTCTTACGAGGAAAGGTTGAGAGAGCTAGGGTTTTTCTCTTTAGAACGACGAAGGATGAGAGGTGGCTTGATAGAGGTGTACAAAATGATTAGAGGTATAGATAGAGTGGACAGCCAGAGACTTTTTCCGAGGGTGGAGATAGCTATTATGAGGGGGCATAGTTTTAAAGTGAGTGGAGGTAGAGATAGGGGAGACGTCAGAGGGAGGTTCTTTACTAAGAGAGTGGTAGGGGCGTGGAATGCATTGCCGGAGAGGGTAGTGGAGTCGGCCTTATTAGGGGCATTTAAGTGGCTATTAGATAGGCATATGGATGATAGTATAAGGTAGGGGTGGAGGTTAGATAGACCTTAGGTTTAGGATAAAGGTTCGGCACAACCTCAGTACTGTGCTGTACTGTTCTATGTTCTATGTTTTATGTTCTATGAAGGACATGCTGGTGTTGGAGGGCATCCAGAGGAGGTTTACAAGAATAATTCCAAGGATGAAGGCATTATCATATGACGAGCGGTTGAGAGTCCAAGGGCACAGCCTCAGAGTGAAGGGTCAACCCTTTAGCACTGAGATGAGGAGAAAGTTCTTTAACCAGAGGGTAGTGAATCTGTGGAACATTTTGCCACAGAAAGACTGTATTTAAGATAAAGATCAATAAGTTCTTGATTGTTAGGGGGTCAAGGGTTACAGGGAGAAGGCAGGAGAATGGGGTTTAAAAACATATCAGCCATGATTGAATGGCGGAGCAGTTCCAAAGAACTAACCAGGCAGGAATGGCGATCTTCTGCGCTGTATGATTCTCTGATGTATGTGATTCTAGCCGAAGTGCTGTGCTTGTTTTTTTTGGGGTTTTAACAACAATTAATTTCCACAGTGGCTTCATTTCTGTTTTACTCAATTTCAGCAATGAACGCATAGAGTCTTTAAAACACAAGAGTCTCAAGTGGAAGATTAACAAAAGTTCTACAGTCCAGCTGACATTTTTTATTTATGTACACGGTAACTCTGATTTTATTTAATCAGTTGATAATATACGGATCCACTAACTTCAAGCAACAAATATGATTTTCAATTGGGTCACAAGGAACATTATTGACAGCAGCTGGCAGTTTGCCTTCTTTATGATTTCTTGACTTTGGACACTTGGCTAAGAGATAATTCAATATTTTATGCCCTACCCTTTCAGCCCTAGCCACAGGACATGATCACTTCTTTCTGACATCTTCTAAAGTGATACTGGATACTACTTCAGGCCAAGCAGCATCACAGGAGCAGCCTGCTGTGTTCATCCAGCTCTACACCTTGTTATCTCAGATTTTCCAGCATCTGCAGTTCCTACTATCTCTGGATACTACTTCAGGAGCTTTCATGGATATTCCAATGGGATCATTGAACACTAAGTTTGTCAAAAACATTGTTTGTTTGGAACAATCCAATTGCTGGGCAAATTAATGCATTATGTAAAATGATTCAACTGGATTAGGATAGATGATCACCCACATCAAGGAGGCTCTTCTCACAACAGAGAAAGAAAAAAATATAGGAGGATGAGTCAGCCTGTTCACAAACAGATTCTAGCAATAAGTTAGCTGTCCTTGAACTGGGAACAATAGCCAGCAGAACGATATAAAAGAACAAACATAAAAAAAAGAGTGAAATCAGAGAATGAATAAGCAGAAACAAAAAATGCAATGAAAAGAAACTCCACAAAATAAAGTGAGAAAATAAAGGCCAGCATAGGCTATTTGTGAGATTAGCAGATATTTAATGTAACCATTTCACTGCTATTTTAAAAAATCTTTAACCCAACAAAATCTCCCCAAAAATATCATCATATCAATGTGTCTAGTGTACAAAAGTTATTATCTCAAATGATAATTTCTGGGCTTAAATGTCCAATCTAACTGGAGGAACAAAATTGTGACTTTACATGTGGCCCATTGACAAGCGCTGCAGATGTGTTAAATACAATCTCAGAGACTGCTCATTCTAGATGTAACATCGAATCAAACCACCTCAGGAATAGTACCAGCTTCTCTGTAAAGATTCATGCTCTACTGATATCTGTTGTACTAACAGGAACTCGACTATCTCCATGCTGACAATCATACAAATGAACATCCTTTAAAACAGAAAGGCAAAGAAAGGCTTGTCAATCACACCTTTTCACTCTTTACATCCGAAGGCTGTGAAACATGGTGATGCACTAAACATTGGTAGGATACCAACAAAACTATGCGTGTACAAAATAGAAAGGAAAACAACAAATTGTCCTATTCCCTGTGCTCTGTGCCATTTTCCTGAAGGGTCATGAGCTGACGCATCAGTAACTGAATGGATTGAATCATGTGTGAAAAAAAACCTCTATGTTAAAAACCTGAATAAAGCAGCAAAGAAAGGAAATGAGACATCTGTCTGTACCCATGGTCCTTTGGGATCAATGCTCTTATTTCAAGCGCATTTTCAGCTTCATTGTTATCTGAGGACGAATGAAAAGGATTAACTTTATTCAGGCCTTCAGTGACAGAATTCTATGCTGCTGTGTCTCACTGATTGTGGTAGTCTGCCTCCAAACCAGTCAGCTAATTGACACTTTATCAGACACTGATTGTATTATGTCTTCTGGTTCCCTTAAATTAGAAATAATCACTTCAGACTCAAAACACTGAAGCTTCATTGGCGTATTTCTTTCAGCTTTCTCTGTGACTGCCGGACTAATACATTGTTACTCAGTACATGACTGCATTTGCAGTAAAAAAAAACACCTCAGACATCCATTTTTGAAACAATTAGTTTCTCTTTCTTTATGAACAATGAAATCCTGTTTCCAAACATACAATGCCTCTATATCAATAAGACTGTTCTAATCATTACCTATCTTCTTCCCAACATTTATAAATAAATTGAAAAGCCTTAAAATTCTGTTATAGCTCGTTCTTATCTCATAATATTGCTTATGGTATGTTCAGGTATTAGGATGTTCTCCCTTCATCTTGTAGATGTGGCATTCAGTGCTATCAGTGGCAAGTTGACGAGCTCCACCGATAACCTTGAATTTGTTGCTCCTTTTGTTGCTAAGTTGTGCCTGATGTTGATAATGTTATGTTGTTGTTGGTGTTGCACTGCGTATTTTTGATCTGCTAGAGTTGCCGATAATATTTCTACACTTCCAACACAAGTGGATGTCGAATATGGACTCTGTTGCTTCTCACTTGCTTATTGGTTTTGGTCTCGAGGAGGGTTGGGGCCCTGGGATGGTGTGTATTGCTGTGATTTCATGTCAGCCTCATGGAGTACATATTGGAGTGACAATAAGGCAAGGTTTGGATCATACTTTGTTTCTTGGACATTTGTGAGCGTTTTCTTGACTGTGTGGTCATGTCTTTGTATAAACCTCTGTCCCTTGGGTAATACGATGATGAGGTAATGATGTGGAACCCATGCTGTTTAGCAGATTCCTTGAATTTTTTGGCAATAAATTGGGTTTCATTGTGAAATTTGCTTTGGAACAATTCAGAGGAGGTTCACTAGATAGATTTCAAAGATGTCTTGTGAAGAGAGATTGAGCAGTTTATGCCTAGACACTGTTTAGAAGTATCATGGAAGCATGGGCAGCATGCTGGCTCAGTGTTGCCTCACAGCAGCAGGAACCCAGGTTTGATTCCACCCTCAGGCAACTGTCCATGTGGAGTTTGCATATTCTCCCTGTGTCTGCGTGGGTTTCTTCTGGGTGCTCCAGTTTCCTCCCACAAAGATGTGCAGGCTATGTGGATCAGACAAGGGAAATACAGGGTTACAGAGAAAAGGTAGGGGTCTGGATCTGGGAGGGATGCTTTTTAGAGAATCAGTGTAGACTCGATGGGCTGAGTGACCTAATACCATCCTGTAGAGATTCTATGACAATAGTTTCCAAAATGTGGGATTCCATTTTTGATTGGGTCTGAATAAACCAGCTCCGACAGAAAGCTACAACTAGGTGATATTTCAATATCTCCTATTTCCCTTTTCTGTAACGTGTTCCCATCCTGGTCACATAGGTGCATGTAAACATCATTCTATTGATATTTTTCCAGCTGGCTATCTAGTACGTTGCAGACCTGGCTCTGAGATTACGTAGGAACATAGGAATAGGAGTAGACCATTCAGTTCATTGAGCTTGCTCTGCCATTTATTACAATTGTGGCTGATTGAACATTTCAATGTCTTTTACCTGCACTATCCCCGTAAGCCTTTGCACCAGTGATAACCAAAAATCTATTAACTTTTACTTTAAACATATCTAAAGAACAGGCTTCCGCAGCTCTATGGGGTAGAGCATTCCAAAGATTCATCATCCTCTGAGTAACACAAAAACTTTTAATCTCAGTCCTAAATGGCATCCCCTTATTTCTAAATTGCACTCCTTCATTCTCGACTCCCCAGGTCGGGGACAATCTTACCTGAATCCACCCTGTCCATCCATTTAAAAATTTTGCAGGTTTCAATGAGATCACATCTCATATTTTGAAACTCTAGAGAATACAGGCCCAGTATGCCCAGTCTCTCTTCATAGCACAGCGCCATCATCCTGGGGAACAAGTCGGGCGAATCTCTGTTGCGATAATATCTTTCCTGAAATAGACCAAAACTGCACACAGTATTCTGATGAAGGGTTTTTCTGATGAAGGGTCTAGGCCTGAAACGTCAGCCTTTGTGCTCCTATGATGCTGCTTGGCCTGTTGTGTTCATCCAGCTCTGCACCTTGTTGTCTCACAGCATTCTAGTTATGTTCTAACTAAGCCCTTGTATAATTGAAGCAAGACTTCACTACTCCTGCACTCAAATCCTGTTGTGATAAAAGCTAACATTCACTTCTAACAGGTTTATGTACCTGCATGTTAACCTTCAGTGATTTTGACAAGGATAAGCGAGGTCCTTTATACATCTACACCTTCTAACCTATCATCAATAATCTGCACATCTGTTCTTCCTACCTAAGTGGATAACCTCACATTGTTCCACATTTTCCTATCTGCCATCTTCTTGCCCATTCACTAAGCCTGTCCAGAACTTATGAAACCGCTTTACATCTTCCTCCCAACATACAGTCCAGTTGAGATTTGTATCATCTGCAATTTTGGAAAAATTGGTTCGCATATCAAAATCATTGATATATGTTGTGAACAGCTGGGGCCCAATGCACTGAACTTTGAGGTACCACACTATTCACAACCTGCCAATGTGAAAATGACCTGTTTATTGGTACTCTCTTGTTAGCTATTTATCCCTGTTTACTGTTTGTAGGCTAATCTTTAGTCCATGTTATGATGTGGAGGCACCAGTTTTCGACTGGGTCAGAAATCAAATGACACCAGATTATAGTCGAACAGGTTTATTTGAAAACACAAGCTTTCAGAGCCTCACTCCTTCTTCAGGTGTTAGTGAGAGAGGTCATATCAGACACAGAATTTATAAGTCAAAGATCAAAGGTTCGCACCATTGATGAGAATGTACTAAACAAACCTAAAATGCTGTTAAATCTTTAATCGGTTAGATTTTAATTGATTAATATGTACGTGTAAATCCCCAAATTCCTTTCAAGTCACAGTCCTGACGAAACTAAAGGTTTTATCAGTGTAAAGAAGAGGTGATATTTTAGGTCAGACAATGCATGTTAGGTGTGAGACCTTGTTTAGAATTTGTTTGTGTTTTAGTTTAGAGTCAGACTGATTTTATTTCTAAAGCAGGAATTTATAAAACACCTTCTTACTGATTAAAGATTTAACAGGTTTGTTTAGTACACTACCTGCTATCCCATTTGCTTTAATTTTGCTAAATAACCTCTTGTAGGGGAACATATCAGAATCCGTCTAAAAATCCAAATATGCTCCATCCATTGACTTCCCTCTATCAACTTTATCAGTAACATCCTTAAAAAAACTCCAACAAGTTTGTCAAACATAATTTTCCATTTGCAAATTCTTGCTGACTAGGACCAATCAAATTGTTTTTATATAAGTGTCCATTTATCATGTGGCGGTCCTTTATGATTGATTCTAATATTTTTCCTGCTGCTGATGTACAGGTTTGTAATCACCTGCTCTTTCTCTTACTCCTTTCCTAAATAATGGGCTGACATTTGCAAGCTCTCCCATTCCCATGTGGTCTCATACTTCGTTGGTAGATGTTCATTCTGCAATACTTTAGTTATGATTATTCAGGGTCTGACTAGCAGAGTCGCATATTTTAGTGAGACAGTGTCTCTGTTAGATCATTACTAGCATATTGCTTCCAGCATCTTATCACTCCATCCCTGAGAGATTATCTGCAACTCTTCATTGTTGCTGGTCTCACTTCTAATTTGACTCAGTTTTGATGATGCAACATTCATATTACATTCATGAATTTTTTATGCCTATATCTTTTCTCTATCTCAGGAGAGCAGGACAATCTGGTTCACTGATATAGAACATACAGTTAACATAATTTTCTTTGCGAGCCCTTGGGATTGGCGTTGTTCCTAACTGTTGAATCTCAGTTCCCTCCAAATGCCATTTGCGTGTTACTGCTCAGTTTCACAGCACCCTTCCTTGGGTAACAATTTTCTTTTGAATCCGCAGGAATGATTTTCTTATATTATCTGATTGGGATGATGTTATTCTGTGCTCTGGTACCAATCACCAGCTTCATATTTATGGCTGTTGGCTTACTTCACACTTGCTTCCTGATTAATTGTTGTGTGAATTCCTTTTCTACTGGGAGCTGTCACATCCAGACCTTTCATGCTGTTGTATGGTCACTGAATCACCTATGTCCTCAAACTCATTGTTATCTTCCAGGGGTTTTTTTGTGTTTATTTGGTTTCTTTAACTTTCAATTGTTCCCCTTTCACTGATAATCTGTTACCTTCTTTCTTTATTCTGTACATATCTTTTCGTAATGAGCGACCTTTCCACAAGCTCTGGTTTTACCCGTATGCGGGGCACTCACTTTTGTTTGTGAATTAATGCAATTAATTCTTGCACATTTTTCTCTTTGTCTAGCATGCATTCTTTGGTTGATGATTCATTGTATCAACTGTTCTGCCTTTCTCCTGATTTAACGAAAAGCTTCCTCCTCTGTATACTCATGGTATCATGTCCTCTGGCAGCATCTGCATCCTGTGATATTTTAATCTTGCCCATTACAGTCAATTCTTTTTGTACTCCGGGTTGAGCAGAGGCCCAAATCAATGGATCTATCAGCCTGTCATCATGTTCTTGAATTTAAATTTTCTGGTTGTATTCTTCACTCTTCTTAAGAAGGTGGCAACAGGCTCACCTGATTCTCGCCTCAGTCTTTTGAATTCATATCGATAGATCTGGTGATTTGACTTTCAAGGTGTGTTGAATTTTTCAAAAACAGTTATTGGATTTCTGCCACTATCTTTACTCATCTCCTGATTATTAAACACATTTAACCTTTTCTTTCCTGCTCACAAAATGATGTGGCTGATCCTTTGCTCTTTGTTCATGCCTTTTACAATGTTATCGAATGTCGGTCTGCATCATTGTTTCAACAGCTCAAATGCCTCTATAATATCACCAACCACCCAATTTAGCATGGTTTGGAGCTGCGTGTTAATCATTGCACATCAGTGTTCTCATTTTTGCACATTTCACTCAACCTTTTCTCTCTCTCTCTATCAAAAATTTAATTCAGCATTAAATCCATTTAAAATGTTTGGATTTTTACTCAGAGAATTCCTGCTACCATCACGTTCTGTCTTTAGCTTCATAACAATTAGTTCCTGTTTCTTTATGAATGATACAACAATAAAGTTAAGTGAATGCATCTAACTTACAGAACATCTGGAAATGCTCTGACAGTACAATTTGAATGGGAAACTTTGAACTGGGCTAAGGTATTTCTCAAATGGAACCTGTGTACAGTAAATCTTTAAGTTGTCTTTAGACTGCTGTGATGCTTATCCCAGCAAAAATCTTCAAATGTAAGATGGGAAATGATTCAGTCCAGGAAAGTGCAAAGTACATTTAAAAGTTGAAACCCAAATTCTAATAAATCTAAGTTATTTCAAAATTAGGTTTGAAACTTATTTCAGTTAATCTCATGTAAGAGATACAAAGTATGGTAAGTACATCAGTCAGAATGGATACATCTGGTTAACTTTAAGTTTTTAGAAATGATACCTCTATGGTCAGGAAACACAATCTAATAAAATCTGGAAATCTTAAATAAACATGGATTTTATCCTCTTCTCTCCTATGTTTCTTCCATTCTACCCTCAAGGTGCAGTCCAATATTGTGGTGTAGTTCCACGAATGCCCAGGGTTTTGTGCCAGACAGAGAGAGGAAATTGACCGAACAAAACATGCAAAAGCAAAATGTCTGCTGTCACGAAGATGAACATACAGCTCCAGACCATGATAAATTGGGAGATTGATGATATCACAGAGGCATTTGAGAAATTGAAATAAAGATGCCCAGAGTCTTCTAAGTTATTCAGGAAAGCAGCTATTCTTTATATGCAAATAGAGGTAGCAGTATTCATAAATTATTTAAGGTAAAAAGCATATGGAGGAAAACACAGTCCATTAAGGGGCAACAATGAAGGCCGAACTTATAGGAAATTTAAATGGCCTGAAAAATAAAGTTTAACGATTCTAATATTTACCATTGCAGAGCAGAAATACAAATAGAATGCTGACCAATATAATAGAAGACAGCGACAGAACATAAAAGAATGGAAGTGAAGCTCCTATCTAATTCCAATCACAGCAAACATTAATTATTTTGGCAGCATCTCAAAGACGAGATGTGAGGCTTTTAAAAAATAATTATTCCTCCGCACTCTCTGAAGGATCCTCATAGTTTTACTAAACTGTGATGGCCAGAACTAGATACTAGCGGACCTAAACAAAGCTTCATAAATGTTCAGAATAATGTCTTTTCATTTTTTTCGACACAATAGAAATAGAAAGTATAGAATGGTTTTTCTGGATTGATAGTTCAGTTCCATAACTGAGAAATCCAACAGCGATTTCAGGAGAAACTCCACTACCCAGTGGGTGATAAAACTGTAGCCATTACTATCCAACATGGGAGTAGTTCAAGCAAATGGCATAGATATATTTAGGAAAACCTAAATTAACATATGATGGAAAATGGAATAGACAGCTTTTATGGTCAAATAAGAGGAAAAGTTTTTCAGGATCATAATAATCATCATCATGGGCTGAATGGCCTGATTCTGTAATATGGTTTGGGCATAGTTTTAAGGTGAGAAGGGAAACACTTAAGAGGGACCTGGCGGGCAACTTTTTCACACAGAGGGTGGTGTGTATTTGGAATGAACTGCCAGAGGAAGTGTTAGGGGTAGGTACAGTTACAACATTTAAAAGACATTTGGACAGGTACATGAACAGGACAGGTTGAGAGTGAGGATATGGGAAAATAGGACTGGTTTAGTTTGGAAAACCTGGTTGGTATGGACGAGTTGGACTGAAGTGTCTGTGCTGTATCATTCTATGACTCTGTGTAATTTGTGTTTAAGGTAACTGTTAAAGCCAGGAGTAATTTACCAGAGGTGAACAGAAGCCCACATTTCAGGCTCCCACAGAATTCAGTAGCATAGCAATGGTTGAAAGGGAATTAAAAAGAAAATTAGCTCTCAGTGCCAGTGTAACCTTTTATGCTAGAGTGATGACAGGGTTGCCGCTATTTATTACCTTTGAAGAGAAATTCAATTAGGATGAGAAAGAATCAAGTGGGGTTCTTTGCATGGATTCAAGTGTCAAGAACAATGCTGTCAATCAAAAGTTATGCAAAAGAGCATTTTCAATTCTGAAACTTGCTGTAGGGTTATAGCTCCATAACACTTGAATCTCCCGATTCACTGCACCATTGTTCTCCTTACTCTATTTAGTTTTTTTAATCAATATACTCAGGGAAAAAAACTCTCATTTGCTAACAAGGCACGTAAGCTTTCAGCATATTTCTTCATAGGCTGATTTTGCGAACTATTGGGGTAAATGGACTGAGGATAGGCATGATACATTGAATCCCTAAGAGTGTTCTGATGCAGCGAGTGGGTAGTATTATGATAATTTAATAGCTGGTGCTAAACAGGCAGCAAGGCTTCTGGCTCCTGAATACCTTAGTAATCTAGAGGGAGTTTCATTTCTGTGGAAAGACAACAAGTTATTGTCTGGAAGAAAAGGATGCTTGCTAAAATAGAAGTTCAGAAGCAACACAGATCAATCCTTAGAAAGTTGGAGCATGATCACAGGAGATCAGCAGAATCCATTCATTTTTTAAGGTACAAAAACCTGAAGGACACATGAGAAGGCAATACACCAAATTGAAGAGTATCTGTCATACTAATAGTCAGTGTCAGGTCTGTGGAGCAAGGAAACCTTATTAGCTCTTGCATTGGCCAGCATTTATCTGTAAAACAATAGGTCACTTTCAAAAAACGTATTGGAGTAGGATATAATAACAGAGCAGCAAGAACGTAACAATTGACTCAGCTGATAAGATTCGTAAGCTAGATAGAACTGCCTACAGTACAGCAAAAGCCAAATTTCCAAGGGGATCCAGAAACCATATTTTGACAAGAAGGTATTTATACAAATAGACATCACACTGATTTTGAGTTGGATATGGTGGTCAGTCTCACCGTATTAACACATAGTATGCAATGGTTTAAGAAACATTGTCTACAGCCTACAGCATGTTTTGGGGATATTCCATTTGCAATTAAAACTATGATGCAAACAACTCTGCAATACAAGTGTTTCAGAAAAATTTTACTTCATTCACAATTAACAAATCTCACTCTTGAGCATGAATGCATGTTTTGACCTGACTCTTCTTCAAGTGGTAGAAGGAACCAAATTATTTAAATTAGGAAACCACTGATCAAGAAATAGTACATTATGAGCAAATAAATTTATAGTTATTGAACAACCAAAGTAGAACACTTCACTGGCCTTCTTAGCCTTATGATGGAAATCAAACACAGGACAGAGTCTGTTGAGCCTAGCTATGTTGGCATAAGAAATTTGGTTCTTTACATCAGTAAGATGGAAATGTGTGAATATACAGGGTTGTCAGAAATGTTTTGCAATCATGGCAAAATCTTAAGAGGGTTCAGACTGCTAGAATCAGTCAAGTTTATAAGGGAATGCAAATGAGACAGCAAATGAGTAGTAACATTGCACTTGATCTCATTGGTGAAACCCTAACTGGTATAACTCAGACTGCAATGCAGTTTGGTGAACAGACAGTGATGACAGACTCATGTCTGATGTCAGATGATGAGAAAATGCAAATTTAAGCAAAACGTTCTATTCCTGTATCTTTCCAGGAAGAATCAACAGTACTAGTAACAGATATCATGCCAAGCAAGATGTAATCCTCGAGTCATTCATCTGGGGAAGTCAAGATGTTGGTTTCACTAATAATGCAATCATTGATTCAATTAAAGCTTCCAACCTGATGAACAAGTTGAAGTAAAATGTCTACACGCTTCGATACAGATTTGGTAGCAGGGTGTCATGGTTAGCCCTGCTGCCTCAAAGTGCCAGGGACCTGGGTTCAATTCCAGTTTAGGACAACTGTCTGTTGCTCATTCTCCCTGTGTCTGTGTGCATTTCCTCTGGTTTCCTCCCATAGTCCAAAGATGTGCAAGTTAGGTGCATTGGCCATGGGAAATATAGGGTCGTGAGGAGTGGGATGCTCTTTGGAGGGTCAGTGTGGACTTGATGGGCTGAATGGCCTGCTTCCAAACTTAGGGATCCTATGATTAAGATTAAAAATCTGTTGTCACAGATTAATGATATTGTATATATTACACCATAGAAGCCAACATGAGATGGGCTGAAAATAGTGTTATATATGTTCATTGTCAAGAAGAAATTTCCTGGCTCAGAAATCCAGGACATTGTTAAGAAGAAACTGATTTTTGAGGTCAACATGCATTTCTCTCCACAGATGCAGCTAGAACTGCTGAGATTTTCCAGAAATTTTTGTTCTTTGTTTCAGTTCAGGAAATTTTTCTTTAAATTTAATTAATACCCATTACTCTATTATTTATGAGAGGTGAGAGAAACCATGGAATTATAAAACAGGTAGCGTAGTGTCTAGAACCAATACCTTTTTTTATAGAATCATGCGGAAGCAGGCCATTCAGCCCACACTGACCCTCTGAAGAGTATCCAACACAAGCCCACCCTCTTACCCTATAAACCTGCATTTCCCATGGCTAACACATAGCCTGCACATCTCTGGACACTCCAGGGCAATTTGCCATGGCAATCCACCTA
Source organism: Rhincodon typus (assembly GCF_021869965.1). Taxonomy (NCBI): domain Eukaryota; kingdom Metazoa; phylum Chordata; class Chondrichthyes; order Orectolobiformes; family Rhincodontidae; genus Rhincodon; species Rhincodon typus. The sequence goes on along the minus strand of NC_063339.1, from coordinate 69,936,639 downwards.
ACCTACACATCTTTGGACTGTGAGAGGAAACCAGAGCACCCAGAGGAAATCCATGCAGGTATGGGAGAATGTGCAAACTCCACACTGTCACCTGAAGGTAAAATTGAACCTGGGCCCCTAGTGGTGTGAGACAGCAGTGCTAACCACTGAGCCACAGTGCTGTCCCCTTCTAGGGAGTGAGGCTGAGCACATTAAAATTTTCAGCTGATTAGAAAGAACTAGCATGCATCTGTAAAGGATGGGTTATGCTTGAATAAATGCATGGATGAACCACGTGGAATTTTTTTAAAAGACGTGACTAAAGTAATGCACAGGGCAATGACATTCGGTGTCCTTTTTGTCATTAATCATTTAGGAGATGTGTGCTTTGCTGGCTTGATTGACATTTATAGTCCATCCCTATTTGTGCTTGAGAAATGGTGGTGTGCTGACTTCATGAATTGCTTTAGTCTATTTATTGTAGGTGCACCCACAATGTTGTTCGATATGGTGTTCCAGGATGTTCACACAGTACTGTGAGAAATATGATATAGTTCCAACTCAGCACAGTGTTGGGGAGGGGATCTTGCAAGTGGTAGTGTTCTCATGTACCTTTGACTTTGTCTTTCGAGATGGCAGTAGACATGAGTTTGGGCAGTACTGTCTAAGAAACTGTGTTGCATTTCTGTAGTGCAACTTCTAGATGGTACATTCTGAAGCTGCTGTGTGATGGTGGTGGAGGAAGTGAATCGTTTTGGATGTGATGGCAATTATGTGAAGAGCTTTGTCCTGGATGGTATCAAGCTTTCTGCATGTTATTGGAGCTGCACTCGCTCAGACAAGTGGAGAATATTTCATCACATGCCTGACTTGTGCCTTCCAGGTGATGGACAACTGATGGAGTCAGAGGTTGATTTACTCACTGCTGGATTCCTAGTCTCTAACCTGTTTTTGTACCACAGTATTTATATAGATAGTCCAGTTCAGTTCCTGGTCAATGGTAACCCTCAGGATCTTGAAAGTGGGTGATTCAATGATGATATTTGAATGTCAGAATTGAAAGTCAAAAGGTGATTGTTTAATCTCACCTGTTGGAGGTGGTCATTGCCCGGCATTTGTGTGTCATGACTGTTACATGCCACTTGCTGTAGAGCTTTTACAGCATGGAAACAGGCCCTTTGGCAAATTGTGTCCACATTGGTCATCAAACATCCATCTATTCTAACTGCATTTTCCAGCATTTGGCTTGTAGCATTGTGTATTATGCCATTTCGTGCGTTAATCTAAATAGTTCTTTAATGTCTTCAGCATTCTCGCCTCTACCACCCTTTTAGGCAGTGAGTTCCAGATATACTGGGTAAGAAAGGTCTTCCTCAAATCTTATCTAAGCCTCCCGCTCCTTATCTTAAAACTATGCCCACTTGTTATTGACCCATCTACTAAATACAAAGATGTGCTGGTTGGGTGGATCGAACCTGGTAAATTGCCCCATAGTGTCCAGGGATGTGCAGGCTGCATGGATTAGCCATGGGACATACGTTTAACAGATAGAGGGGTGGGAACAGGTCTGCATGGAATGTTCTTTGGAGGATCAGGGAAAACTCAATGGACCAAATGGCCTCTTTCTGCACTATAGGGATTCTATGATTCTGCTAAGGGGAAGATGTATCTCTTTCTCTGACTTGTTTATGTCCCTCAGAACTTTGTACACCTCAATCAGAAATCCCATCAGCCTTCTCTGCTGTAAGAAAACAACTTCAGCCTATCTAGACTCTCTTCATAGCTGAAATACTCCAGCCCAGACAGCATCCTGGTGACTCTTTTCTGTGTTGCTGTGTGAGTATGGCTTGCCACTTTCAGCCCGGAACTGGATATTGTCCACGTCTTGCCACATTTGGACATTGACTGCTTCAATATCATTGGAGTCATGAATGGTGCTGAAAATTATGTAATAATAAGCAAACATCGACACTTCTAACCCTATGGTAGAAGGAAGGCCATTGATAAAGCAGCTGAAAATAGTTGGATCTCAGAAATGAGCTGAGAAACTCCTGAAAAGATGTGTTGGAATGGAAATGACTGACCTCCAACAACCACAACCATGTTCCTTTATACTAAGTAAGACCCAACCAATGAACAGTTTTTCTCCTGATTCCATTTGAATCCAATTTTGCTAGTGGTCCTCGATGCCAATGGTTCATCAAATGTAGCCTTTGATGTCAAAACCTGTCACTCTCACTCACCTCTGGAGTTCAGCTGTTTTATCCATGTTTAAACCAAGACTGTCATAATGTTAGGAGCTTGTGGCTTTGGCGAAACCCAAACTGAGCATTAGTGAGCAGGTTATTGCTGAGCAGGTGTTGTTTGATAGCATTTTTTGATGCCACCTTCCATCACTTTACTGATGATTGAGAGCAGACTGATGGGACAGCAATTGGCCACATTGAAGTTGTCCTATGTTTTGTGTGCAAGAAAGTTGAGCATTTTTTCATATTGTCAGGTAGATGCCTTTGTTGTAGCTGTGCAGGAGTGACTTAGCAAGGGGCACAGCAAATTCTGACGCACAAGACTTCAGTACTACTGCCAGGATGTTGTCAGAGGCCGTAGTCTTTTCAGTATTCAATGCCTTCTGCTGTTTTTTGGTAACACATAGATTAAATTGAATTGGATGAAGACTGGTATCTGTGATGCTGCGGACCTCAGGAGGAGACAGAAATGGATCATCAACTTGGCATTTCTAGCTGAGCGTTGTTGCACCGATGAGATGATGAGCCCACCCATTATTGAAGAGGGTGTAATTGTGAAGCCTGCTCCTTCAGTCAATTATTTAATTGCCCACCACTACAAATGACTTTATATGGCAGAACTGTAGAGCTTATATCTGACCAACTGGTTGTGGAATTCCTCAACTCTCACATGCTGCTTATGCTGTTTGGCATGCAGGTAGACCTATGCTGTAGCTTCACCAGTTTGACTCCTCAATTTTAGATACGATTGGTGTTGCTTCTGGTATACACTCCTGCACTCTTTGTTGATAACCTGGCATGACGGTAATGGTACGGTAGGGGATATGCTGGGCCATGAGGTTGCAAATTGTGTTAGAGTATGATTCTACCACTGCTGTTAGGCAGTTGTATTTCATGGATGCCCTGTTTTATGTTGTTCAATTTATTTGAAACCTATCTCATTTTGCATGGTGGTAGGACTATACAACATGATTGAAGGATGCTCAATGTGAACACTGTAATTCATTGCCTGTGTGGTTGTCACTCTTAACAATACTGTCATGGAAAGGCACATCTGTAGAAGGCAAATTTGTAAGTGTGAGGTCAAGTATGTTTTTCTCTTTTGTTAGTTCCTTCACCTCCTGCACCTCCTGACTCAATCAAGCAATTATGTCCTTTAGGGCTCAACCAGTCCAATCAGTGGTGGTACTTCTAAGCTATTCTTGGAAGAGTTAATTCTGTGCCCTTTGACCTTCAATATTTCCTGCAAGTGGTGCCAGGAATATTTTATTTGGAAATTTTGATTGATGGGTACTGATTTGGGTAAAAAGTAATGCTAGACTAGCAGTCAAGTTAAGAAGACAAAAATAATGAACCTAACTTTAGAAGACAACCTAATTCAGCTCCATTTTATCTCCTCTAGTACAATCAACATACATCCATGTCTCTTCTGATGTTCTCTGTTTCATTTTACGTTTTCCTGATCTTAATCATATCTTTACTGTGGATGTCCAATCTCCATGATCCACCAAGACAGGATGTTAATTCTTCAATTGAATGGACATCCTGTCCCATCCCTCTCTACCAGTACCCTCTTCTGCCTGGTTGAACTTGTCATCTCATCATAGAACAATTTCTCCTTTATTTCATTCCATTTCCTCCAAAGAATATGTGTACTCATTGGTATTCTATCTGTCTTTTTTTGGAAGATGTAGAACATTCCTCATGTTGCTCATATTGAGAGCCTCTTTCGTCAATTCTTTTTCTAGTACATTGATGTATCATCACTATATCCTGCTCTTACTTTGAATTCGAAAACTTCGTCAACTTTGTTTCGCCTTCACTTCTCTCCTGCTCCCATTGTCTATCTCTGATACTTCCATTCTCTCCCTATCTTCTCTGCCTCTAATTCTAGCAATAGGTTGTCAACTAATTTCAAATAAAGCCCATACCTACCTGGACTATACTTTGTCAACTTAAATGTTTTCCTAAAATGAATCTGGACCTCACCGTATGGAGGGTTTGCTGCTACCATCCCCTTTATGTGCAGGATCTACAGGGTCTGCTTGGTCTAGAGCAGATGAGAGAATCCACTTCCTGGTCTGATTAGAAGATGTTCTTGAATTGAAGAAGAAACAATTCATTGCATGTGCAACTAGTTGCAAGTTTCCCTGATATGATAAACATATTACAGAGACTATGAGGAGGACCTGGATATTAGGACTTTTAGATTTTCAGCTGTTCTGACCACAATCTATATGATGTCATCATAGTGGATGGTGCTTAAGATGCTCCTTAATCCTTTCAGATTCTCATATCCTTGTATAGCAATAACTCTGAGCATTTTTCTTTGCATTATGAAAATTTATAAGTTTGTGTTGATAATTACATTTACCCCATCCTACCCAACTGTCCCATCTCTCCAAGCCTCTGACTTCACAAATTCAGGCAGTCTAGATGTTTTGCTAATTTCCAAAGTGATTGGGCATCCATAGTGAAGATATGATTAGGACATGGAAATTGAAAATGTAAAATATGATAGAGAATGCATTCCCTTTGGACTTAGACGATGGGTACGTCTTTGCATTAAAGACTGTTGTAACTACCGTCTGGGCAATTAGGGTAGACAATAAATGTTGGCCTAGCCAGTGGTGCCCTCATCCTGTGAATGAAATATAAACTAGACCTGTACTCTTTTTATTCATTCACGGGATGAGGGCATCGCCGGCTAGGCAACATTTATTGCCCATCCCTAATTGCCCAGAGGGCAGTTAAGAGTCAACCACATTGCTGTGGGTCTGGAGTCATATGTAGGCCAGACCAGGTAAGGATGGTATTTCAGACAGGTTTTTCCAACAATCGACAGTGGATTCATGGTCATCATCAGATTCTTAATTCCAGTTATTTTACTGAATTCAAATTTCACCATTCGAACCTGGGTCCCCAGAACATTATCTGGATCTCTGGATTAATAGTCCAGCGATAATACCACTAGGCCATTTCCTCCCCTAATATGCAAGTGTCAGACCCAACTCTGTGTAAAGACCCCATTCTTCCAATTCCTCTGTCTCTGTTGTATATGTTTCAACAATGAATATTCTACACTAATGTTTTTGAAATGTGCTCCTTTATTCCTCAACTGAGGATTCCTCCCACTGCACTTCACAGTGCTCTCAATTTTCTGTCCTTCTGCTCTCACCCCACCTCCCCTTCCCAGAAGCATGATAAGGTTCCCCTTGTTGTCACCTCCCACCAGCCTCCATATTCAACAGATCATTCTCTGCAATGCTGATACCTCCAGTGTGATGTCAACACCAAACACAACTTTTTCGACCTGCCTTCTGTGACACTCTGCTTCATACCTCAATCAGTCCCAACACTCTATCTTCTTCCTAAGGCACCTTTCCAAGCAAACACGTGAAACATGACACCTACCTGTTTGCTTCTTTGCTAATCACCAGCTTAGCCCCCAAACACTCCTTCCAGGTTAATCAATGATTTACATGTACTACTTTCAAGTCTATTTTATTTGCCGATGACAATGTCATTTCCTCTACAATGGGGAAATGAAATGCAGGTTGGGTGACTGCTTCATGGAACAGCTCCAATCAGCGTGAAAATTTGACCTTAAACTGCTGATGGTTTGTAATCTGAATGTCCCACTTTGCCCTCATGTTAACATCTCTGTCCTTGGCATTGAACCGGTGGAGCTCAACATAAGCTCGAGGGATCGTACCTCATCTTTCAATTATCCCTTTTACAGTCTTCCTGTTCCCACATAGACTCAGCATGTGAAATTTGTCCCTTATGTTGTTTTCTTTTCTTTGCATATTTCGGTTTTCTGTTATTGTCACTTTCAGACAGCTGCATATCTACCCTGGGTATGGCTTTTGTTTCTTTTCTCAGCTCCGCTCTGTTCCCTTCATCTTTCTGTCATTCAATCTCCCCAACTTTCACCTTGTCACAGACCTTCCTTATGTCCTGATCCTACACACCCCTTGCCCTAAAACTGTTACGTCTCTGACTTCTCCCAGCTCTGGTGAAAGGTCATTGACCTGAAATGTTGACTTCCTTTCTCTCTTCACAGATGCTGCCTGACTCATTGAGCATTTCCAGTATTTCCTGTTTTTACTTTGGATTTCTAGCATCCGCAGTTTTCTGCTTTTTATTAAGCAGAAGAGGTTGCCTAGGAACTGTAGCAGTCCAATTGGGGCAACTCGCCAAAAATACAAGCAGGCTTAAATCAAATTATTTGGAGAGTGTTGTTAGGCATATGGTGATTACATTTGTGACTGGAAATAGTTTTGTTCAAATTAATTGCACATCGTGGTTTATATTTTCCCAGTAACTGAACTCAGATTCTGTAACCTGGTAAAAGCTTAAGTGCTTCCTGAAAAGACAAAATACAAATATTTTAAAATACAAGACTTAAAAAACATACGGTCGTGGAAAATGTGTGCTTTTGGGGATTTCATTCTTTTTGGATACTTCCTTCTGTGCACAACTGCTGTCTCCCTTTTAACGCTACAATTGATCTATTTAAAATAAGCAGCTTAATGATTACGTTGCAAAAGGAGCTACATAAACTAAATGGCCAAGGGTTAACTGTTGCTGGAAAAGTTGCTTACAGAGGGAGGGTACAGCAGCGTGTCAATGTGAATGTATGTCACTCTTAAGGGGAAGATAGATAACTACATGAGGGAGAAAGGACTGGGAAGGTGTGCTGATAAGGTGAGACTTGGTACTGCAGCAGGAGGTGTACTTGGAGCCTAATCTTCAGTGCAGACCAGATGAACATAGTGGCCTGTCTCTGTGTTGTAAATCTAACGTATTGTTTGCCCTTCACTAAGATCTGAACACAAGATGTTGTTTTCAAGTTCACTTATGGTGCTAAGACATTGAGTGGAGGTCGGGGAATGCTACCTTATATGGAAACAGATTGAATCCAAGTGTCAATCTTCCTTCGCCTCCAGTGAGCAGCACTAAGTACAGTTCCCTTGCCTCCCATCAGGTGGGGAAAAACAGAGCTTGGGAGAATAGAGAGGAAAGGAAAAATAAACTACCTTCTTCCCCAAAAAGTAATTTGCCTGTTCTACTGCAAACAATATAATAGCTTTAATTTCATTGCGAAAAATAAAAATTCTAAAATCTCTAAATGCAGACTTTACTTTTCTTCCTCATCTTTGTAGTATATACCTGATATTTTTAAATTGGTTATTCAGAGCTCAATTTGATTCTTTAAATTGTTTACCTCATAGGGAAATGGTGGAAAACATATGCTATTTGTTCAAATATCTTTCCGATTTTAGAAAATAAAAAGACTTGATCTGTTCTGAAATGTCTTGCATCTGGGAACAAATTCTTTGGTTGCCAGAGAAACCAGCTAGAAAATGCTTTGCTGCGCTACAAAAAATACATGAAGTTGGCAAAGTTTTGGTGTTGCTCTTAAGCCTTAGAACCACAACAGACTTCTTCCCCAGGACGATAATTGAATTTGATTACTATTTCAGCACATGAGAATTTGAGTGTGCCACTATGGAATATTCTTCAGCCCTGGACCTACTGCATTGACAAATTACTTCAAATGAAGGAAATATAAAAGAAAAAGAAAAAGTGCTGGAAATTGTCACACGCTCAGGCTGAAAGTACAACATTCACCGCCACAGACTAAACTTTAACAAAGTTTAAAAGAGGCTAATAGAGTCTGTTTCATATTACCTTTACATGTGTTTTCTGACTTTATGTATTACTGAATTTTTTTTTAAGTTTCTACTTAAGTACTGTATCATATCTAATGCTCAAATCATTGCCCTGACATCAATTGTTCCCTTGTTGTGTCAGATATGCAAGCTAAGCAGACATAAACCTAAACTCTCACTGAAGTTTGGCTTTTCTGCCTCACTTTTCATATCTGATTCTTTAAGGCAATGCTTTGGAGCTGCCACATTCCTACACTGAACTCTAAGTTTCCAATGACATGGTTTGTGATGTTCAAGAGTGGCTACTTTTTGAGAAGTAGTGATAACATTGTGGATAAGAGCCGAAATTTCATTCTCTGCTATAGATAAGAATTTTGGATCTGCAACTGCAGGGATCACATGATTTTGTTTCTATATACATCAGATAAGGTTTCATAGCCCAGACATCCATATTGAGGCATGATTTTCACTGCCTTAGGAAAGCTCAAAACGCGCTGAGTCAGGGCGTAACATTTTGCTTCAGAGCAACTGATTTAAAAGATCAGGAATACTGTTACTGATATTCTGCTAAATTCCAACATTCCCCACAAGCTATTGGTCCAAGCATCTGAGATGGAACTCATGCTTGGAGGATTCCTCATAACTTTGTTAGCAATCCTGCAACAGCATCAGAAAAAGACAACAATTTCAATGTTGTTATCAAGCCCAGCGAGAACATTAGCCTCCAACAACTCCTGCACAGCTTCCAGAGGAAGAACCACCAAGTGAAGATCCCACAAGAAGGTGAAAGAGAATGACTGATCCTAAATTGACCAACCCCACTGTTATTCCCTACAGCTCTCAGCAAATCAGTCCACGCAGAGATTAAGGGTATCCCAGGCCATCAACACTAAATTGGATCAACTACTGGAACAGTCTTTACGCTTGGAAGGAATGGTCATCCCATCCTGGTGCCATTTTCTCCAGCGTTCGCCAAGTTATGTCCCATTTCTCCCGCGGCAGTGACAGTCAAGCAGATTGGGCAGTGGAATTCTCCACCGTCAAAGAGCAGATGATTGTGTGAGGAAATGGTGTGCTGCCTGCCATGAATACCACCAAAGAAAACATTTTGCCAAAATTGGGAAAATCCAGCCCTTAACATTGACTATATTCAGCTTGGGGTAAAATATTGTATGGACCTCAATACTTCATCACCTTCAGCATTTTTTTCTCAGCATCAGGATCTCCAACCTTCTGATTAACCCTGATGTCCCTGAGCTTTGGTATTTTGATGTGAATTTTACATGCAAGTAACAATTCAGCTGGGCTCTTTCCCTTCATAGTTTGTGGAGTCTCTCAACATTCAGCAACATTTGAACAACAATGTCGCTTTCCAATCTTTGCCCTCAGTCTGAACAATCCTATTTGTTTCCCTAAGGACTGGCTAGTTGTTCCCACTTGGCCATTTGCCTGTGGACATTTAGGGGTCAGTCTCTGATGGCAAGTGCCTGTGATTTGCACATAGTCGGTAAAGTTCTGTGAAACAAATTGTAGCCCAAGTCTGAATATAGAATGACTGGTAGACTGCTGCTTGAAAATATTTTGGTCAATGCAGATACCATTTTCTATAGCATTGTAGACTTCATTACCACATACTTACAGTAATGACTGTAGTCATCAATCATCAATAGTGTTGACTCTCCTTTTGGGAGTGGGTCTGAAATGTAAAGTCCTGCACCCTCCTATTGCCCAGCTGGTAACAGTATGTGCTGCATTGCTCCTGGTGGTATGGGTCTGCTGGCAGTTGTTATCCATTATATATTTTGACAAACTATTCCGCATCTTTCTCCATCCATGGCCACTAAATCTTTGGTTTCTAAGTTTGAATGAAAGATAAAGTTGCCAAAGTCCTACCAGACCATAGAGCTGCTCTCTCATTACAGAGGGAGGGATAGAGGGAGGTGAATGGTGGTCGTTTAACCTGAGGAGTCCCCGCGCCTCAAGCAAGGGGAGAAATTGAGAAGGAGAATCATTCATGGTAGCCTTAGCTGGTGAGGAAATTGAATCCAAGCTGTTGGCATCAATCTGCATCAGAAACCGACCATCCAGCCAACCAACCCCCTAGGCTTGGTTAATCACTCCCAAGAGACAATCAAAAGTTAGAACTTCCAGTCTAGTTCTAAGTGTTTGTGGCGCTACAAGTCAGTTGCCTCTGAGAACAAAAATCCTAGTTGTGGAAATCCAACTCATATAGCAGTGTGTTCCTTAAATGGATAATTCTCCCAGTCACCAGCTTGGGTTCTCGGTCTGATGTCATCCAATTCCAAATTATCATCTCAATTTCTTTCAATTTCTCTCGTTGTCATTGCCCAGCATGCAGCAAAATGCATGGATGATTCATCTTTTTTTCTCTAGTGAAGCTATGTACATTTGTTCTTCTCTCACTTTGCTGGCATTTTCAGATTCTGTTATTGCTTCTGTCTTGTCTTTTTCTGGGTTAATCCCACCACTTGGGCATTTATGCTCCATGAACATCTGCTCTGTCACATCCAACCTGCACTTGTTTGTGTTGCAAATTTTGCTGACTGTACCAGTACGAATTTCGGTCTCGTCAAGCCCGTCTCTGTTGGCTCCATGGGTAGCAATGTTACATGAAATATTGGCTTTTACTGGTGTCCTTTGTATTATAATGTGGATTTTGTGTTAGTACATCCCCAGTGTCGCATTGAAACTAAACAGCAATCTCCTGTACAGGTAAAATCTACAATAATTGACAAAGGTTGCCACTTTTCTTGTTTCAGGATGAAGCTCCAGCTGGTGCTATCCCAATTTTAAGTCTAATTTAGAAATTACCTTGCTTGTTGACAACTCTTGAAAGACTTCATTGACAGTGGGAATGTTCTATTACTACTGTTTCATTCACTCACTACGTGTCAGTACAGAATTTGATAGCATCATTTGGTTTTCACATGACGACAATGATGCTCATCCAAAGTCTCAGTCCTTCAACTGGCCCTATGATGTATGATACAAGGAAAATGGTGCAGATGGTGGAAATCCATAATAAAAACAGAAAGTGGTGGATAAACCCAGCCGGTATGGAAGCATCAGTGAGGGTAGAAATAGAGGTAATGTTTCAAATCCAATATGACTCTCTCTGAGAACTGAAAGGAACTGGAAAATTATGGTGTTAATGCTAGTGACAGAGGAGAGGAGGAGCACATGGATCAGATTGCTTGCATGCCCAGAGCAAAAGGCAAGGGCAGTGGTAATGGTGGTAAAGGAGTGATATAATAGATGTAAATGTTAGGTGTGAAAAGGACAAAATGGGTCTGCTCAAAGATACAAACTCAACAAGGCTCAGCTGAGAAAGGGTGGGAATGTAAGGAAAATAGAGTACAGAGGTCATACTCTGAGGATATGGGGCTCGGTATTGAGTCCTAAAAGAGCACTTTGAAATGTAGAATTTGACGTCACTGCAGAATGGTCCTTTGAACCTTTCACTGAATGCTCATTGTCTTCCTTTTCTCCCACTTCAGGTAATGTCTTGAAAGTCTCTTTTGCCAGAACAGAGGGATCATCAGTCAGGCTGCGGACAGTGGGAATCAGCTAAGAAAAACCATTCAAGGAATGGGATTCATCTTGTAGAGTATTGAAGAGCCAGTGCATTTGGCAAAGCTTTTAAGAGAATGGAAATTATTAAACACACAGGCAGCAAGAGTCATTCAGTGAAGCTATTAAGCTGTGATTAGTGGGATTCATCTAAAGAAGCTAAACTTTGTGAACCAGGAATCACCCATTTGCTCGCTAAAGGGAAGATGCTTTGTTTTACTTGCAAAAGACGGGAGTCCTCTATTTTACTTGGAAAAGAAGACTTGAATTGAGAGAAAATCATTCTGTTCCGCACCAGACCAAACCGCTTTAAAATATATCAAGGAGATAGCCTACACCCTAACTTTTATCTTATTTACAGGCAAATGTAAGGTGCTATACTCCAGATGTGATATGATTGGCCAAACTACTAGGCTTTAATCAAAACACACTTTATTCTTAAACAAAACTTAATCAAAACACTACAAACAACAACAAAAAAATACAAAGAAAAGAATTACACAATTTCAGCTCTATCAAAATAGTTAACAAAAAATATATTATTTAACTAGCACTAATCGTCTGTTCTAATATAGCAGCATTCCATAAACACACCCTTGGCAAAGGCAAATTCAGCAAAACAGATTTCTCTCACTTGTTATCTCTTCCAGTCCATGAAAATAGAACACCACTGAAGGAGTAAGTAAAGAGTTAACAACACAACAAATCTGATAAGGAAGTGGACCTTTAGACCGAACCTGGGGAGGAAACATCCGCTGAAACAGCAAGATCCTGCGCGCGAAAAAAAAACAACAGCAGCACTAACCTCCACCCGCTTTGTGAGACGCCTGGAACAGATTAAAGGACTGTGTACATGACTTGGGGGGAGGGTGGCGAGTAACAGCAAATGTATATAAGCTTTGAAATCATCTGTAATAGCTGAGAAGTTTGGTGAGGTCCCTTTGAGGTCCCTGCTTTTCCCAAAAGCTTTTGTTAAGAAAGCTGTGTCTGACTCACTCACTACAGAATTGTACTTGGTAATATTTTACCTACAACAAATTGGCGTAGTCGGCAGGATTCTGTCAACGGTCCGGGCAGCGTGGCCACAGCATGGATACCGGGACAGGATACTGAACACAGAGTTAAGTGAGTTGGACCACAGTATTCAATAATCTGTTGAGTGTGAATGTGAGACTGTCTGTCATTTGAGTTGAGCAAAAATGGACAAGGGGGTACCTGTCTCTAACACACAGCCTTAGACCGGTTGTTAAAAGGGGAAATCCCCCACGCGAAGGTCAGGACCCTGAAGTGGGTGTAGAGACTGGAGAAGACGTACCCGGGATGTGATACTCAAACGTAACGTGAGAGTGTAATGTTGTGAGACCGCCGAGAGAGAATTGAAATAAGCGGGATTCGGGAACTTGATCACTCTCACAATAGGTATTGCCGGATTCTGATAGGAATGGCCCCGAGTGAGACGCGGCCGGTGGGAAAACACGAATGGGACGTGACCGGTGGGTTAAACGCAGTCGAGAGATCGGGGGAGATCGTGAGTATAAACCTATCATTTATCATGGCAGGGAAGGAAGATCAGTGGGGACCCCTGTGGTCTCTCGTTAATCAATATATGACAGATAGACATTCACTCATTAAACAGATGAAAAAGGGGGGAATGGGATCCATCCCAGGCCCTAGAACAACAGCGAGATTGGCTCTTAGGATAGAAGAAAGATAAGACTAAGAAAACCATAGTCCTTTTAGTACATCAATTGGCCGGCCTTATAGGGCAAATATTAGAGTCCACGAGGAAGTGGACGGAGGGAAAAAAGGGTCCTAGAATCACGAATTAGGGAACTAGAAGAATGGAACCAGTTCTTAGCAGAGGGTCAGTGGGGACCCTTGCCCCCATACCATCCCAGGGAAGGGCCTACTGCCCCAGAGGAGAGTCTGAGTGAGGAAGTTAACCTCGCCCCGGTAACCCGGGGCGGGACCCTGGTAGCCCCAACTGCTAGATGTCAGCCCTTCACACCAGGCGAAAGACAACAGATATTGGTGTCCCTGGGAAAGTTACAACCTAGAAGCCCAAATGCTAAATTCTGGGCCGAATTAGACACTATTTGGGTGGGGCACCAATTACACTTACAAGATATACACCAACTTGTCCAAGCGGCTTGCCTGCAAGATAAATGGTGGTTAATGGGGGACGGTTCTGGTCAGGCTGACGCCGCAGCCCAAGCTAAACACAATTACCGAGGTGGACGGTGGACTCATGCCATAGAATTAACAGCTGAGAGAGAGGCACAAGAAGAACCCTTTAACCGCTTTAAAGCCGAAGTCCAACGTGTCCTGGGAAATGCCCCCACCAATTGGTCCAAAATCACAAACACGAAACAACAGAAGGGAGAAGGGGCCCTGGGAACATATACAGATAGATTTTACGGGACCACTTTCCCAATCCCATGGAAGGACATATTGCCTGGTAATTATTGACCAATTTATCAGATGGGTAGAGGCGTATCCGACTCGGAATTGCTCAGCTAACACAGTAGCTAGGATCCTGGCTGAAGAAGTCATCCCCAGGTAGGGGGTGCCGCTCCAGATTGACTCTGACCAGGGGACCCATTTCACTGGAAGAGTGGTAAAAACCATTTGCCAGCTGATGGGCATTAAACAGAAATTCCACATACCCTACCATCCCCAAAACTCGGGCATGGTGGAGTGTATGAACAGAACCCTTAAAACTTCCCTGGCGAAAGCTATGCAAGACTCTGGTAAATGATGGACAGAGGTCTTACCTGCGATACTGATGAAACTAAGGGCTACCATGAGCCGCACAACCACATTAACTCCATACGAATTGATGACCAGCAGAGCAATGCAACTGCCCGTGTCTATCATAACGGGGGGGGGGGTTCCAACGTCGGCCCACTCCAAGATAGAATACGACGCTATGTGCTAGAACTAAGCGCCCAGTTGAAGGCATTGCGCAAAACAGTGAGGGACAATCAGGAAGGACAAGATGAACAAAGGGAATTAGAGGAGTGCCCCGAGGTCCCATCTGCAGGTAGCAAGGTTATGGTAAAGACCCTACCCGGGAAACCTGGGTTCACCCCCAAATGGAATGGCCCCTATGAAGTTATCATCAGTGGAGACACTTGCGCTTGCATAGATATGCGAGGGAAGGGCGTCTGGAAGCACTGGTCCCAACTTAAAGAATATGCGGACACCAATTGAGATCCAAAATAATATGTTTTATTCACAGGACGACGCTCTACTAGACCTCCAACCAAGCTGATCGGGAGCGCGGGAAGTCACGCGTGGGCGGTATAGCCTTTGGAACATTGTTAACATAGAGTGATAAGATAAAATTTCACCATCTGAGTTTAAAACATGTCTAAGATAATATACGTGGTTGCGGTGTTCTGTATTGTCATGATTGCAGGGGTATCGGGATTAGAGGACAACTTGTTTTACAAGACCCACATACATCTACATGGTAATCGGACCGTGTGCTACCCACTTGCCCAGTCAGTCAAGGCGTTGTTTGTAGCCACCCCTGGGTGGACCCCCTTTGACCTATACACAGCAGATACGTTAGACGCACCCTGTGTGGGCCAAACCGGTACATATCGATGAGGTATACAAGGGAGATGTGTAGAGCTGATAAACTCAAATCGGATACAGTCCCCCAATTGTGCAGGAACTCGGGGAAAGAACGGCACAACATGTTCAAACCTGCTAAGTTACCCGCTTTGCTTCTCAGGACAGGGATTGGGGTGCGCGTACGCTCTAGTCCCCAAGAACGCCTCCTGTGTGAAGACGCAGTGCTCCCGCCAGCATTGCCAAGTGAACAAAGGCCTGTTTACGCGCACTTGTAATGAGCGAAGATGTCTAAAAGTAACTGCAGGGAGACAGTTTATTTGTGGACAGTGCAACGGGACACATGTTAGTTCAGCCGCATGGACGTATCCATTTGATACCTATCAACTGGTGGGGTCAGGCGGAAACTCCAGTCAGCCAAGGAACTGGTCGTACAAACATCACATGCAGAAAAATAATCAGGAGGTCAAATGCTATCGAGCCAAGAAAGGCTTTGTGTTCCTCCTCAATGGGACCTTCACAACAGCCATACTAACCCTCCCAGTCCTCTTTGCAGTAGGGACAATAGGACCGCTTACCGTCCCGTGCCCCCAGAAAGGACACACCCGTAGGAAGATAGTGACCTGGGCCATTAGCGAGAAATTCTGTGCAGACTGGACGGACCCGGTAACTCTGGGGTCGTCACTTGGCTACAGGTTCCTTGGAGCCCTGTCTCTGGGGGAGACATTAGTGCCAAAAATAGGAACTACCTCGTCTGTGGACTGACCATCCTGGGAAATAGCACGGCAAAGGGGTTGGATGCTATAAACCGAGAGCTTGCTGAGTTAAGACTCTATGCGCGGCAGACCCGGTATGCCGTCGATTACCAGTTAGCCCAGCAGGGCAGAGTGCGCACGATAATTGGGGACAAATGTATAACACATGTTACGGATGAATCCTATAACGTCACCCAAGCCATTAATGATATAAGAAAGCAGCTTGATGACTTCAGGCAAGGCCCCAAGAAAGGGGACGGTTGGCTCGAATGGTTCCTAGGTGGATCTTGGGGTCATACCTGCTGCATGCTTTGACTATACTAATTATAATCGTTATTTCTTGCTGTGTTGTTATGGCCGTCTTTAATTCGTGCTGTAAAATTTTAACTGCAAGAATTATGTCAGGTGCAAGTGTGCGCACCGACAAGACTGTTGAGCGCCCCTTGATGGGTGACACGGAGACACTGAAAATATGGCTGTAAGTGGTCTAGAGGCCATGAGTACTCATGACTCTGACCACAAGGGGGGACTGAAGGAGTAAGTAAAGAGTTAACAACACAACAAATCTGATAAGGAAGTGGACCTTTAGACCGAACCTGGGGAGGAAACATCCGCTGAAACAGCAAGATCCTGCGCGCGAAAAAAAAACAACAGCAGCACTAACCTTCACCCGCTTTGTGAGACGCCTGGAACAGATTAAAGGACTGTGTACATGACTTGGGGGGAGGGTGGCGAGTAACAGCAAATGTATATAAGCTTTGAAATCGTCTGTAATAGCTGAGAAGTTTGGTGAGGCCCCTTTGAGGTCCCTGCTTCTCCCAAAAGCTTTTGTTAATAAAGCTATGTCTGTCTCACTCACTACAGGATTATACTTGGTAATATTTTACCTACAACAACCAAAGAATGAATCCAGCAGCAGAGAGACAATTCAAGCTTTTTCAGCAGCACGGAGAGCTGTGTCTAACAGCTTCAACTCCAAAAACCCAAACTTCAACAACTGAAAGCAAAACTAAAACTCTGGGTCTGTGTGAGCCTGACTCCACGCACTCATGCTTCCTTTGTCTAACTAAAAATACCTCAAAGCTATTTTACTCTGCTTTCCATGGAGCTGACAGTTTCACCAGGTTGACACCACCCCTCTTCAAGAGAAACAGAATGGAACAATTCCGTCTTAAAGGCACATACCATCACAATTCAGGTGGTGAAGCAGAGGGTCAGAAGCAACTCAGAACAGTCCTAAAAGAGGATGAAACTCATCCGAGGAGATCAACAAAATCCATTCAGTTTATAAGGTACAAAAGTGCTAAAGACATCAGTCCATATCTGGCCCACTAAAAGTCAATGACAGTGCCATGGATCAAGGAAGTCTCATAGGTAAAAGCAATGCCCAGTATTAAAAAGAGATGTTTTAACCATAAAACAATAGGTCACCTCAGTAAATGTCTTGAAGTGAGACACAGTTACAGAACAGCAAAAACACAAATAGTTACTCTGATAAAATCATGAGGTAGAATAGTCTACAATAGAAGAAATACCATAGGTATTCTTAGGAAAATAGATGATCCAGACCCAAATCTGTTTTATGTCAAAAGACATCATCCTAAATTTGAGCTTGATACAGGGTTGAATGTCACTATATTATCTGACAGTGTACCATAGTTAAAGAAACACTGTCCACAACCCGCAGCATGGTTCAGGAACTAGAGCACTTCAAATTAAAGGTATGCCACAGATAACTCTGCAACACTTATATTTCATTCACAGTCAAGAATTCTCAGTCTTGAATATGGTTTTATCTGAATTTTTTTCATGTGGGGGATGTAGTCAAAATGGTTAAAGTAAAGAAAAAACTGGTCAAGGAACAGTAGGTTATAAAACAAATAGATTTCATTTTTGAACAACTGATCAAGGGACAACCAGTAGGACTTTTCATCAAACTTCGTATATTCATTGTGGAAATCAAACAGAAGATAGAATCTCTCAATATTTTGGCTTATGAAGTTTGTTTCCTCCTGTCAGCAGGATGGAAATCCCTGACTGTGCAAGATTGGCAGAAAGGTTTTCTGCTCTAATTAACACTGAAGAGAAATAAGACAGGAAGAATCACTAAAATGCTTGATGGAACACAAATGAGATTGTTAATAAGAGATATACAGCACTCAAGCTCATTGATGAATTCTCAACTGATATAATTCCGACTGTAACTCAGCTTGGTGAACAGACAGCGATAACAGGCTCAAGTCTGAGGTCAGATTCAGAGAAGACGCAAGTTCAACAAAAATACTTTATTCCATAAGCCTGTGAGATGTAAGATGTAGCAGCAAAAATAAGCCAGTCAGCCCATCCAGTCTGCTCTGCCTTACAATTAGATCATTGAATCCTCAACTCCACTTCCTTGCTTTTTCTCCGGAACACCTGATTTCTTTATTGATGGATTCCTGCATCTTCATATGAAGAGTCAAAAGTACCAGTAACGATGATCATGCTAAGGAAGAAATAATCTTCATGTCGTACAACTCAGGGTTTGTTGGTTTGGCCAGTAATGCAATCACTGTGTAAATGAAAGCATCCAGCCTGAAGAACAAATTGAACTAAGTATACACAATACAGATATAACACAATGTGGAGCTGGAGGAACACAGCAGGCCAGAGGGGCAGGAAAGTTGACGTTTCGGGTCAGGACCCTTCTTCAGAAATGGGTGAGGGTGGAAGGGAACTCAGAAATAAATAGAGGGAGGAGGGGTGGGGCTGGGGAAGTTAGGTGGGATGGTGATAGGTGAGTGGTCAGTGAGGTGGAAGGAGCAGATAGGTGGGACAGAAGATGGACAAGTTGTGTCAGGTCAAGGAGGTGGGGATAAGAGGGAAGGTTGGTCATGGGATGAAGTTAGGGGTGGGGAGATTTTGAAACTGGTAAAATCCACATTTAGGCCATTGGGCTGTAGGCTCCCAAGGTGGAATGTGAGGTGCTGCTCCTCCAATTTCTGGGTGGCGTCAAGACAGATGTGTCAGCAGGTTAACAGTAAAAATTTGCTGACACAGATTGAGGATGTGGCGCATACAATTCCATGGAAGCCACTATGAGATGGGATAAACAATATCCACAGATTTTGGACGTGGTTCAAGAAGAAATTGCCAAATTAGAGATCCAAGATACTATCAAGATGAAAATGTTTAGTTTGGAGATTCAGGATATTGCTGAAAAAAAAGTACCAGTTTCAACAGGGCCCCCATCGAGTGTAAAAAAAACCATGAGATTATGGATCCTCCAGATATTACAATGTGTTAGCAGGAAGTACATCGTCAGTGAAGGAAATCCAAGAGCTAAAAGGGTTCTCTAGTTTAAAGGGATTTTCAGCCCTCACACTTTCAGGAACAAAATGAAAGTCAACATTCTTCAACACAACATCCTACCGAGAAGAGGACGCATTCTGGGAGAATTGTAAAATTTCTGTTCCACTTAAATTTGAGAACTCAGAGATTTTAGGGAGATGAGTAATGGTAAATATAATTATATGCACAATTGTACAATGTTAGTACTTTAAAACAAACTTTGGTGGTGGGGCCGATATTTTGTATGTGTGTACGAATCTAAAAGATATAGGGTAGTACATTAAATACCATCTACCATGGATGTGGGTGGGAGAAATCATTTGGATCTCAGGAATAAAACCTAACATCATGGTCTCACTAACAATGTCTAGCATATCAATACAACTTGCATCTACGATAGTTGCACTCATGTATTAAGCTACTTCCATTTTAAGACAAGCCTTTTCTCATTAAACTACCAAATGGTTTTCTTTACCATAATAGACCAGGGAGATCACGTAAATCCCTACCAGGAAAGAGGATATTGGCAGAAAATCTATTAGATGGATCTTATACTATGAATAGCTGTGGTAAAGATTCATCTTACAACAACCGTCAGTGAAAATAAGGAAATGGTGAACATGTTGAATAGTTTTTGTCAATATTTACATTAGAGAAGTCAACATGGATGTTGACAACATATGTCAACATATCTCAAGAAATATAATATTGAATAAAACTGACATAAGCATAGTAAAGTCATGGTGAAAATACGTAGCTCTAAAGAATGAAAAATCACCAGGAACAGATGGTTTTCAATGCCTTAGTTTTAAATGACGCAGGTAAGAACATTGAAGACACTGTAACCATAATCTTGCAAATTTCTCTCAATTCAGGAACTTTTGATATTTGCATCTCACTCCATTATTTATGAAAGGTGAAAGAGCACAAAACCAAGGAAGTATAAAACAGTTAACCTGATATCTAATTTGCTTATGCAGTCCTTTAAACTTACAAAATAGACTGCAACTATTAATTGTAAACTGAATTATTATGCAATTGATAATGCTATTAGCTATATTGAAATCATTTATCAGATTTCCAACTGTTACTGTGCATTTTTAAAAATCTTGATTTTATCTTCCCAGTTTGCAGCCATATAATTTCTACAAATAGATAGTTTCAAAATCATTAACAAAACCAGAAAAGGTTACCTTTCAAACCTGTCAACCTCCATCAGCACAACCAGTCTGAGTAGTGTGTACATTCTCTTGCTTTTTATTCTTTTCAAATTCACAAGCCAGACTCCTCACTGGCTGCACAATACACAAATTGAATTTCATAACGCAGAATATGATTGTTTATGTGACTGCTGGGGAGAACAACTACATGAATGCATGCATCTACTGCTTCAAGGATCACTGAGCAGTTTAGAAATGTGTCTTTTGTTGAATGGTAATGAAAGGCCACAGCTTCAATAAACAGTGAGTCAAGTCAGAAATGTGCACAATCCAAGCACACTTGATGAATTGTAAGGAATTTCTTGTTGAGCCGTTGCTTTATTAAAAAGACCTCAGCTAAAGACAACACAGGAAAAACCACTAATAAGTACATTTTCCTTAAAATTCTAAACTCTATGACAAATCTGGTTTTCCCTTTAAAATGATAGTATCTCTAGTTGTTTCCTTATTATGGCCACTTAGCCCACATTGTGATGAAGTCACTTGTCATTAGTTGTCCTTCGTTTCAAGGATGATGTCTGAATCATGAGATTCGGCCATGGATCTTGAAGTGACTCTCAACCTGAAGATCTTGTAAATGGTATGTGGATTCATGAGGCAGGATGCCCCACGAGGTAGTGGAATCCAGAGTACAGAATATGCTCCCTTTCCTTTCTTTCTCTGCCATCGCTCTGCCTCATTATTAAAACATTGTGACCCAAAGAGTGATGCTGCTTGACTGTCATCTGCCTGCAAGATTGGTAGCCAACTCCAGCCAGTCATTAATGTCAATGTGCTGCACTTCAAGGAGAGCTTCAGATTGTCTTTGAGGAATTTTCTTTGCCCTTCCCGGGATGCTGACCGTTGGAGAGTTGGGAAAATAGGGCATGCGGTGGGAGACAGTTTACGGCCATTGTGTCTAGTCTACTGAAGTTGATCTTGAGGGAGTTTAACCGAATGCATGTGGAACTGGCTTCAAACAGAACATCAGCATTTGTTCGACAGTTCTTCCAATAAATCCAGAGGATACTGTGGAAGCGCAGCTGTGGATGTTTCTGAGCCATTCTTATGTGTAGCTATACAGTCCAGTTCTCACAGGAATGTGGTTTTGACAACTACCCTGCCTACTAAGACTTTTATTGACTTCTGGAAGTCTTTGTTGTAAAACACTTACTGCCATAGTTTGTAGAAGGCTGAGCTAGTGCAGCTGGTCACTTGTTGGATCTCCTCTTCAATGGTAGTCAAGTAACCCCCCCACCACCGTAGAGTTGTTAGTACAGAAAAAGCTACCTGGCCAATTGATTCCATTTGACAGCTCTCTGTAGAACAATCCAATCACTCCTAATCCCCCACTCTATCCACATAGCTCTGCAGGTTTATTTCCCTTGAGTGCCTATCTAATTTCCTTTTGAAATCATTACCCATTTCTGCTTCCACCACTCTCCGAGACAGCAAATTGCATGTTGTTACTATATGCTGTGTAAACAGAGCTTTTCTTCAGACCATGCAAAGTTCCTTATCTAAAGTATTAAAGCTAAGTCAAAAAAGAACTGAGGATGCTAGAAAACAGAAATTGCTGGAGATCCTCAGCAGGTCTGGGCAAGATTTGTGGAGAGAAAGCAGAGTTAATGTTTTAGGTCCAGTGACCCATCTTCAGAACTGATTACAGCTAGGAAAAGGTAGTGTTTATGCTGATGACTGAGGGTGGCGAGGGAGGAGGAGACAAATGGAGTGAACAATAGATGGAGATGGAGCCCTGAGAGAGAGAACAGCAGCTGACCAGATATAGATAATGGTAGGCTGGGGAAAAGAAAAAAAGCTACTAATGGGTAATTAGTGGGTAAAAATGGATTGACTAAGATGAAAGCAGCCCATGTGATGTCTGGGCCTGGAGTGTGGGGGTGGGTAAAGGATATGGAAAACAGTGTACAGGTTCTAAAATGATTGAACTCAATATTGAATCTTGAAGGTTGACCACAAGTAGAAAATGAGATGCTGTTCTTCCAGCTTGTGCTCAGCCTCATTGAAACACTGCAGCAAGCCCAAGACAGAAATGTTAGCCAGGGAACAGTGTGTTCAAGCAACTGGAAGCTCAAGGTCATGTTTGCAGATGAACGTAGTGGTCATTCAGTTTGTGTTTCATCTTCCCAATGTAAAGCGGGTCCTCATCCTCTCCTCCTCCCCTCCCAAACACATCCCCTTACGCCATTGGCACTTTCCCCTGCATTCACAGAAGGTGTAACACCTGCCAGTTTACTCCCTTCCTCCTCACCATCCAAGGCACCAGACACACCTTTCAGGTGGAGCTGTGATTTACTTGAAATTCGGTCAATCTAGTCTACTGTATTCGCTGCTCACAATGTGCTCTTTTCTGCATTATGTCCCTTGGTCTTCACGTCACTACCTAATTGGAACAGCTTTTGTAAACACATGAAAGAGAAAGGAATAGAAGATTCTGAGGGCCAAGTGGGATGAAAAGGTCTGGAGGCTCTTGTGGAACATAACCATCATCATGAACATTCGTGCCAAATGGCCTGATTCTGTGATGTAACTTCAATTTAATTAGTGCTTAAGGTAGTTGTCCCAACCAGAAGTAATTTCTCAGAAGTGACATCAGCCCGCATTCAGTTTCTTGCAGGATTCAATATTTTAACAATGGCTGAAGGAGGACATAAAAATCTAGCTCCCAGTGTCAGTTAAAGATGCTGGAGTGATGACAGGGTTGTTGAAATTTATTACCTTTGACAAAAGGTTTTATTAAGGTGAGAAACAACTGAGTGGATGGATTCAAGTAGACAAGTGTAACACTCTTGAATATAAAGTGGTGCAAAAGGGGAACTTTCTGCATTTGTGGAATGTAGCAGGATCGTGTTCCTGCACTTCAATCTCCCAATTCACTATACTTATGTTCTTCTTGTACTTCTTGCTGTTTTTCAAAAATATTTTTGGGAAAGAGCTCTCATTTGCTAACAAGGCTTTCAACATAATTGTCTCAGGCTGTATTTGCCAATTATTGTGGTAATTGGACTGAGTGTAGGCATGACAGACAGAATCCTTAAGTGTGCTTGATTGCAGCAAGTGGGATAGTGTTTTGATAATTTAGTACCTGAAGCCATCCTGGTGGAAAGTCTCCCTGCCATGTAATGCTTTGGTAAAGTAGAGGGAGTCTCAGTCCTGTGGAAAGGAAACAGTTACTATTTGAAAGAAAAAGCAGCTTGCTGAAGTAATATGAACACTCGCATCCTGAAAGGTGACTTTATTATCCCTAAATGGAATGCTGCTTTAATCACTTGGTTGTTACAGTATTAATTCTCTTTAAACATCTGTCTACAATGAACACCATTTCCTCTGGAATGTTGAAAACAAATTACGATTAAGAAATTGGATATCAGCCAATCTACAGCAAGGCGAGTTGCAACCAGTCACATCACTTTGCTCTCATGAAAACAAATCATTGTTTTAGTCCTTTTCTCTCATTTCCCCCATTAAGGGTTGATGTTACTTTACTACAGGAATGAATCCAGAAGAACCACCTGGCATGTACCTGGGCACTGGATTGCAACATAGAGTGCAGACAATGCAAGGTCCTTCTCGCTAACACCTGAAATCTCATGCCAAATTCGGGAGAGCTGCCCCAGTCTACTAAATCTACAGCCTGACATGGTCAGATTCACAGAATCACACATAACAACCAATGTCTCAGACTCCTCTCTCACCATTCCTGGGTAAGTTCTGTTTCACTGGCAGGATTGACCTGACAGAGGGGTCAGTACAATGGCACAGAGTTGGGGTGGAATAACCACAAGGGTGCTTAACTTTGTCAGGCTGTAGGTTTAGTGGACTGGGGCACTTCTCCCAAATTTGGCATGAGACCTCAGATGTTAGTGAGAAGGAACTTGCATTGCCTGCACTGTGTGTCCTTCTGTTGTGCTGCAATCCAGTCCATGCCAACTGGTCCTTCCAGATTCATCCTTACTGTAAAGTAACATCAATCCTTAATGGGGGAGATGAGAGAAAATGACTTAACTTTAACCCAATGATGAATCATGCCATCAGGTCAAACACAAGGAAGGAGACCTCCTGCCAATGTCCAAATATTGGTCTCTGTCAGCTGATGAATCAGTGCTCCTTGACGCTGAGCATTATTTAGAGAAAGAACTGAGGGAATCAAGTGCACAGAATGCACCCTGGATAGAGGTCTTTTAATGTAAATCACCTACAGCTCAATGCTCAGTAGCATCATTGCCGACTGAGCTGATTAAGGCCTAGAGGACATAACTGCTACACTAACCTGTGGCAGTAGATGGGGAACAAATGAGAAGGCAAAAAAGCAATGACATTGTCCTAACTAATCTACCAGTCACAGATGCATCTGTCAATGTCAGTACTGATAGAAGAGGTCACTGAAGAAAGATCATTGGACTCAAGCCATTAATTCTCTTTCCTCTGCACAGAATCTGCCAAATTTGCTAAGTTTCTCAAGCAATTTCTGCTTTTGTTTGTTTCAAATACTGACCATGCTTCTGTAAAATGACTTTACTTCACATCATGGAGATTTTCACATATTAATCTTCCTTTTACTGTAGGCTCCACTCAAAGAAACTACGTTTGAAAGAACGTACTAGAGTAATGACCTTAAAAGTGAAACAGAGTTCTGATCTATTTCACTGATGCCATCTTATGCCAGTGATAGTTTGTTGATGAGTTGGAGCCAAATTTGCTGATCATTTTTAAATTTCCCAACTTCTGTTCACAACGTGGATAATGAAACAAGCAGTGATTTTGACATCGTAGTTCATCTGCTTGAAAAAAATCCCGTCACTTGTGTTTGCACTATACAATGTCTCAGCCCAATGTTAATTGCCCTCTGAATGAAGAAATTCATTCCAAATCAGTCCTAATCTCAGCCCTCACAAATGTGAATCTCTAGGAGCTTACAGGCCCCCACCCGGATATCTCCCACTTGCCAGTCCCAACATCTCCACCCCAAACTCTGCTGACTGGCCCTGACACACATTCATGCCAGCTGACATGCCCGAATCACTTACCTGGTATGTAGTCAGCACCCTGAAACCTTACCCACATAGCACCCAAACTACCTTACATTACCTTCTTGATACCCTACTCATCTGACATTCTACTTACCTGGCACCTTACCCACTGGCACTCCAACTGTCAAACTCACCCACATTTATTTTGCATACCTACCATTTCACTGGAGCTGAGAGATAGTAGGAACTGCAGATGCTGGAGAATTTGGGACAACAAGGTGCAGAGCTGGATGAACACAGCAGGCCAAGCAGCATCATAGGAGCAGAAAGGCTGACGTTTTGGGCCTAGACCCTTCATCAGATGAAGGGTCTAG
>NC_063339.1:69890167-69890917 GCF_021869965.1 Rhincodon typus | reverse complement strand
GAAACCGATATTCATTTCAAGCCCACCGACTCCCACAGCTACCTAGAATACTCCTCCTCCCACCCACCTTCCTGCAAAAATGCTATCCCCTATTCCCAATTCCTTCGCCTCCGCCGCATCTGCTCCCAGGATGAGGCATTCCACTCCCGTACATCTCAGTTGTCCTCGTTTTTCAAGGACCGTAACTTCCCCTCCTCGGTGGTCGAGAACGCCCTCAACCGTGTCTCCCACATCTCCCGCACCTCATCCCTCACACCCCGTCCACGCAATAAAAACCAAAAAAGAATCCCCCTCGTCCTCACGTACCACCCCACCAACCTCCGGATCCAACGCATCATCCTCCGACACTTCCGCCA
Source organism: Rhincodon typus (assembly GCF_021869965.1). NCBI lineage: Eukaryota > Metazoa > Chordata > Chondrichthyes > Orectolobiformes > Rhincodontidae > Rhincodon > Rhincodon typus. The sequence continues at coordinate 69,890,561 of NC_063339.1, read as the reverse complement.
TCTGCAATCCGACCCCACCACCAAAGACATCTTTCCCTCCCCACCTTTATCTGCTTTCCGGAGGGACAACTCTCTCCGTGACTCCCTTGTCCGCTCCACACTCCCCTCCAGCTCCACCACACCCGGCACTTTTCCCTGCAACCGCAGGAAGTGCTACACCTGCCCCCATACCTCCTCCCTCACCCCCATCCCAGGCCCCAAGAAGACTTTCCACATCAAGCAGATGTTCACCTGCACATCTGCCAATGTGGTATACTGCATCCGCTGTACCCGGTGTGGCTTCCTCTACATCGGGGAAACCAAGCGGAGACTCGGGGACCGCTTTGCAGAACACTTACGCTCGGTTCGCAACAAACAACTGCACCTCCCAGTCGCGAACCATTTCAACTCCCCT
>NC_063339.1:69850900-69890067 GCF_021869965.1 Rhincodon typus | reverse complement strand
CGCAACAAACAACTGCACCTCCCAGTCGCGAACCATTTCAACTCCCCCTCCCATTCCTCAGATGACATGTCCATCCTGGGCCTCCTGCAGTGCCACAACGATGCCACCCGAAGGTTGCAGGAACAGCAACTCATATTCCGCTTGGGAACCCTGCAGCCCAATGGTATCAATGTGGATTTCACAAGTTTCAAAATCTCCCCTCCCCCCACCGCATCCCAAAACCAGTCCAACTCGTCCCTGCCTCCCTAACCTGTTCTTCCTCCCACCTATCCCCTCCTCCCACCCCAAGCCGCACCTCCATCTCCTACCGACCAACCTCATCCCGCCCCCTTGACCTGTCCGTCCTCCCTGGACTGACCTATCCCCTTCCCAACTCCCTACCTACACTCACCTTTCCTGGCCCCATCCCCGCCTCTTCGACCTGTTTGTTTCCTCTCCACCTATCCTCTCCTCTATCCCTCTTCTATCCGCCTCCCACTCTCTCCCTATTTATTTCAAAACCCCCTTCCCCTCCCCCTTTTCTGATGAAGGGTCTGGGCCCGAAACGTCAGCCTCTCTGCTCCTATGATGCTGCTTGGCCTGCTGTGTTCATCCAGCCCTGCACCTTGTTGTCACAGTTTTCTGATAACCGTTTTACAGGTGGCTTTGCATGGCGCAGCCTCAATTTTCCCTTCCTCAGGACTGACAGCGCAGTTATTTGCTTGAAGTTGGCAATTTCCCTTGTGGTGAGTTTCTGATTTTGCCATTTTATGCTATCGATTACAGTAAACCACTTTACCCCTTGCTGGCATAAAAAAAAGCAAATGAAATGTTATTTATCCTGAGACCACCTACAATCGATCTGATTTATGAGCAACACTCTGTTCTCCTGAGTAAAACCCTTGCATAAATACTATCCAATCAATAATGGCACACAAGCAAATCTTCAGAATATTCATTCCTCAAATCTCCAGCCTGATGTTCTCCAGAGCTGTCTGGTAACCTCATTTCAAGGTTCTCCTGTATTGATATTGATTTGACTTGATTTGATTTATTATTGTCACGTGTACTGAGGTACAGTGGAAAGTGTTGTCTTACATGCTTTACAGGCAGATCGTGCTGTACGCGTGCATCAGGGTGACAGAACAGAGTGCAGAATACAATGTTACAGCTGCTGAGAGAGAGATCAACATTAACATTAAAGAGGTTCATTCAGAAGCCTGATAACAGCAGGGAAGAAGCTGTTCTTGAATCTGTTCGTATGTGTAGACAAACTTTTATATCCTTCTGCCCAACAGAAGAGGGTGGAAGAGAGTGTAACCAGGGTGGATGGGGTCTTTGATTATGTTGGTTGCTCTCCCAAGGCAGAGAGAAGAATAGATGAAGTCAATGGATGGGAAATAAAAACCGAAAGAACTGCGGCTACTGTAAATCAGAAACAAAAACAGAAGTTGCTGGAAAAGCTCAGCAGGTCTGGTAGCATCTGTGAAGAGAAATCAAAGTAAATGTTTCAGGTCTCTGGCCAACATCTCTGTCTCTGGCTTGCTGCAGTGTTCCAGCGAGGCTCAGCACAAGCTGTAAGAACAACACCTCACTTTCTGCTTGTGGACCCTGCAACCCTCCAGACTTAAAATTGAGTTCAAAGCCCCCCAGACTTAATACTGAGTTCAATAATTTTATGGCCTGAACTCTCCCATTACCTAGCTCCCTACCCCACGCACCAGTTGTTTTCACATAGCCTGCTATTACACACTACTTATTGTTAGTCACTAACAGTCTCCATTAACAGGTATTCACCCTCCTAGCCAGCTCGTTATCCACCCCTTTGTCTGTCCAACTGTTCCTGTCTCTCTATGGGGTCTATCCCCACTATTATTTACTCCTTACCCCCTCCCCCCTCCCTATCTTCTGCAAATAGCGACCATCAGTTCTGAGGAGCGGTCACCGGGCCCGAAATGTTAACTTTGATTTCTCTTCGTCTATGCTGCTGGACCTGCTGAGCTTTTCCAGCAACTTCTGTTTTTGTCGTCCATGGATGGACAAGGCAGTGTTCACAACTCTCTACATTTTCTTTCAGTCTTGGGAAGAGCAGTTGCCATACCAAGAAGTGATGTATTCTATGGTGCATCTGTAAAAATTTGTAAGAGTCTTTATAGACATGCCAAACTTCCTGACTTTTGATCCAGTTGAACATTTTGGAACAAATATTAACACCATGTATCCACATCACTGATTTTTGTCTTAGTTTCATTGAGCTTCCATGGTCACAGATCCTGATGTTCCCACAGGGATTCTGGCAAGACTGCACAAAGCACTATTGCTTTGCAACAGATTAGAACAGCAGCTGTAAAATGAAAGTGCTTCTAGGCTGACGGCCGAGAGCAAAATTCAAGCAATTTATGCTGTGACCAGACCAGCACGTTGCTTTACAACCATCAAATGCTTCAGTGATTTTAAATCATGGGCAGAAGAATTTGAATATGTTCAAGATCATTGCGATTGGTAGTTCAGATTCCATGTCGACATGAAACACTCCAATGGCAGCACACAGTCCTTTGGGTTTTCTCACAAGCATGGGATTTCTTCATAGGCATTTCAAATTCAAAACTCATAAATTTATGTTCAACATGCACAGGAGCCCAGTTAGGCCACATCTGGAAAACTTGTACACAGCTCTGATTTGTACGCTATGAAGAAACAGTGGAGACATAAAAAGATGCTAGCAGAACTGAGCTGTCGCAGCTTTGAGGAAACAATGAACAGGTTAGGGGGTCTTTTCTTTAGAACAAAGAAGGCATTGGAGAGATCTATTGAAGTATTTGTACTTATCAGTGGGTGGGACAGAGGGAATGGGAAGAGAATGCTTCAACTTACGGGAGATGACAAATCTATGGGCCATGATAATTATTAATCCAACCCAATAGAGAAATCCAATCACAAAGAATAATTACTTTCTCCAAGAATGTTTATAATGTTGGACTCACCACCTCTGGAAGAAGTTGAGTAACCAGTTGATGTATAAAGGAAACTAGATCAAAAGAGAAAAATGAATAAAATTCACACTAGAGGACTGACCTGAGTCAAATGAAGTAGTGAAGATTCAAATGGAGTATAAATAGTAAAATGAACTGGATGGGCTGAATGGCTTGTTTCCATGTTGTGTTATATTTAATTCTTTGTCACCATGTGGAAGGTGTGAGCTGAGGGCTAGTACTTCTCAGTGAGATGGAAAGCCATACATCCATTTACAGAGCTCTGGAAGCAATTTTAGGTTATTTCCCCTAACCTTTCCTTTCGTGAAGCTTCTCAGTTAAAGATGCGGTGTGGGAAAATTTTAAAATGGAATGGATTGTAGGCAGGAGAATTTACAGAAAACAATGAAGTAAGCAACAAAAGCAGAACCCTTGGTCGATTAATGGTTTGAGAGCTGAAGTTGCAGAATATAAAATGATTCCTAGATGCGTGCTATAACCCAAGCAATTGAGGTATCAGATTTCCTATAATTAATAGTCATACAGTCACTATTATGGCACATAAAGAGGCTGTTTGATACTACAGAATATGCTGTGCAAAATCTTTGTCTCTCAGAAGGATAATCCAGCCAATACCATTCCCTTACTCTATTCCTATCTCTTCAACTTCATTTCCCTCAACTGTCCATCCAATTATCTTTTGAAAGCATTGCTTTTCACCACCCTTGTACACAGTGAGATCCAGTGTGACAATACTGTGGCTTTAAGAGATATGTTTCGTCCTGGTTTCTTTTAGAGAGAGATTGGGGAACAGGTGTGAGCAGTCTATGAGAAGATAAACAACTTGTGAAGCTTTGGGTGTTTTATTTAATAGTTGGAACAATAGAAGCTACCTGCATGGGTGTGGTCAAGCTCCTTCCCACAGAACCAGGGATTTTTAGTTTTAGCATTTAGCAGTTGCTGTTGGGGTGTTGAAGGGGTGGAAGATATTCTTTCCCTCTCTTGGTTACAGCCAAAAGCTGGATGTTATCTGTCTGTTACATGAGTTGCACATGAGACAATCTGTTTTCTGAATTTGCCTTTTTCCAAGCGTGTGTTTATGGGATGTAACTACATTGGAATAGTTAATCAGTAATAGTTACTGTATCTATTATTCTGTTAAGTTTTCCAATAGAGTTGTTATTTCAATTCCTTCTCTCTTTTGTTGTATTTTAACTATAGTGGATGAATAATGTGTGTTTTGCTTCAGGTCCGGTCGTATGACCAACTGAATTGCATCTGGAACACCATACATCACATTTACCATGAAAATAAGAAAAAGTTAGGGTCTGGACTATCTTCGGAATGTCGAGGGGATTTGGTCTGGTCCACAACACAAGTTATTGCCACTTAGAGTTATAGTCACAGAGTCATAGAGCTGTACCCCATGGAAACAGACCCTTCAGTCCAACTCATCCATGCTGACCAAATATCCTAAATAAATATAGTCCCATTTGCCAGCATTTGGCCCACATCCCTCTAAACTCTTGTTGCATGAAAATGTTCTTCCTCATAGCCAATCTGCGTCCTTTGCTCAAAGCCTTAAATCTGTGCTCCCCATTCCTGTTGTTCCTTGTCCCAATAGAAACTACTTTATCCATCTTACATAAATCTGTTATTGTCTTTTACATCTTCATCAAATCTCTTTCAATCTCCCTTGCTTCAAGTCTCAGGTTTTCAACTTAACCTTGATGCCAACATCCTATTTTCCTGGAGTAAATCTTTTCCACATCCTCTGAAGCACCATGCATGAGTCACAACAGGTATCTTCCTGCAGAAAATGTGCTAAAAGCACCCTTCATCTTTGTATGATACACAATATTGTTTTACATAACAAATGATTTAGTGTGTGTCCTTATCAGACATTACCAATACAATGTTTTCTTCACCAATATCGGGTAAGACATTGAATCAATACAGATGTTTTACTCTATCAACAAGAGTTATAACAGGGAGAGCTGACAGGAAGAAACATTTTACTGGGAGCTAATATAAATTTACAGGGCTATAATGCTTCTCTATCAGGCTGAATTGCAGTTTGTACATGTTATAGTTAAATATCACATTTCCTCGATATTCTGAAAGGGTGAAATTTGTTTTCCAGATATCTACATAACAATCCATTTTAAAGATATCAGAAATCAATTCATCCACTGCTAAGTTGATGGATTTATTGCTCACTTCCTCAGAATGGTATTTCTCCACATGAAAGTATTCATTAGACTTTCAGCCCTCATCTGAACATCACTGCTGCCAAATAAGTGAGAATGCTCTTATTTAATGACACACTTTGCACGGCAAAGGACTATAAATGTCATGGTCTGACTTAATAAATATGTGAACTGCTTTATAAATAGCTGCAAAAGGAAAAAACTGTGTAGGAGCAGTGAACATCTCTGCTGAAACAAGGCCAAAGGCCTGTGAAAATCAACATAACATTTCCCTAAAGTAAGACACTGCACTTTGTAAATTTGCATTAAGGGTTCTCGTTAATCACATTTTCTGCAGCTTCAAAATAATATTTTGTTTGTTGTGAATTTATACCACAGAAAATGCTGATGTTAATGAGAAAATAAAGTATCTTGAAAAGGCAAGGCTGAGGATTAATCTAACAGAGGTTTTCAACATCAAAAAAGGTTTTGATACAGTAGATACAGAGATAATCCTCTTAAATGGGCTCGAGCAATGTGGGCTATGGTGAGAAGTGTGGTGGAATTGTGCTATAAACCCAGTGAGGCATGTATCGATGTCAGGAGCAATTCGCCCTATCCTTTAAGAAAGTCTAGGATGAGAGAGCAGCAAGTTTCCTGTTAAGGGGGGATTATTGCTTGTTAATGACTTTATAAACTGCACATCCCACTTCATTAATATGCAGCTTGCCACCCAACAACCACTGTGAGCAAACTAGATGCTGAGAATTCTAATTATGGAGGTCAGAGCAGATACCTGGTGGCTTCAGCTCACTACTGGCTACAAAGAGCCTCCATGGTATTCACCACTTATTAGCATGTCAGGAAAGGATCCACAGGGCACTAGGCACACACACTCCTATCCATAGAGACTGGCATCCAACACATTCAGCTTCTCACGATCCTCATGGCACCTCTTCAGTCCAAGTATAGGACACTTAGGAAGGACAAACCTGCATTGGCAAGCACATCAGCAACTAGCATTGAAAGGATACTGCGAGGGCACTTTGCACACACAGACAGGCATCCAGCTTACAGATTGTGTCAGGGTACACCCTAGAGTGGCTGGCTTGCTCTCTTAGCGCTCACCCATTTAGAAACTCATTACATGTTCTCAGAATTCCTGCCTTTGGTGCCAATTAGCATAGTCATCCAACCAGGCAACTTGCCTTGCTTTGCAGCAGTCCTCAGTCAAGGGGGCGTACGTCTTACTGGATGGCACCAGGTTATATCAATCTCACGTCTGCACCATGGGCCAGCATCTTATGTGGTAAACACACAACATGGGCAGCAAGCAGGCAGCCATGTCTCAAAGTCTTAGCGGGTAGTCCTCACTGAAGGGCACCTGTCAGTCAGGGGCAGCCACCTTCACCACATCACAGGGTTGGCCATTCAGGTGTTCAAGGTCAGGGGGCTTGTACTTGTGCAGTCCCTGCATTGGGTCACAGTGAATCCTGTAGCTCCATGGTGGCCTGTCCAGAGGGTAGGGCCAATGAGGTCAAGGTATGTACAGGCATTAGACAGGAGTCCAGGTGCTTCCTGTCCAGGGTTGTCTGGTGAGGAGAGTGAGCTATGCTCAGTCTGTAGGATCTGTCCACAGAGATGAAGAGGAAAGTGGGGTGGGGGGTGGTGGGGAGAGGGCACAATCGGAGCCACTGATGATGGACGGAGACTTGGGAACTTATTTGTAGTGACTGGGAGCTGTAGACTGTTGGAAGCAGGGATGACAATTGTGAAGGGAGGACAACTCCATTTTTAAGGGAGGAGGGAAAGAGAATGAGGCAATGCAGTTTCATCACAGTCAGAAACACTTTGACTTCAAGGGGGTGGGTCAATGGTGGCATTGTATGACCACACCTGGCATGGTCACCTCAAATGCCAGGGGCTTGGGCTGGAAAGGTGGTCAAGTTCATCTCAGTTGAGTAGGGAACTGGGGAGGTGCAAAGCCGATGCAGTTCATGGGAAGGGGAATCTGGATGTTCAGAGCCTCACTGACATATAGAGAGGGAGACTGGAAGTTGCTGGCCAAAGAGAGAGACCACTACCACTTCCATTGTGCTGGAAATTGAAAATATACAACATGGAAAAAATGGCTGCTACCACACCCAGGATAGAAGGGTCTCAATCTGTGATTGCACGTTCAAAAGTGATGTTTACTGGAGGAAACCCACACAGACACGGAGACAATGTGCAAACACCATACAGACAGTTGCCTGAGGGTGGAATTGGACCCAGGTCCCTGGTGCTTTGAGGCAGCAGTGCTAAACACTTAACCATCGTGCCACCCAGAGTCGTTGTGGAAAAATATGAAGTTATCCACTTTGGCAGGAAGAACTGGTGTGTAGAGTATACTTTAAATGGTGAGAGGTTGGAAAGTGTAAATGTGCAAATGGACTTGGGTATCCCCTTTCAAGAAGTCACTGAATGTTAACATGCAGGTGCAACAAGCTATTAGGAAGGTTAATGGAATGTTATCCTTCAATGCAAAAAGATTTGAGCGCAGGGGTAGTGAAGTCTTGCTTCAATTGTATGGGATCTTGGTCAGACTATACCTGAAGTATTGTGTGCAGTTTTGGTCTCCTTATCTCAGGAAAAGAATATTATTGCGAAAGAGGAGTAAAACAATGGTTCACTAGACTTGTTCTAAAAAGAGATAATGTGCAAACTTGGCCTATATTCTCTTGGGTTTTAAGGAGAGAGAGGTGATCACATTGAAACTTACTTAAAGGCATAGATAAGGCAGATGCAGGTAAGATATTTGTCCAGTTTGGGGAATCTAGAACTAGGTGCACCATTCAAAAATAAATGGAGCTGCATTTCAGGATGAAGTTGAGGGAAAAGCTTTTACTCAGAAGGTTATAAATGTTTGTAATTCCCTACTGTAGAAGACTTTATTAACTCAGTCTTTGAGTATATTTAAAGTACAGGTTGATAGTTTTTTGCTTATCAGTAGAATAATTTTAAAATTGTAGTTGGGATGTTGCAGGCTCGGCCTGATGGCATTTCAGAGTTTGTTGTGGGTCTGGAGTCATACGTAGGCCAGACCAGATAAAGATGGCAGATTTCCTTACTCCCAAAGACATTAGTGAGCCAGATTGGTATTTACAAGCAATAAAGGTTACCTGGGTGCTGTTAGACCAGTTTTTCATTTTTGTTATTGAATTCAAATTTTACCATATACCACGGTGAGATGCAAATCCATGTACTCAGAACATTAGTCTGGGACTCTGAATTGCTTACCTAGTGACATTGCTAGTGATATCATCACTGTGCCACAACCTTCTGGTCCTTGAAATCCCAACTGCTGCTGTGCCTCATAGTGACCGTTTACTTTGATTGCAATGCTCATGTGAGTTCCTCCAAGTGCTCCTTCTTAACTTCCAGCCTTCTCAGGCCATTCTGTGCTGAAAATTTAAATTTTTCCCTTGTCCGACAGGGAGTTCTACCTTTACTGATGCAGCTCCAATGTCTGTTTGTTGCATAGCTGAACTTCTAATCAGGACTGCTTCTACAGACCTTCACTTCCTGATGGAATTTGTTACTTCCAGGTATGGCTAGCTTCAAGCCCACACCCTTGCTTCTGCACTTTTTACTTGGTCTGAAGTAAAAAAGGTTTTACCAGTAAGCATTGTTTCTCCCCTTGTTGATCATTCTATGACTTTGTCTACAGGCTGTTTGACAGTACAACTGCTTCAGCTGCTGTAGAAGTAGTTCTCAAAGTTGGAAAGTCTTGAGAGTTTTAAATGACCAGTCCTGTTTTCTGTTCCTGGGTGCAATGAATTTCTCACCATTGGTACATGTTGTATGAAACAACAACAGGTACCGCTGCTTCTACATGATATAGACTGCAATGCCAACTCCTACCAGTAGTTTGCAGCCATTTTTCTGTTTCCTTGGAAGGTCTAAAGGTTTACAGTGGTAGAGGAAAGCCACTAGTGAGTCTCAATGAGAAGATGCTTAATGAGGGACAGCGTGGTGGCTCAATGGCTAGCACTGCTGCCTCACAGCACCGGGGACTCAGGTTCAATTCCAGCCTTAGCCAACTGTCTGTGCAGAGTTCACACGTCCTCCCCATGTCTGCATGGGTTTCCTCCAGGTGCTCCAGTTTCCTCCCAAAGATATGAAGGTTAGGTGGATTGGCCATGATAAATTACCCATAGCGCCCAGGGAATGTGCAGGCTAGGATTAGCATGGGAAATACAGGGATAGGGTAGGGGCATGGGTCTGGCTAGAATGCTCTTCAGAAAGTCAGTGTGGACTTTTTGGGCCAAATGGCCTGTTTCCATGCTGTAGGAATTCTATGAAGATGGAGTTTAATGCATGGTAATGATCAGGTATGGGTTACAGTAGTAAATTAGACCACATCACTAAGACTTCTGGGATACCTGTTGATATGAGTCTTAAATCTACAAGATCCTGAAATGTATTGCCTTCCTCCACCCAAATCCGTATGCCATTACAAGATTGGGAGGACTTTTAATGTGATGTCCAACTTTAAACCTTACAGAACCATTATGTCATACAACAGGGAACAGCTGAAGATGACTCATCTTCCTCGTTTGGGATAGAGGATGATTTGATTCTACTCCAGATTGACTGATAGTAGCAATGAATGATCGGCAATGAGTGTGGAGTAGGTGTGTTGGAAGAGTTGGTTAGGTGGATTGCTATGAGGCTTGTTAGTTCCTTCTGATGCCTTGGCTTCATTCCCGTACATTTCCAATGAATTCCTTCAATGTTTTTGAGGCTTGCCTGAATATGCTGATGAGGAAAGACAGGAGAGGACTCATGTGGAGCATAAAAAGCTAGTATGGAATGGTTGGGCTAAATAGTCTGTATGTAATTCTATGAATGCAAAATATTTTCTTCTTCTCTAAGTTTCTTTATTTCTCTCTTAGAGTTGCTGACTCATGTTTGTCCCTGGACCATATCCCACCCTCTTGTATCCTGCTAATATGCCCATTCTTTGCGCACAGATCTAAATGATATGTTTTGGCAGACTACTGAACTCTAGTGTGAAATGGAACCAATGCCAAACTTGATCTTGTTCCATCCCAATATCTATACATGTGCTCTTTCAAGTTGAGTTCCCTGATGAGCACAATGAAATGATATGCCTTTTGAATGATATGTACCAATGGGTGGTGTGACACTGTCAGTTAAACACACTTATACATTGACCCAGTATTTTAACAATAGCTTTATTCAGCAGTATCTTTTCCAGGAAATAACGATATGACAGGATTGAGGTTATTTTCTGCTGGTGGCAATTTTCAGGTCTTTTGAAGGGCTTAGACTTTACCTAGATGAATAATTACCATTGATTTTGAAGAAGGTGTGGTATTTTTCCAGATGCTACCTCAATCAACATATGATGCTGGGCAAGAGTTGTTTAAGGTTGTTCATTGCCAACAATCCTTCCTTTGTATTGGACATATCTAGTGATTATCAAAAAAGTATACATCATCATTGACTGTTCACAGTACATTCTTAGATAATGTGATGTAAGATGTGTGTTTTATTATACCATTTATTTTTGATTTTAGATTTTTGAATTTTAAACTAGTGGCATATGAGTTTTTCTGAGTGTTTTAAGGAATTCAGTGATTTAGTTATAAGTAATCCTGCTGCCGTTTTGATTTATTTTAAAACACAGTGTGAGAGATAGCTTCAAAGACAAAATGGATTTTTATTTGAATTTTGTTCGACAACCGAACAAGGTTTCAGTTAGTAGATTCCAGACATTTTATGACTTATATGAAACACTTGTACCTTGAAAAAAATATATTTTAACTTCAGTTTGGACATAGAAAAATAGAAAACAGATACAGAAATAGACCTTTCAAGCCCTTTGAGCCTGCTCTGCCGTTCAATATGATTGTGACTAATTATCCAACTCAGCACTCTCTTTCTGCTTTCTCACCATACACTTTGATCACTTTAGCCCTAAGAATGAAATCTAATTCCTTCTTGAAAACATTCAATGTGTTGGCCTCCACTGTTCTGTGCAGTAGAGCATTCCTCAGATTCACTGCTTTGGGCGAAGAAATTTCAGTTGTGTAATTGTCCTTGGATGAAGATGAATGTTTAATTCAGTACTCCTGAGAAAGGGAGAAAATGATAAAATAAAATTACTTTAAAGCAAGGGAGTTTGTAACAGTTCTCAACCAAAAGTGTTTAAGTAAAACCCAGAGAAAGTTTTGAAGCTAAAAATGTTTAAACTCAGGTGTTTCAAAAACTCTAAGAATACATTATCAGAGTTTTAGGCTGGGAGTTGCAGTCACAGTTAAGTCAAGTCTATGGACATGTTAGAGTAAGGAATTTTTCTCTGTTGAGAGTGCTGTATTGGTGTATTGGTTATGTTTTTTTAATCTCTAAATACCTGCTCTATGTTGTTTAATGAAGCCAAGTCTCACAGTTTGGAACAGTCATTGGTGACAGATGATTCCAGAAACTATAGAAATTATACAAATAGTGTCATCCCATTCAGCTCCCCTGTAGCTACAAGTCTCTGACTGTGAATGCCTCAGAGTGGAGAGGTCCCTGAGTGTGAAGGTTCCTGAGTGTGAAGGTCCCTGAGTGCAGAGGTCCCAGAGCATGAAGGTCCGCCGAGTGCAGATATCCTGATTGCCAGGGTCCTTGAGTGGAGAGGTTCCTGAGTGTGGAGGTTTCTGAGACTAAACTCCTTAAAGTATGCAAGCCTTTGAAAATGGAAATCAATAGTAAGCACAGTCTATCAACTGGAATTAATTTTGGCATATTCCTGCCCTGTAAAATGCATAACATGCTATACTTATTCATTACATGTAGTTAATCCATTGTACAAAGACAAGTACAAATTTGTGTAGCCTTCGATTATCTGTCCACAGTGTCTTTTACTCTGACACCTGAATAATACACCACTGGCAGGTATTAACAGAGCTTTGCTAACCATTTTGCTATTTATAAGCACCAGCAAAGATCAGATGTGGAGAAGCTGACACGAAAGGAATGATAATTATTTATATTGGCTATTCATTGAGTCGTCTAGTTTTGAACTGCAAACGATTTCTCGACAAATAAAATGCTAATCCGTCTGCGTAGACATCTGCCAATAATTTTGAGCATTTAAGTGGATGTTATTCACATTTTTGATGCAGAAATTGACTCAAACTGAGTAAAATCTTTCAGTAAAACTAGAAATGATAATTAAGGAGAGAAGGCACTGAGAAAAATGGTGCTTCTTGTGTTAAGGCTATGACAAAATCGTAAACACATTTATAAAGAGTTTCTGTCGAGCCTACAGTACATAAGTAGGCCATCTGCTCTAACTGGTAAATTCTGTATTATGTCCACATATGTATTCCCAAACCTCTTCATCTAACCCTAACAATATAAACTTCTGTTTCATCCTCCCTTCTGTGCTTATTTAGCTACACCGTGCCCGCATAGACGAGGTCTTGTGGCTCAAGGGCTAGTGTCTCAGTTTCTAAGTTGAAAGGTCTAGTTTTGAGTCCCACCTCGGTACTTGATAGCCAGGGAAGGTTTTTTTTTAATAATGAGGTCAAACAGATGGCATAGCAATGCAAAAATCTGTCCAACACAAACTAATAGCAGGTGATTAGTGCAGGAGGATTCCTGGTGAGCCAGGTGATGAGAAAGAAAGTTGGAGCCTTAACCATCACTATCCATAGCTCCAGGCTGCAACAAATGCGTAAAATGTGCATGTTGCCATTGTTACTTGGATTCGCTGATAGAACTAGAACACATTACCACTGAATACATCTGTGCTGCTCACCTCCACCATTCTATATTTTAACCATACTTTAGGCAACAAAGATCCTCCCTGAATTGTCTACCTGATTCATTAGTGACACCTCATATGTATGGTGTCTAATTCAGCCTCAGCACAAGGCAAGGCATTTTCTCCACATCAACCTGTTGAACGCATTCACAGTCTTAAAACTTTCTGACAAGTTAGGAAGCAGCTTTCCTTTTTCTGGAGAAATCATTCTGAATCCAACACTGAGACAGGAGGCAGCAAGTTTAATGTGAATGCCGAGAGCCTGGTCTGGCTTAATTGTGAGTACAGTGCCGAGAGAAAAGGCAGCAAGTTTGAAAAGAGTGCAGTGAGTGGGGAGTGTCTTCATCCAGAAACGAAAATAGAAATTGCTGGAAAACCTCAACAGGTCTGGCAGCATCTGTGGAGGGAGATCAGAGTTAACATTTCGGGTCCAATGACCCTTCTTCAGAATCACTTTTTCATTCTGAACACAGTGCAGAGAGAGAGAGAGAGAGACGGCAAGTTTAAAAAATTGTGATCAGTAATGAGTGTCTTCATTCTGAACACAGTGCCAAATGAGGTGGCAGAAATTTTAACAGGAGCATGGTGAGTGGGGAGTGTCTTTATTTTGAACACATTGCTGAGATGGGAGGCAGAAAGTTTAAAAACGGTATGGTCAGTAGGGAATATATTCAATCTGAACACACTCTGAACTCAGAAGTGAGGCTGACTGTGAAAAGAAACTCCAAGATTGACATCACAGGAAATCCACAAGTTATTGGTTGGTGAGAAGCTGCTGTTAGTGAGGAAGCCTGCATAGCTTAAAAACAAATTAATATAATTTATAAAGAAAAGATAGCTGTTTGGATTTCAGGAAGGAACACTAGCAAAATGGAGGTAAAATTAAATCAAGTCAAAGTAGAACAAAATAGTAAGAAAAGGTGAAGAAAAATAATGTTAACCTCAATGAAGTAATGTTAGTAAATTTTTATAGCACACACATATTTATCCTAAGAGTAACCAGTAGTTTTCACTGTTAAGTGATAGCAAGTCAGTGGGGAAAAGTGAAGTGTATATCCTGTAGTGTGTGTGAAGTCATAGATGTACCATGTGCCCCAGGCAAAAGCATTTGCAAGAAGTATCACTGACTACACAAGCGTGATCTTGTTCTTTCAGAGCTTGAGCAGTGACTGGAGTCACTGTTGTACACCTGCAAGGCAGAGGACTATGTGGATAGCACATAGGCAGAGGGCAGATTAGAAGTGTACAGGCAGATAGGGAATGAGTGACAATCTGGCAGTCTAAGAAAGCCAGGCAGGCACTTCAGGTGTCCCCTGACTCTACTGTGCTTGCAAATTCATATTCCATTTTGGAAATTAGTGAATGCGATTGTTCCTCATGGGAGTGTAGCCAGAGCCAGGCTCACGGCACCAAGGGATACTTAGCTATATAGAATAGTGAATTCCACAGTCAGGGAATCAGACCGGCTTTTCTATCACATGAATCGTGGCTCCAGGATGATATGTTTCCTCCTTGGTATCAGGGTCAAGGATAGAAACATAGAAAAATAGGAGCAAGAGTACGCCATTCAGCCCTTCATGTCTGCTCTGCCATTCATGATTGATCATCCAGATGTTCCCTGTACCCACTTTTCCCTCATATCCTATGATCCCTTTAGCCCAAAGTGCAATATCCAACTCCTTCTTGAATCATACATTGTTTTGACCTCAACTATTTTCTGTGATAACAAATTCTATAGGCTCACCACTCTCTGGGTAAAGAAATTTCTCCTCATCCAAATTCTAAATGATTTATGCTTTATCCCGAGACTATGACGCTTGAACTGGACTCTCCTGCCATTAGGTCAATTTGTGCCTCATGTTTTCATAACATCATTTATTCAAATTTAATGCTCGTGCTTCAGATTAAACAACTTCATAGTGGAAATATTTATCATATTGTAGTCACATGACAAATGGGCAATTATGTCTGTTGCAGGATGAATGTTCTGAAGGAAAAGGATTAATTGCAGGAAAATCTGTATTTTAACCAGACAGCTAACCCTGAATGTAACCAGGAACAAAGAAGCTACTTCTGATAAGAAGGCAAGCTGCAAACTTGCAGTACTATGGATGAATTAACTTAAAGAGTCATCAATAATAATCTGAAAGTGGAAAATCTGTAGAAGAATCGAACACAGTACATCAACTTCAGCAGAACTTTGAAGAACAACAGTGCAGAAGGATCAAACTCTGGACACCTCCAGAGACAGATCGCTGTTAGTTGAAATCCCAGCCAGATTCCATCATTAATCAGGTTACTACCAGGTTGAGTTGTGAGGCTTAATTTGCTTACTTGAAGGGTCTTATTTTTGGTTGTTGCATGCAATAAAATTTAAATCATTGATCATCTGTGAGATTTCTTCATAAGCAGCCAAATTTAAGGTAACTTGTGGTGATTTACCCACAATACACGTGAAGAAATATCTGTAAATTCTGAGATATTTTGAAGTTATATAACAATTTGAATTCTAAGCCAGAGGGACAGCTCTGTATTTCTCAGCAATAAATAAGACCCAGGCCAGCATGGTGAATGCACTGATCACATTTTTCTCACTGGCAGCTATTCATAACGATTCTGCTGTTTCCCCATGTACACCTCCTCCTTTGTTTCTTTATTTAACCTATTACCATGTCTTCTGCTTTGTCATAGTTTGATACTGCACAGAAGAGGCCCTTCAGTCTGTTGGGTCTATGCCAATCTGTCTACACTGATCCCACTTTCTAGCACTTGGCTCATAGTTTTGAATGTTATAACATTTCAAGTGCTCAGCCACATTTCTTTAAGGTTGATGATGTTTCCCACCTACTGTCCTGTGAGGCAGTAAATTCCAGATTCCCAGCACCCTCTGGGTGAAAATACTTTTCCTCAAAACCCCTCTAAACATCCTGCCTATCGTTTTAAAATTATGCCACCTTATTACCCATCCTTCAATTAAAGGTCTTTCAAGACTGCAAAAACTTCCAATATCTCCTCACTCACCATGTCAATATGTTTGAGAACCTCACAGTCCGTCTTCTCGAATTCTGTACCTACATCCTCCTTCTCCTGAGTGCACAGAAGTGTCCTCTTACCAATGTCCTCTGGTCCACACAACTAAGGGCTACAGCTGCTTCCTATCCATTCTGTTCATGCCCTTCTTAATCTTATACACCTCAATCAGATCCCCCTTCAGCCTTCTCTGTTCTAAAGCAAAAAAAACTCAAGACTACCCACACTCTCTTCATAGCTGAAATGCTCCATCCCAGGCAACATCCTGGTGAATCCTTTCTGCACTCCCTTCAGTGCAATCACATCCATGGAACATAGAACATACCCTTTCCTATAGCACGGTGACCAGAACTGCACACAGTACCCCAGATGTGGCCTAACCAAAGTTTTGTGCAGCTCCAACATAACCTCCCTGCTCTTATAATCAATGTTATGATTGATAACAGCAAGTGTCCCTTACGTCTTTTGAACTATCCTATTGTCTTGCTGCCTTCAGGAATCTATGGAAAAGCACCACAAAATTCTTGCATTCCTTTGAGCTTCCTAGTCTCCTGCCATTCATGGAGAACTTCCTTGTCTTGTTAGTTCTTCCAAAGTATATCATGTTACACTTTTCAGGTTCTACCACTGATCTGCGCCATCTGACCAACCCATCTATATCTTCAGGTAACCTAAGGCTTTTTTCATCACCTGGTCAATCTCTGTGTCATGCACAAACTTAATTATCATCCCCCTGACATTCCCATCTATGTCATTTTTTTAGTATATATCACATACAGTAAAGGACCTAGTACTGATCCTTTGGATTGAACACCAGCCTCTGGACCCACAAACAGCCTTCTATCACAGCCTCTGTCTCCTGCCACTAAGTCAATTGTGGATTCACCTTGCCAAGTTACCTTGGATCCAATGTGCTTTTACTTCTTTTTTATCAGTCTCCCATGTGTGACCTTGTCAAAGGTTTGCTGAAATCCATATAAACTGCATCAACTGCACTATTCTTATCTATACACCAGACCACCTCCTCGAAAAATTCAATCAAATTTGTTCAGCATGACCACCCTCTGACAAAGCCATGCTGACAACCTCTGATCAAACTTTACCTCTCCAAGTGAAGATTAACTCCTTCCTTCAGAATTTTCTCCAACAGTTTCCGCACTACTGATGAGAGACTCACGAGTCTAAAATTCCCTGGTTATCCCTACAACCCGTCTTGAAAAGTAGAACAACATTAGATGTCCTGGAGTCCTCTTGAACCTCACCTGTGGCCAGAGAGGAACTAAAAAATTTTGGTCAGAGCTCCTTCGCCTTCCGCAGCAGCCTGGGATACAACTCGCCTGGACTTGGGTATTTGTCCACTTTCAAGACTGCAACAACCTCCAATACCTCTTCACTCACTATGTCAATATGCTCAAGAACCTCACAGTGTCTCTTCCTGAATTCTGTGCTTACATCCTCCCTCTCCCGAGTGAAGACAGATGTGAAGCATTTGTTTATCACATTACCAATGTCCTCCGGCTCCATGCATAGCTTGTCCTGTGGTTACTAATTTTACCTTATTCTTTCCCTCATTATCCTCTTCCCCTTAAAATACTTACAGGATATCTTGGGATTCTCCCTCATTTTACCTGCTAGTGCTTTTTCATGCCCCTTCTTTACTCTCCTAATTGCTTTCTCAATTTGTCTCCCTTGCACTTTCTATACTTCACTAGGGCCTCTGCTGATTTGTTCCTTTTGCACCTGCTAAAAGCCTCTTTTCCTGCTTATCCTAAGACATTCAGTGTTTTCTGGGTTCGTTGCTCCTACATTTCACCCTAAAGGCCCTGTACTCTCTCCCATTTCCCTTCTGAACCTACCACTGATCTCTTTTGCCATTTAAGGCCAGCACGGTAGTACAGTGGTTAGCATTGCTGCCTCACAGCACCAAGGACCCAAATTTGATTCTAACCGTGGGTGACTTTCTATGTAGAGTTTGCACGCTCTCCCTGAGTCTGTGTGGATTTCCTCCAGCTGCTCCTGTTTCTTCCTACAGTCCAGAAATGTCCGGATTATTTAGATCGGCCATACTAAATTACCCATAGTGTCAAGGTATGTGCAGGCAAGCCATGGTAAATGTGGGGTTACTAAACAGGGGAGCTGGGTCTGGGTGTGATGTTCTCCAGAGAGTTGGTGCAGAGTCAATGGGTCTCTATCTGCACTGTAGGGATTCTCTGATTTAATATCTCCAACCTTCCAACGTATCACACGCATTCCACTTTGTCATTTTCTTCTCTCCCCATTTTTGCTAATCAGTACCTGGTTAAAACCTGTTACATCTCAAACTTTCTCCAGCTTTGATAAAAGGTCATAGACCTGCAACATTCATTTTCTTTTCCTGTCAATAGAGGCCTTTGACATACTTCCAGCAGATTCCTACCATTGGCAGTACTTTGCAGTTCTAACGATTTGAAGCAAGAGATTTAATCTTCTGTGTGCCAGGTGAATGATCAAAGTTTATCAAGCTGAATTCTTCTAATTTAACTGTGACGTCTGAAGCCTTTAATTTGTTCTAAACATCTACTGTTCCCTGTACCAAGTCACTGTAATGACTTATAGGAACAATAACAGATAAGTACTCTTTATTACTAGTCAATCCGTATCTTACTTGAGATTCATTCATGGGATGTGGGCATCACTGAGTAGGTCAGTATTTATTACCCACGCTTAATTGTCTTGCACAAGATGGTGCTGAAACCCCTTCTTGAAGCATCATCGTCCTCGGAGTGTGCAGGTACCCACAGTACTGTTAGAAAGGGAGTTCTACCATTTGACCCAGCAACAGTGAAGCAACAATAGTATAGTTCCATGTCATGATGATGTGTGGCTTTAAGATGAACTTGCTGGTGGTGTCACCATGTATCAATTGCCCTTTATCCTTTTTGGTGGTGGAGGTTTTGGCTTTGGAAGGTGCTGTCAAAGGACCCTGGGTAAGTCACTGCAGAGCACTTTATATATACACATGCCATTGGCATAGTGTGTCAGTGGTGAAGAGAATGAATGTTGAAGGCAGTGGATGAGGAAGCAATCAAGCAATTTGCTTTGTCCTGGATGATATTGAGTTTCTTGAGTGTTGTTGGAGTTGCCCTGTGCTGGCTGTGTGCCTCCCCCAGAGGCCACATCCAGTTCACGTGGATCCTCTGCCACCAAGGTACCCTGTGGATTCTCCTAAATCTTAGTCATCCAGTCCACCCTGGAACACACCGTCCAAGGCCTCACCTTCGCTCCCAGCCAGCAATGACCTAGTCCTGGACTCTAGGAGTTAGAATCTGGGGATGACTTGGAGTCCAAGTCCTTGCTATTGGTGCCAATGATGCTACTGGGAATACAAGGCTGCAAACTTCTGTCTGAAGTTTCTCTCCAGCTAATTAACACTCCATGGCATTGACAAGGATGTGTTCCCAACTGACTCTTTGGGTGCTGAGGCGGGAAACAAAAACCCTGACACTGGTAAAATTCAGCACACCAAATGCCTTGAAGTTTAAAGTCTAAACATCAGTTTCTCCCTTCCATTGAGTGTGAGGGGGAGCAATTTGTGACTTACTTGTACTTGATAGCTATGCTGCATCAAGCAGCCTGATGCTGTCTGCACTTAGAAAGGAGCCATACAGCATTGCACTGTGGTGCAGTCAGTCTTCTCCTCCTAAAGAAAGTCTGTCCCTCATTAATAGAAAATTGCTCTCAGTTACTGGAGTTTACTGTTGAACTGGAACACTCAGGACAATGAAAGGGCTTCAAGGTCCCAGCTACAGTGTTAGAAGGATTTAAAAGAGGAGGTTGACATAGGGGCAGATGTCTTGATTCCACAGTGGTGGTGGGAGAGAGGAGAGGGAAATGCTCCAAGAATTATCTACCCACACGAGAGATTTGAGGTAGGTGGCTTGGCAAGTCAATGCCTATCATGGACCCAAGAACCTGTCCTGAGAATTACCTCACATGGGAGTCAAAGTTAGTGAAAGCATCTTCAAGTGGCATCCTCCAGACTACCAACCTCTCGGGCTACTCAAAGCAGCAAATCATTCCTCATCCAGTAACACTCCAGGCACTCAGGACTCACATCTAACATCCAATATTCCAGCTCACCCTCACTCGCGTTCCATTGCAGACATGTCACGCTAAGCTCCTGTTGTTTCCACGTGCCTCTCGCCATTCAACTACGACAGGCACGGGTGTGCTGCACAATCACTGTGTATTTCTGCCTCCTTTGTAAGACATTATGGAAGGGACCAGAGCAGAATCAATGAGGTCTGTATCTCCCGAGCTTTTTAGAGGAGCTGGCTCCATGCATCAGGAGTCGGCTGCAGCACAGTCTGTACCATCCGTCATCACCAAGAATATTGAGGATGATGATATTTTCCAGCCTTATGTCCCTTTCTCAACTCAGTCTTGCTGTACTAATAAGGTGTCCAGTGACCTTGATCCTACTTGGCACCCAAACCTTTCCCTCACCCCAACTCTCCCCTTCTGACGCCCTGCTTTCTGACTGCCACACAGCCAGCCACAATGTGCTTGGGAGGCCTAATGAGGGTGCTGAAGGAGAAACCCCATCACTAGCTCTGACATTTGCGGTTTCCAGCTCAGATATTGGCACTGCTTGTACTCTGAACACCGGTATAGAGTTAGCGTAATCTGCAAATGTTGAAATACTGAGCTTAAGTGGGCTGCAATTTGCTCAGAGGAAAAGGCTAGCCTTACGTCTCTGCTCACTAGGGGAAATAGCCACTGGCCAATTCTGCCAAATGAGGATCAGATAAGGAACTTGATGGATGATTGATGCTGATACGGTTGCACACAGAGATGCTGGATCCAATGACAGGCCCACCAGACAATCTCCTGTCACTATCAAGGAGCATGGAGAAATTTGCTTTCAAATTGCCAGAGGACATTATGCAGAGCTTGCTCTCTCTGCAGCCATTGCACCTTTTGCACAGTCAAACAGAACTGCAGCTCCTACTTTTTTGGCAGCTTTTGAATGGGCAGTGCACCCAAATCCTATGCCCCTGCTACATCTGTCCGACTCATGAAGGGTGGAGGTAGAGTGCCTGGCCACGTCCTCAGTGACAAGAATAAGAACTGCTGAGGGAACTGGGTGTGGCTCCCCCTCTGGATGGTGCCTGCTGGAATCACCCAGTCTCCTTGTGAGGACAGGTCATGTCAGAGTGGTTCAAGATTCCCATCCTCCTGTTGTCGTGCCTTCATGAGTGGCTCAGGTGATGGAGTGTGGGTGTGTTCACTTTCTTTAACAGCCCCTGAGGGTGCTGGATGTGGCTATCCATGTCAGCTGGCAACATGTCCATGGAGGCAGCCAGACGGTCACAGCATTCACTGCACGAATGCAGCTTCTGGGCAATGAGGACAATGTGGTTGGCACAGCCATTAGTGGGAAAATGGCAGTGAGGTGTACCAAGGAGGCACAAAGAGCTAGTTTTGTAGGAGGCTTTGGGGGGAGGGCAGTAAGAGTGAGGGAAGGAAGGTGCTGGATGCAATAATGAGCCTTGTGGGAGGTAGGTGCACACCAGCAGAGTTAGGGTAATGGTTAGGATTAAGTAAGGTAGCTGAGAGAAGAGTGTGGCTCTTACCGTGGCATATTGGAGATGGTCACTAACCTTCTTCTGGCAGTGTCATCCCTTCCTCTGCACCTTGGATATTGCACTGACCCTGGTGGCGGCATTGGACCAAGCAGACAAGGTCTAGTGGCGTGGCCTCCTCTGCCAGTCCTCCAGGAATAGGGTGCCTCTCCTCTGGATCACCAGGGAACACAGGTCCCTGACGGAGAATCACAGCACCACATTCCCCTTCTCTGCCAACTTGTCAGCATGTCCCTGACTGAGAAGGAGCTGCATTGGAATGCCAATGCTCATCCAAGTGCACAATGGCCTTTGAAAGGTGGAACAAAGAATGCTGATCTTTCAGTGGATATCCGCTGAGTGGCACATTGTTCGAGGAATGTTGTGTGATAAAATGGGACAGAAATCAAACATGAGAGATACCATAGGGCAGTTGCAGGTCATTAATACATTGAGCTTAGTAAGATACGGCACAAAAAGTTGCATGGCAAAAAATCTCTCTCAAAAACCTGGGCAACTCAGAATTAGCTAAAATAATGTTGAGATTCTGCCCCCAGTTCTGGATGTCACCGCACAAACATATCTCAACTATGACATTTACAGTCTTCACAGGGAGAAGAGGATATTCTTATATTATCAGCCTGGGCTAGATTCTAACCTATGTTGGGAAGGACAGTGTTCTAACATAATATTCCATCTAGCATCCACCAATCATTGCTAATGTTAACAGATCATTCCAGCAACTTATTGGAAGGATTACCTTCATCATAACTCAAGTGCTTAAGACAACAAATGGCAAGAATCATTTAATGAAAGATTACAATCTGCACAATATAAGGAAGGCTTGTAACTACCTTTAACTACACCCTACAAGGATATAAACAGTCTGACAGTCATTGATAAGTGAACCTCAGTGTACCTATCTATGGGCATAAGATTTGAACTCATCTCAGACTCCTCTCAGCAATAATTGCTTTATTTGGTAATATTTTGATTGCAGACCAAATAAAAAAGTATATTAAAGACAGAAGTTATGTTCTCCTTGTTGATGAAAGAGTAGCAATGGCAAAGAAAGAAAGGCTGAAGGGAAAAATTAAACCAAATGATGAATTGAATTTAGCAAAAGTAAAACTACTAGGAACTGCAGTGTTAAGCATTTGACATTATTGCCATTAGGATTTCAGGAGAGGAATAATCCCTCAACCTGGATAAATATTTTAATAATTTGTTGGCTATTTTCAGGTTGTGAATGTGAGAGAGAAGCCAAGCCACAATCATACAAACTGACAGGCTTAGAGTTTGGGTCATGATGCTGGCAAATCAGATATGCCTAATGATGCCGGTGGCCCCCAAAATTGCACTGTGCCCCCAGCATCATTAACATGTTAGTGGCAATCTGTAGGCCCAGAGGCAACTCGTCGGTCCCAGGAAGCATGAAAATTGGATGATTCAGAAGGCAGCAGAGAGGGCAGACAATAGATAGTGGGTCAGGCATTGGGTGGTGGTATTGTCCATGTCCCTTGCCCTGTCTATGGCATCATAAAGGATAACAGGGTGGAATGAAAAGAAGAAGTGTGACCAACTGAACAGAAGCAGCTGCAGGGGGTACAAGGGCAAATAAAGAGGCTGGCAAAAAAAAACAAATACAGCATTACTGAGCAATGGCATTGTGCACCTAAATTCCTCGTACAATAGCTGACAAAGTGGAACTGCTGCTGTGTGAAATGTAAGCCAGAAGTGCAGCTGAGCATTCACTTGTTTCAAAGCACAGCAGTGTCACAGGTCTGTTGGGGATGCCAAGTGAGACAACCAACCATGCCTGGCATATCAGAGTGTTGCTTATTATTCCATTCCATGTTTATGCCAAGCCTCCGCATTATTCTAGAGTGTCAGATGTGGCTGAGTTGGTAGACCTCTCATCTCTGAGTTACAAGATCATGGGTTCAAGTTTCTCTCCTGAGCATCAATTCCTTGACTGAGACAGTGCGGCACTCTCAGAGATATCATGCTAATTGAGTAGCCAATTCTAGACGCTAAGTCAGATGTTGTATAAGATAATGATTCTGAGACAGTTAATGTTGGAAATTGCACTAAACGTCACCCAATCTGATGGAATCATACACTCTTGAGTAGGGAAATCAAGTGAACAGCTCTGGATCTTGAAGGGGATAGTGTCATCTATGTCTCCCAGGGATCATGGTAAAAATGTCTAAAGAGCTAATATGATGTGTATCTGGTAGCTATCATGCAATAAACTACGTCATGCTTAGATCTGACCTCTTCTTACTAAAGATTCACTGATGTTTGTTCCTCTCCCAATGTCACACAGTCAAGGAAAGGGAAATAGACAGCACATTCTTCTACACAAAAAAGCCACAGATGTTGAAGTCCTGTACTATTTTGATGATGATTAGGGGAGTTCTCTTGAAGTCCTAGCTAATATTCATCCCTCCACCAACATCATTGGGCCACCTGTCCATCATCATATTCCTATTTGTGGACATTTGCTGCGTGCAACTTGGCAGTACTTTTGCTACATTACACCTGGGATTAGCTTTTGAACAGTACATCATTGACTATAAAGTGTTTTCTCATGCACTGAACACTTGAAAGGTGCAGTAGAAACAATAATTTTTTCTTATCTTATGACACATATACATCTGGGATCACACTCAAGATATAAATTACAACTGGAAGTATTTGCAAATAGACAGCAGTTAATGGACCATTTTTGACCTATTTTCCATGGGTCAGAGCTAGCAATTTTCTTGATGCATTTAAATAATCTATACTTGAGTACAATGGGCATAAATCTGACGATGGCATTAAAATGTAGAATGTGGTTAACTATGAAAAGAACTTTCTGCAACTTCAGGCGAAAGAGGGCATATAATTACTAGACAGATGGCAAATTAAATTTAATGGGAGCTTTTTGTGGATCTGTGCCTGAAGTGCTTAGAGGATTAAATTATGAGGAAAGGTTGCATACATTTTGATTGTTTTCCTTGAATAGAGGAGGTTTGAGGCATGATCAGACAGAGATGCTTAAAGTTAAATGGATTTCATAATGCAGAATAATAGAAACGTAGAATTGTACAGCACAGAAAGTGACCATTTAGCCCATCAAGCTCAGGCTGACTCACTTGAGGAGAAATCCAGTTAATCCACTCCACTAATTTAAAAATAAATCTTTTCAGATGCTGGAGATCTCAAGTGAAACTATGAAGTATGGGAGAAACCTATCAAGTCAGGCAGTGTCTTTGGAAAAAGAAACAGAGTTATCATTTTGAGTCCAATATGGCTTCTTTGAAACTGTGGGGGCTGGAAAGTTATGTTTATTTATACTGTTGAAAAGACAGAAGGAGCCAAAAGTAGAAAAGATAGGCCAGTCCCCATGACAAATTCAAATGAGTGGTAATGGTAATAGAGAAGTGACATAGATGAAGACGAATGGTACATTAATAGCAGAAAGTCTCTCTCCTGTTAATCCCACCATCCACTCTTTCTCTATGCTCCTAACACTTATTGTGGAGCAGAAATGTAATAAATATAAATTTAAATATTGTTATTTATCTAAATGGTTTAGATGAGAATATAGAAGGCATGGTTAGTAAGTTTGCAGATGACACGAAAATTGGTGATATGGTGGACAGTGAAGAAGGTTATCTAAGATTATAAAGAGATCTTGATCAATTGGGTCAAAGGGCTGAGGAGTGGGTGATAGAATTTAATTTAGATAAACGTGAGATGTTGTATTTTGGCAAAACAAACAAGGACAGGGCTTAGACACTTAAATATAGGGCCTTGGATGGTGTTATAGAACAGAGAGGCATAGGGTTCAGGTACATAATTCTTTGACGTTTGCATTACACGAAGACGGGGTGGTTAAGAAGGTGTTTAGCATGCTTGCCTTCATTGCTTAGACCTTTGAATTTAGGAGTTGCAACGTCACATTGAAGTTGGACAGGATGTTGGTGAGGCCTCTTCTGTAGTGCTGTGTCCAGTTCTGGTTGCCCTGTTTTCAGAAGGATGTTATTAAGCTGGAAAGGATTCAGAAAAGATTTACCAGAATGTTGCTGGAATGAAGGGTTTGAGTTATAAGGTGAGGCCGAATAGACTGGGACTCTTTTTACTGCAGCATAGCAGGTTGATGCGTGATCTTATAAAAGTTTATAAAATCATAAGGGGATGGATAGATAAGGTGAATGCAAGTGTCTTTTCTCTATGGTGGGGGATTTCAAGACCGGGGGACATGTATTTAAGGTGAGAGCAGAAAGATTTAAAAGAAACATGAGGGGGTAACTTTTTTACACAGAGAGTGGTTCGTGTGTGGAATGAACTTCCGGAGAAAGTGGTGAATGTGGGTACAGTTCCAACGTTTAAAAGACATTTAGATAAGTACATGAATAAAAAATGTTTGGAGGGATATGGGCCACGCACAGGCAGGCAGGACAAGTTTAGTTTCAAATTTAGTCGGCATGGACTGCTGATTTTTTCAGTTTCACACTGACTGTGCTGTATGACTCTATGATTCTATGTAGATGAGCCTCTGTGATAAACTATGATGTCACTGTAATCTCAGTAGTCATGGGTTTGTACTCTGCTATGAAGTTGGATCCAGTAAAGCACAGAGCCTGTTGCTCTAGCTTTACCATCTTGTACATTCTACTGTAGTCATGGTTTCACAGTTAAAAAGAAGTCTGATCTGAACTTAAATTCAAACCCACAGCACCTTCATGAGAGTATGATTTAAAACTATTCTCGAATCTCCTTTTGAAAACAACTATTCAATCTCTGTTTGCCACCCCATCAAGCAGCAAATCCAAATCCTAACACTCATTGCATAAAACAGAAGTGTTCCTCACATTGTTTCTACTTCTTTAGGTGTGAGTAATGAGACGGCAATGCACTATGTCATGGCTAACAACACAAGGTGATTTGCGGATTGACGTCAAAACACTGAACATTTGGTTAAAAAAAATTTAATCAATCTCAACTTTTTTTAAGCTGACAAGGCACCAGATATATTTCTTCCTTAGCTCAGTGTTTTCTAGACATGGACAAACCATATCAGCTTCTGGGGACATCAAGAGTGAATGGACATAACCTGAAATTTAGAGCCAGGTCTTTCAAAGTGAAATGCAGGAAGCACTTATTTGCATAAAGGAGAATTTGTAATTCCCTCCACAAAAGAAAGTAGGTGCTAGGGTCCAATTGGAGCTTTCAGAACTGAAAAGGGTTGAATATTTTTATAGATAGGGATGGTAAGATGTATACAGCAAAGAAGGGTAAATATTAAGTTACCAATCAAACATGATATAATAGAATTGTGGAGCTGGGACAAGTGGCTGAATGGTCTGCTCGTCTTCCTAAATGCACCAAATCACATTTGGAAAAATCTATTGGAGGAAATTTGCATCAATGCCTTCACTCTTCTTTTATAGTGTCCAAGTGACACTCTGCTTCTGGCTCCAATCATCACTTTAATGTTGGTAACAGTATGAAAGGAAATGGTGATACACAATAAGTGAATATTTGAGAGGAACACAGAAAATTAGGGGTTCCAATGCATAAGCCTAAAATTACTGAATTTTGAGTTTGATTTATTGCTGCCATATGTATCAAGATACAGTGAAAAGTGTTGTTTTGCATGCTACAAAGGCAGATCACACCATACAAAGTGCATCAGGGCAGCAGAACAGTGTGCAGAATACAGTATTATAGCCGCAGAGAAGGTGCAGAGAGACAAAACAGAATTAATATTTGAGTGGTCCATTCAAAGTCTGATAGCAGTGGGGAAGAAGCTGATCTTGAATCTGTTCATACATGTATTCAAACTTTTATGTCTTCTACCTGACTGGCAGAGGGTGGAACAGAGTATAGCCAGGGTGGGAGAGATCTTTGATTATGTTGGTTGCTTCCCGAGCCAGCAGCAAGTATAGATGGAGTTACTGGTTGGAAGGCTAGTTTGTGTGATGGTCTGGACTATGCTCACAATCCTTTGTAGTTACTTGCCGCCTTAGGAAGAGCAGTTGCCATACCACGCTGAGATGCAACCAGATAGGATGCTTTCTGTGGGGTGTCTATAAAAATTGGTAAGAGTCCTTGTGGACAATACCAAATTTCCTTAGTCTCCTGAGGAAGTAGAGGTGTTGTTGTGCTTTCTTGACCAACGTGCGTGGACCAGGACAGATTGTTGGTGACCATCACTCCAGCAACTTGATGCTCTCGACCACCTCCACCTCAGTATCATTGCTGTAGACGGGGCGTATCCTCTGCTTCCTGAAGTCATTGACCAGATCCTCCATTTTACTGACAATGTTGGAGAGATTGTTGTCTTTACACCATGCCGAGAAGCACTCTATCACTGTCCTGTATTCTGTCTCGTCATTGTTTGAGATCCGACCCACAGTGGTGGCGTCATCAGCAAATTTGTAAATGGAGTTGGGGCAGAATTGGCCAAACTGTTGTGAGTGTATAAGGAGTATAGTAGGGGCTGAATACACGGCCTTGTGGGGCACCAGTGTTGAGGGTTATGGTGGAGGAAGTGTTGACACCTATTCTTACTGATTGCGGCCTATGGGCAAGATGTCGAGAATCCAGTCACATAGGGGGAGTTGAGACATAGGTCTTGGAGTTTAGAGATGAGTTTGTTTAGAATTACGATGTTGAAGGTGGAGCTGTAGTCAATAGGTAGGAGCCTGATGTAAGTATCCTTGTTATCCACATGTTCCAGGGATGAGTATAGGGCGAGGGATAACTCATCTGCTATGGACCTGTTGCACCAGTAGGCGATTTGCATATTAAACAGCACAAATTCCAGATTATCAAACAGAAGCAGACACAAAAAGAAAACATATAGAATTGCTCAACCAATAATAATCAAAAGTCAGGCAAAAGTTAAAATATTCGAACCTAAATTCCATGGCTTTCCCATGATACTTTCATTGTAAATGTGGAACAAAGGCAGTATTGGAGCAGCAAACTAGGTCAGAAACCAAAATGCCAGGGTCTCATGTCCTCCTGAATGTGGGCACTGCATTGCAAACCCTTGCTAAAGCAATAGTATTTATATGAACTGATCAGACCCATGGGCTGGGAATGGGCAAGTGCACCAGTTAATATAATATGGGCATGAGAAATGAATCAATAACGCCCAAAGTGTTCAGGGTTTGACATTTGTGTGACTCACATCGAGGGCTCAGGTCCATACTGTGGCCTGAATCCCTGAAAAGGTGGGAGGGATGGAGCACATAATCTTTTTTCAAGTTGCCCTCTTGGGAAAGGAATTATTGAAAGAGTCTGGCATTTCTGGTTGAAAGGGAGATTGGGTCAATGGGCATGATCCCAGTTCTGTGGAATTTTGACACTGTCATATCCAGTTTGAGGTTTTCCAATTTAGGACCAATGTCAAAGGACAGGAGAGAGGTCCTAAGATGATACCAGTATCTGAGCATAACATTAATCCGTCAATAAAAGTACTCATTAGGAAAGGAAAGGGGGCATCTTGACCAAAACAACTTACCTCTGTCTTTCACTCTAATAAACTGTAATGCAGCTATATTCTCTCTGGGAACCTGTACAATGACTGTCAAATAAAAGTAGAAGGGCCAGTTACCAAACATAGTCATGGATAGTCATAGAGATGTACAGTACCCAAACAGATCCTTCGGTCCAACTCATCCATGCTGACCAGATATCCTAAATTAATCTAGTCCCATTTGCCAGCATTTGGCACATATACCGCTAAACTCTTCCTATTCATATACCCATCTAGATGCCTTTTAAATGTTGTAATTGTACCAGCCTCCACTACTTCCTCTGGCATCTCATTCTAAACACACACCACCCTCTGCGTGAAAAAGTTGCCCATTAAATCTTACCCCTCTCACCTTAAACTTATGCCCTCTATTTTTGGACTCCCCTACTCTGGGGAAAAGACCTTGGCTATTCACCCTATCCATTCTCCTCATGATTTTATAAATTCCAATAAGGTCACCTCTCAGTCCCCAGCACTCCAGGGAAAATAGCCCCAGCCTATTCAGCCTCTCACTAAAGCCCAAGCTCCCCAACCTGGCAAAATTCTTGTAAATCTTTTCTGAACACTTTCAAGTTTCACAACATCTTTCCTATAGCAGGGAGACCAGAATTGAACATAATATTCCAAAAGTGTTGCTTTGGCTGCAACATGATCTCCCAATTCCTATACTCAATGCACTGACCAATAAAGGCAAGCTTACCAAACGCTTTCTATCTACCTGTGACTCCACTTTCAAGGAACTATGAATCTGCACTCCAAGACTCTTTCTCCAGCAATACTCCCCAGGACTTTACCATTTAGTGTGTAAGTCCTGCCCTGATTTGCCTTACCTAATTGCAACACCCCACATTTATCTAAACTAAACTCCATCTGCCACTCCTTAGTCCATCGGCCGATCTGATCAAGGTCCTGTTGTACTCTGAGGTAACCTTCTTCGCTGTCCATTACACCATCAATTTCGTTATCATCTGCAAATTTACTAACCATACCTCCTATATTCACATTCAAATCATTTAAATAAATGAAAAATTTAACAAAGCCTTCTGGAAATCTAAATGCAATACATTCACTGGTTTCCCTTTATTCACAGACAAAGTTACTTCTTTAAAGAACTGTGGCCAGGATTGAAGGTTTTGAGCTATAGGCTCAATAGGCCGGGGATATTTTTCTCTGGAGCATCGCAGGCTGAGGGGTGACCTTTATAGAGATTTATAAAATCATGAGGGGCATGGATAGTGTGAATAGCCAAGGTATTTTCCCCAGAGTAGAGGAGTCCAAAACTAGAGGGGTGAGAGGGGAAAGATTTAAAAGGGGCTTAAGGGGCAAATTTTTCACACAAAGTGTGGTGCATGCATGGAATGAGCTGCCAGAGGAAATGGTGGAGGCTGGTACAATTACAACATTTAAAAAACATCTGGATGGGTACATGAATAGGAAGGGTTTAGCAGGATATGGGCCAAATGCTAGCAAATGGGACTAGATTAATTTAGGATATCTGGTTGGCATGGATGAGTTGGACCAAAGAGTCTATCTCCGTACTGTACATCTCTATGACTCTCTATGGCTATGTCCTGCTCTCCAAGGTCTCTTTGTTTGGAACTCTGCCCAGGACCTTACTATTAAGTGTATAAGCTCTGTCCTGAATGGCCCTAACAAAGTGTAGCACCTCACATTTCTCAAAATTAAACTCCATCTGCCACTCAGCTCATCAGCCCATCTGATCAATGTCCCATTGCACTTCTTCGCCGTCCACTACACCACCAATTTTGGTGTCATCTGCAAACTTACTAACCGTATATCCTAATTTCACATCCAAATCATTTATATAAATGACCAAAAGCAGTGGACCCAGCACTGATCCTTGCGGCACATCACTGGTCACAGGCCTCCAGTCTGAAAAGCAACCCTCCACCACCACCCTCTACCTCCTTCCTTTGAGCCAATTTTCCAGATAGCTCTCCCTGCATTCCATGTGATCTAACCTTACTAGCCAGTCTATCATGCAAAACCTTTTTGAACGTCTTACTGAAATCCATATAGCCAATGTCTACCCCTCTGCCTTCATCAATCCTCTTTGTCATTTCTTCAAAATAATCAAGTTAGTGAGACACAATTTCCTATGCACAAAACGACATTGACTATCCTTAATCAGTCCTTGTCTTTGCAAATACGTGCAAATCCTGTCCCTCAGAATCCAACAACTTGCCCACCACACATGAATAAGATGAGCAACTGATGTATAACCCTGCACAATTTCTCCTTTAACTGTTGGGCACAGTGATAGAAACCTTAATGTTAGTGTTTTGTTTGCTATTTGCGTATCTGGTAAGATTCCTGCCTGAGCAGGAGCACTACCCAAATCTGTGTAAGTGATAAATGAGTGACTAACAAAGCTACATCCAAATTAAGAGGAATTCCGTGGCCATTGCAAAGAAGTGAGTGAACTATTTTGTAAACAAGAAATTTGAGGATATAAACATTGTTTTCTTCAAAATAAACCTTGCCATGTTTCCAAATACTGAGGGATATTAGATTTTGTCTATCCCAGATTTTAATCATATCACTGTTGGTGATCTTGCCTCGGTCCTAGACTCTGGAATTTCCTCTCTTAAAATCTCACTTCTACCTCTGTCTCTTTCCTTTAGATGCTGTTTAAAATCTATCTTTCTGCCCAAATATTTGATCATCTGCCTTAATGTGTCCTTACGTGGCTCTTTGTTGTGAAGCACCTTAGTTCAGTTGCAACATTTGAAGCAGCATATCAAAGCAAATAGCTTTTTTTCTTTTTTAATTTCATCATTCAGGTCTTTAACAACACAATTGCTGCTCAATAATCTGCTCCCAATTAAATCAGTGGACACTCAAAAGGAATACAAAGCAGCAAATGGCACATGTGATGGAGTTGTTAATAAAGAATGATAGCTCATCTGATCTAGCTAACTACTCAGGCAGCCTTAGTCCAGCAGTAGTAACTGTGTCTGTATCAGAAGGTCATGGATCTGTGTCCCACACAGTCTAGTGTTATCTTCCACTGATACATCAAGCTGAGGCTCTGTTTGATCTCTTCAGTAGATGCAAAGGATGTGGTACCATATTTTGATACTTGAGGAAGAACAGGGGAATTTAACTGGTGTCTTTGCCATTATTTCTCTAAACCAACATCACTGTAGCAAGACATTTGCCACATCACTCATTGTTGGCTCTGGGGCCTTGTCCAATGCTGATTGACTGCTATGTTTCCCATATTAAAATGTGATTCCACTTCAAAAGTACTTAATTGATTGTACAGTGTTCTGGGACATCCTGAGTTTGTGAAAAGCTCCCTAAAAATGCTCATTCCTTCCTTCCTTTCTGTCCAATGTGGCACAACGACGCAGAAAACATGTAGGCATTGACCATAACCTTAACAGTTATAGGGAAATGTTTGTGGCTGAGCTTTCTCTTCCACCTATGCCACCATCAAGACATATTTATTTATTCATTTTGTGGGATGTAGATGTCGCTGGCTGGGACCAGCATTTCTTGCCCGTCCCTAATTGCCCTTGAGAAGGTGGTGGTGAGCTGCTTTCTTGAACTGCTGCAGCCCACCTGCTGTGGGTTGGCCCACAAAAACTTTAGGGAGGGAATTCCAGGATTTTGACCCAGCAACAGTGAAAGAACGGCAATATATTTCCAAGTCAGGATAATGAGTGGCTTGGAGGGGAACTTGAAGATGGTGGAGTTCCCATACAACTGCTCCCCTTGTCCTTCTAGATGGAAGTGGTCCTGGGTTTGGAAGGTGCTGCCTGAGGATCTCTGGTGAATTTCTGCAGTGCATCTTGTAGATAGTACACACTGCTAGTACTGAGCATTGATAGTTGAAGAAGTGGATGATTGTGGAGTAAAGACTCTTTTTTGGCAAAATTGTGTAACATCAACAGACAGCCATGATCTTTGCAGTCACGATGGGGAAGATAAAGGAAAGCACCTCCATGCGTCGGTCAGTTTGATAGCTATTCTGATGACCACTTGTATTGATTTGCTCTGGTACATGGGAACATTAAGGTGATTTAATACAAGTCATACTGCAGGGCAGCTGCCAGTTATCTGCATTCTTGGCCCATGATTTGAGACCTTCTGGAATTTAATATAAAGTTGTCTGTTTCTGATCATGAAACCTGTTTTACTGTGGCAGTGAGGCCACATATATGCTATCAAAAACTGCACTTACAGCAAGTGTGGAGCGAGAACAAGTGCTCTCTTGTGTCTCTGGTGACTTACCACGAGGAAGAGGAAGGAGAAGTTAGCCTGAGCAAATAAGGCATAAAGGATTTGCTTTATACACTGGTGTACTGCTGCTTCTGAAAGTTGGCATGGATCATCGCCCTGTTGTTTGCTAGGATTCATTAGCACAGGCATTCAGGCTAGGCACTGGCAGAGCTGTTTTTGCATTAGAAGCTCAAGCTCAAGAGAAATCGCTCTTGCTGTGATGGCCTGCACACTGAAACTGAGGCAGATCTCCTAGGATGTGTCCAGGTGGCCATTGCAGGTAAGGACAGTTGGAAAAAGAATGCTTTTGTTGTAAGGAAAGCTCATTCTCAATCCTTCTCAGATCCTACACTTCCTTTGCTACAGAGAAGTATGCCAACAATGCGACTATCTTCTGATTTGTGTTTCTTGCAAATTGAGTTGCAGGTGCCCACAAGCTACTGATGGGAAGTAAAGAGGAGCCAATTGAATCTGTACAACTGAAACCAGCAGCCATAGAGTAACGAAAACAGAATAAAAAGCATCCAGCTTAAAATTAACATTTTAAACTTTTCATGGCACTGCCTAAGAACAATGCCTAAATTCGGAGAACTCATGTTAAATAGACACTGAATGACTCTAAATCATCCCTAGCTTTAAAATCGAGAGTCAAAATGGTTAATAATGGTTAATGAGTGCTGAAACATTGTGAGAGTGTGTTAGTTTTGCATATCAGGATCATTAGATGATATAGCCCACACCTCAGGCAGCCTGTTTTCCCAACTCTCTGAACAATTCAAAGGGTCACTGGACTCGAACTATTAACTCTGCTTTTTCTCCCTACAGGTTCTGTCAGACCTGTTGAGTTTCTCCAGCAATTTTTGTTTTCATTTCAGATCTCCAGAATCCGCAGTTTTTTGTTTTATCCATTTGAACCATGCCGGCACCAATGTCCTGGCAAATAGTATAACTAGGGTTATACATAGGGCTTTAAACTTATCAGTAGGAAGGAGGGAAGTTTAAAAAGTTGAATAAAAATATGAGGGTAGAGTTGCAGGATAGTGAAGAGGCGAACCATAATCAAAGAGTGACAAGAAGGGATAGAAAATAAATGCAAAATAGTGCATTAGAAACCAAAGTAAGTAATAATAATAGAAAGTCAAAGCATAAAGGCTCTTTATCTGAATTTATGCAGCCTATGTAACAAAATAGATAAAGGACTGTGACTTGACAGTTATTGTGAACACCAGGTTCCTCGAGTCTCAGAACTCAATATTCACAAGTTTTCAACATTCTTGAAGAATAGGAGAAAAGGAAAAGGAGGTGGGTAGCTTTGTTAATCAGGAAAGATATCAATGTGGTAGTAAGTACTGATATAGGGCACGATGTGGAATCGGTTTTCATGAAAATAAATGATAGCAAGAAAAATAAGATAAGGGTGGGTCATCTATACGCCCCAAAGAATTGCTTCACTGTAGGACAATGTATAAATTGGGGCATTATTGTGGGGAGGGGTGGTTTGAAAAGGGCATTATAACTGTCATGGGATTATTTTAATCTGCATATTGACTGCACAGATCAGGTGGGCAAGGGTAATGTGGAAAATGAATTTGAAGAGTATATCAGGGATTGTTTCTTAGAAGAGCACATTGCAGCCAAACCTACCCACGAACAAGTATATTTAAATCTAGGAATATATAATGAGGGAGGATTAATAAGAGATTTTGTAATTAAAGATTTGTAGAGGGTAGCAATCACAAAATGGTAGAATTGCAAATTTAATTCCAGCGAGAGCAACTCAAATCTGAAACCAGTGACGTCAATTTACATAAGACAAATTACAGAAATATGTTGAAAAAAATTGTCAAAAATGGTCTGAGAATGTAGGCGAAGGGGAAGAGCATTGGCAGATATTAAAGCAGATTTTTCATTACATTCAACAAATATTTATTCAGGTCAGAAAGAATGACAACATGAAAAAGATGAACCAACCATGTTTAACCAAGACAGTCAATGAGAGGATCCAATCAAAAACTAAAGGGCCTACAAAGTAACAAAGACTATTGTTAGGCCAAAGGGGAATTTTTAGGAACCAGCTGTGAATACCCAAAAAAAAACAAAGAGGGAGAAAGTTGATTATGAAAGCCATTTGGCAAGAAATATAAAAATAAACAGCAATAACTTCTATGAGTATATGAAAAGAAAGAGAGTAGCAAAGGTAGGTGTGGGATCCTCAGGGGTCGCAACTGGGAAATGAATAAATTGGAACAGAGAAATTGCAGACAATTTAAGCTAATATTTTTCATCCATCTTCACAGTATAGGACCACATAGACATCTCACAGACAACAGAAGAGTGAGGTACTAGTGGAAGGAAAGATTTGTTACATTCTCTGTCACAAGGGACAAAGTATTTGATGAACTGATGGAAATAAAGACAGGCAAGTACCAGGACCTGAGGCCTGTGCGTTTTAGAGGAATTATCTGCAAAGATAGTGAAAATCTCAGTCAAAATATTCCACAACTTGCTAGATTTTGGGAATGTTCCAGCAGATTGGAAAATCACTCTTGCTGTGACACTCTTCTTCAATAAGTTAGGGAGACAGAAATCAAGAAACTATAGGCCATTTAGCCTAATATCTGTTGCTGGGAAACTGATAAGTGTCCATTATTAAGGAATAAATAATAGGGCATTTAGAGAAGTTTAAAGCAGTCAAACAGAATCAGCATGGTTCTATTAAAGGAAAATCATGTTTGATGAATTTGTTAGAGTGCTTTGAGCATACAACAAGTAGACTGGAAGATGTAATCATATTTCCAGAAGGCATTCCATAAATTACTATATCAAAGGTTATTGCACAAAGTAGGAACTCATGATATTGGGGGTGATGTATGGACTGAGGATTGTTTAAAATCTAGAAATCAAAGGATTGGGACTAATGGCTTATTTTCAAGTTGTGAAGGCGTTACTAATGTATGTGCGCAAGGGTCAATCCTTTAGCCTCTATTATTTACTATCTATATATCAACACAAATGTCTTGAAGGAGGAGGCAGAGTGTAATGTATCCAAATCTACAGATAATACCAAAATAAGTGCAAGGGAATGTTGTAATAAAGACATAAGGAATCTGCAAGGGAGTAGTTGATAAATTAAGTGAGTTAGCAAAAACATGGTAGATGAATTTTAATGTAGGTAAGTGTGAAGTCATGTAAGAAGACTCTAAAGAGGGACTGTTTTTTAATGGAGAGAAATTCTGAAAACAGTGCAACACAGAGGAATTTGCATGTTCTTGTGCATTAAACAGAAAAAAAACTTAGCATGCAGATGCAGCGAGTAATTAAGAAGGAAAGTGGAATTTTGGTCTTTATTGTTAGGGAGTTGAAGTTTAGAAATAGAGAAATCTTGACAAGATGGTTCTGCTTATGGGAAATAATGAACTAGGCAATATATTTACAGAATAAAGGGACTTTCATTTAAAACTGAGATGCAAAGGGAATTCTTCTTCTGGAGGATAATGAATGTCTGGAATTCTCTACCGTTGTGATGGCTGGATCCTTGAAAATCTTTAAAGAAAAAGGAGATAGATTTTTGAAATTTCCTGAAGTTGAAGGCTATGATGAGCTGGCACGAAAGAAGGGTAGAGGTCTGGACCTCTTGATCTTATTGAATTTTGGGACAGTCTTGATGGGCTGAATGGCCTATTCCAGCTCCTAGTTCTCTGAAGTATTTCTAATGCAATGATATCTTTTTTTAAATAAGGAACTCAAACTGTATACAGTATTCTAGGTTATTGCTGAGTAAATACAGCTTGATAACAACATCAACGATTGAAATTAGACAGATTGGACTGTCTTGGATTTCTTCTGTTTTCTATGGAAAACACATAACTGAGAAAGTGTCCACGTTGCTGGGTAGATGCCAGTTTTGTAGCTGTACAGGAACAGCTTGACAAGGCTGCAGCTAATTGTGGACCTTTCTTTCACGCCCCATTTATTTCTGCCTGTATACTGTGTCCAATAGGGTCAATGTTGTTGGGTGACCTATAAACTACTGCTACTGGTAACTTCTTAATTCTTACCTCTATCAAAGCTAATTCTACATCATGCTGTTTTGAACTGAGGCCATCTCTCCTCACTGAGGTTGTCCTTAATTAACTGACACCACTACCTTATTCCAGTTTTCAGTCTTTTTGATTGTTCGGCCGTAGTTCATTTATGCTTGACTCTTCTTTATTTTGATGATTTCAGTGTGGTTGAAGAGTCAGCTTGAAGATGTGTTGTGCTAGGGATATCACCAACCTATCTCAACTGTCTTACAGTACACTGTCTCTCTCTATAATACTTTGTAAATTACATTATGATTCATCAGTGAGAGGCAGAGCTGCAGTTATGCTGACTCAGACATTCCAATCAGGCTTAGAAAACTCACAACTGACCCTGATTGCATTAAAGAAATACCTGCTTATCTTGTGATAACTTCTGCATTCCCTTGATAATTTATCTACCTCTGCCTTAAAAATATTTTAACATTCTGGATCCACTGCCTTTTGAGGAAGGGAATTCCAAAATCTCATAACCCTCTGAAACAATTTTTGTTTCCTCATCTCTGGCTTAAATGGGCAACATCTTATTTTTAAAGTATGACCCCCTAGTACCAGAATCCCATTGGAGAAAACATCCTTTCCACACCCACTTGGTGAATCCCACTTGCCCAGGATCTTATATGTTTCAATTAAGAATCCTCTGAACTCTGGATCTAACCTGTCTAGTCTTTCCTCATAAGGCAATCACTCGTTCCAGAAAGTAATCTAGTAAAACCTTTCCTGAACTGTTTCCAATGCATGAACAAAGTGCCGTAAGTACAGTGACCAGTACTGTGCATAAGATGTGAACTCACCATTGCCCTGTATAACTGAAGCATACCTTCCCTACTCATGCATTCAATTCCTCTTGCAATAAAATGGAGTGTTCTATCAGCTTTTCCCTTTACTTATTGTACCTGCATTCTAACTTCCTGCAATTCTGACCTCTCTGCATCTCAGAGCTCTGCAATCTCACACCAGTTAGAAGTATGCTTCCTTTTCATTATTTCTGCAAAAATGGACAATTTCTCATTTTCCCATGTTGTTCTCCATTTGTCAGACTTTTGTTCATTCATTTAGCCTCCCAAATCCCTTTATATGCTCTTTATGTCCTCTTCACAATGTACTTTCCTACCTAATTTTGTGTTAGGTTCAGAAATCACATAACACCAGGTTACAGTCCAAAGGTTTATATGAAAACACAAGCTTTCAGAGCCTCAGTCCTTCTTCAGGTGTTAGTGAGAGAGTTCGTATCAGACACAGTATTTATAAGTAAAAGATCAAAGGTTCACACCATTGATGAGGATGTACTAAACAAACCTTCGATGCTGTTAAATCTTTAATCAGTTAGAAGGTTTTAATTGATTAATATGTATATGTAAATCCTCAAATTCCTTTCATGTCACAGTCCCGAAAGAACTAAAGGTTTTATCAGTGTAAAGAAGAGGTGACACTTTGGGTCAGACAATATTAGGTCTGAGATCTTCTTTAGAATTTGTTTGTGTTTTAGTTTGGAGTCAGCCTGGTTTTATTTCTAAAGTAAGAATTTGTAAAACGCCATATTGACCGACTGTCTATAAATTGTGTGCTTTTTGAACAAAACAAAATCTATCTGCACAAATTCACTCCATAGATTTGTGTGTGTTTGTGTGTGTCTCTTTGTGTGTGTATGTGTCTGTGTCTGTGTGTGTCTCTGTGTGTGAGTCTGTGTGTGTGTGTGTGT
>NC_063339.1:69804100-69850800 GCF_021869965.1 Rhincodon typus | reverse complement strand
TGTGTGTGTGTGTGTGTCTGTGTGTGTGTGTGTCTGTGTGTGTCTCTGTGTGTGAGTCTGTGTGTGTGTGTCTGTGTGAGTGTGTGTGTGTGCCTGTGTCTGTGTGTGCATCTGCGTGTGTGTGTGTGTCTGTGTGTGTGAATGTGTATGTGTGTGCATGTCTGTGTGTCTGTGTATGTGTGTGTGTGTCTGTGTGTCTGTGTGTGTCTGTGTGTGTGTATGTATGTGTGTGTGTGTATGTATATGTGTGTGTGTGTGTGTGTGTGTGTGTGTGTGTGTGTGTGTGTGGTACCACAATTGAAGGCGGTTCCCTTCAACCGGACGAGATCGAAATGAACCCCATTGGTCTCCTAGCAGACACAAAGGAATTCATCAGACGAATGAGACTCCAGAAATTATTCCAAGATGTCAGCAGTGAGGCCAATGAGACAACCAACAAATTGGATCAGTCAACAGAGAGACCCATGGGGAGTGGGCAAAGAAAGAATCGAATTGGACCCCTCCGGAGGGCCATTGCCCAGGGCTTGACAGGTATGCTCGAGCCATCAGAGAATGTGTGAATGCCAGATTTATCATCCACACTTACAAGGAAATGCAAAACATCACCCAGGCACAACGCAATGCCATCCATGCTCTCAAGGACAATTGCAACATTGTCATAAAACCTGCAGACTAAGGAGGAGCCATTGTCATACAGAATAGAACAGACTATTGCAAGGAAGTGTACCAACAGTTGAACAACCAAGAACACTACAGACGACTACCTGCCGTTCCGACCAAAGAACACAAACGTCAACTGAACAAAACTGGTAAAGACTTTTGATCCAGTCCTTCAGAGTACCAAACGCCTTCTCATCCCATATACTTCCCATGTAGGGGACTTCTACTGCCTTCCAAAGGTACACAAAGATAACACACCTGGACATCCCATCATATTAGGCAATGGGACCCTGTGTGAGAACATCTCTGGCTGTGTCGAGGACATTTTAAAACCCATTGTACAGGGAAACCCCAGTTTCTGTGGCGACGCTACAGATTTCTTACAGAGACTCAGCACCCACGGACCAGTCGAACCAGGAACATTCTTTGTCACAATGAACGTTTCGGCGCT
Source organism: Rhincodon typus (assembly GCF_021869965.1). Lineage (NCBI taxonomy): Eukaryota > Metazoa > Chordata > Chondrichthyes > Orectolobiformes > Rhincodontidae > Rhincodon > Rhincodon typus. The sequence continues at coordinate 69,849,689 of NC_063339.1, read as the reverse complement.
CTGCACCAGCATCCCCCACAACAACAGCATCGCTGCAACTGCCTCAGTACTCAATACCAACAATTTCCAGACCCCATCCTACAACTTATCAACTTGTCCACAACGTCTTCACCTTCGACAACTAGTTCTTCATCCAGAACAGCCATGGGGATCAGATTTACTTCCCAAAATGCCAAAATTTTCATGCACAGGTTTGAACAAGACTTCTTTGCTGCACAGAACCTTCAACCAATGTTATACAGCAGATACATTGATAACATTTTCTTCCTTTGGACTCATGACAAGGAATCACTGAAACAACTGTATAGTGATATCAACAAGTTTCATCCCACCATCAGACTTACCATGGATTACTCTTTAGAATCATTCTCATTCTTGGACAAATGCATCTCCTTCAAGGATGGACACCTCAGTACCTCACTCTCCCACAAGCCCGTGGATAACCTCAGGATGCTGTACTTCTCAAGATTCCACCCTAAACAAATTAAAACAGCCATTCCCTACAGACAAGCCCTGCGCGTACACAGGATCTGTTCAGATGAGGAGGAACAAGACAGACACCTGAAGGGGTTGAAGGATGCTTCATAGGATCAGGATACAATGCTCAACTCATCGATCGCCAGTTCCAACATGCCACAGCAAAAAACTGTAATGACATCCCCAGAAGATAGACATGGGACACTTCCAATAGGGTGTCCTTCATCGTCCAGTACTTCTCAGGAACTGAGAAACTATGCCATGTTCTTCGCAGCCTTCAATACATTATCAATGATGATAAGCACCTTGCCAACATCATCCCCAGGCCTCCACTTCTCACCTTCAAACAACTTCCAACTATTTTGGTAGGAGTAATAGTAAAAAGGATTATTACTTGAATGGTAAAAATTTGCAGCATGCTGCTATGCAAAGGGACCTGGGTGTCCTTGTGCATGAATCACAGAAGGTAGGTCTGCAGGTACAACAAGTAATTAGGAAGGCAAATGGAATTTTGTCCTTCATTGCTAAAGGGATTGAGATTAAAAGCAGAGAGGTTATGTTGCAGCTGTACAAGGTGCTGGTGAGGCCACACCTGGAGTACTGTGTGCAGTTTTGGTCTCCTTACTTGAGAAAGGATGTACTGGCACTGGAGGGGGTGCAAAGGAGGTTCACTAGGTTGATTCCGGAGTTGAGGGGGTTGGTTTATGAGGAGAGACTGAGTAGATTGGGATTATATTCATTGGAATTCAGAAGATTGAGGGGGGATCTTATAGAAACATATAAAATTATGGAGGGAATAGATAAGATAGAAGTAGAGAGGATGTTTCCACTGGCAGGTGAAGCTAGGACAAGAGGGCATAGCCTCAAGATTAGAGGGAGCAGATTTAGGATTGAATTGAGAAGGAACTTCTTCACCCAGAGGGTTGTTAATCTATGGAATTCCTTGCCCAGTGAAGTAGTTGACGCTACTTCAGTAAACGTTTTTAAAGATAAGGTAGATATTTTTTTGAACAATAAAGGAATTAGGGGATATGGTGACAAAGCGGGTAAGTGGATCTGAGTCCACGAACAGATCAGTCATGATCTTATTGAATGGCGGAGCAGGCTCGAAGGGCCAGACGGCCTACTCCTGCTCCTAGTTCTTATGTTCTTATGTTCTTAAACCTTAAACAGATCATTGCTTGCAACAAACTCACCCAGCCTTCAGCACAACATCGACCACAACTCTATACAACCCTGTCATGGTAACCTCTGCAAGACATGTCAGATTTTCAACATGGACACGACAATCACACGTGGGAACACTACCCACCACGCACACGGCAGATACTCATGCAACTCGGCCAATGCTGCCTATCTCATACTTTGCAGGCAAGAATACCCCAAGGCATGGTATATTGGTGACACCATGCAGACTCTACGACAATGGATGAATGGACACCGCACAACTATCGCCAGACAGGAATGTTCCCTCCCAATGGGGGCACACTTCAGCAGTCAAGGACAGTCAGCCTCCGATCTTCGGGTAGGCATCCTCCAAGGCGGGATATAAACAACGCAGAGTTGCCGAACAGAAGCTGATAACCAAGTTCAGTACCCATGAGGATGGCCTCAACCAGGATCTTGAGTTCATATTGCACTACAGGTGACCCCACCACACTATACGCTCTCTCTCACACACACACACACGCGCACACACACACACACGCGCACACACACACACACAAAACACACATGCAGTCTCTCTCCATCCCGCACACACACACTTTCCCCGCCTCTCTCTCTCTCTCACTCACACACAAACACGCGCACAAACACACACGCACGCGCACCCACACACACACACACACACACACACACAAATCTATGGGATGAATTTGAATTTGCAGATATTTTGCTTTGTTCAAAACCTACACAATTTATAGAGTGTCAGTCAATATGGCATTTTATAAATCCCTACTTGAGAGATGAAACCAGCCTGACTCCAAACTAAAACACAAACAGATTCTAAACAAGGTCTCACACCTAACATGCATTGTCTGACCTAACATGTCACCTCTTCTTTACACTGATAAAATCTTTAGTTCTCTCGGGACCGTGACTTGAAAGGATTTTGGGGATTTACATATACATATTAACCAATTAAAACCTTCTAATGATTAAAGATTTAACAGCGTCTTAGATTTATTTAGTACATCCTCATCAATGGTGTGAATCTTTGATCTTTTACTTATAAATTCTGTGTCTGATGCTCCCTCTCTCACTAACACCTGAAGAAGGACTGAGGCTCTGAAAGCTTGTGTTTTCAAATAAACCTGTTCGACTATAACCTGGTGTTGTGTGATTTCTGACCTTGTCCACCCCAATCCAACACCAGTGCCTCCACATCGTAACTTTGTGTCATCAGCAAACTTAACAACCATACATCCTGTCTCTTCATCCAAATCATTTATATAAATTGCAAAGATAAGAGGCCCCAGCACTGACCCCTGTGACACACCACAGAGTCCAAAACTAGACAGCATAGATATAAGGTGAGACGGGAAAGATTTAAAAGGGATCTGGGGAGTAACTTTTTCATACAGAGGGTGGTGTGTGTATGGAATGAGTTGCCAGAGAAAGTAGTAGAGGCTGGTGCAATTACAACATTTAAAAGGCATCTGGGTGGGCATATTGTGAATAGGAAAGGTTTAGAGGGATATGGGCCAAAAGCTGGTAAATGGGACCAGATTAATTTATGATATCTAGTCACATGGGCGAGTTGGACTGAAGGGTCTGTTTTGGTACAGTACATCTCTATAACTCTATAACTCCAATAACTTAGTTAAATATGATTTCCCTTTGATAAAACCATGCTTGTTTTATCTGATTACTTTGAACTTATACAACAGCCCTGTCATAACGTCTTTGATAAGAGCATCTAACATTTGTTGAGCATGATGAGATTTCTGCTTAACTGTCTGTTATTGCTCATCCACTGACTTTTCTATTTTCTCAGACAGCTTTAGACAACTCTTGCTTCATACCTCTGTAATTGCCTTTATTTAAGTTAAAGATATTGGTTTCAAACTTGAATCGCTGTCCTTCAACCTGAATTTGAAATTCTACCATTTTGCAATTGTTATCCCTGACAGGATCTTTAACTGTGAGCCCCTTATTAATCCAACCTCATCACATTTAAAGTGGCCTGTTCCTAGGTATTTTCTGCAATGTACTGCTCTAGGAATCCCTGACGCATTCCACAAATTCGTCTTCCATGCTTTCTTGCTCATCTGATTTGTGCTGTCAATACACAAATTAAATTCACCCATGACAGTTGTGGTGTTTTTCTTACATGCCTCCATTATTCTCCAATGTATACTTGGTCCCACAGTGTGGCAACACTGCAGGACTGTGTGGACAACGCCCACCAAAAGAACAAAAGAATAAAAGAAAAGTATAGCACAGGAACAGGCCATTCGGCTCTCCAAGCCTGTGCCGATTATCATGCCCTGACTAAACTAAAAAACAAACCTTCTGTCCATAATCCCTCTATCCCTCTATAACCATCCAGGTGCCTCTTAAAAGTAGCCAATGTGCCTGTTTCCACCACCTCCTCTGGCAGTGCGTTCCAGTCTCCTACTACTCTCTGCTTGAAAAACTTACCTCGCACATCTCCCTTAAACTTTCCTCCTCTCACCTTGAAGATGCACCCCCTTGTAATTGAGATTTCAACCCTGGGAAAAAGCCTCTGACTATTCACCCTATCTATGTCTCTCATTATTTTGTAGATTTCTATCAAGTCTCCTCTCAGCCGCCGTCTTTCCAGTGAAAACAATCCTAGACTTTTTAAACATTCCTCACAGCCAATGTCCTCGAGACTGGGCAACATCCTGGTGAATCTTCTCTGCACTCTCTCCAAAGCATCCTTCTGGTAGTGTGGTGACCAAAACTGCACACAATACTCCAAATGCGGCCTAACAAGGGTTTTATATGGCTGCAACATGTTTTGCCGACTCTTGTACTCCATGACCTGGCCGATGAAGGCAAGTACGCCATATGCCTTCTTAATCACTTTGGCCACCTGTGTTGCCACTTTTAGGGAAGTGTGGACCTGCACGCCCAGATCCGCCTGTATGTTAATGTTCCTAACGGTTCTGCCTTTAACAGTATAATTCACACCTAAATTTGATCCTCCAAAGTGCATCACTAGTGACTTCTTTCACTTGCTGTTCCTTATTTCACACAAACTGATTCCACATCACAACCTATTGCACCTATATGGCCTACTCACCACCACACTTCATTTATTAATAAAGCTATCTACCTCTTTTTCCTTTCTCCTTTTTCTTCCCATACGTCAAATATATTAAGTTCCCAAACTTGGCCAAATTCATCCCCACAATCACTATCATGAAGGTCTGCTCTTTTCTTTAAGAAGCTTTTGTGCCTGCTCTTTCACACGATTTGAGAAGCTGCAGACTGCACTTTCTCTCATACACTTTTTGAAGCTGTTGTCCACAATGTCTTGCACCTGTTTCAGAAGCACAGGACCATCTTCTCTCATACTCTTTCAGGTGCTGGTGACTGTCTCTCAGTCTTCCTCTTTGCTGCTCATTTCGGTGATTATCTTCAGGTCTTCCTCTTACCACTCTTCTTCAAAATTGTACTTTACCGTGGACAAGACTTTTCACTCCAGCTTTTACAGTGGGACTTGAAACCACGATCTTCTGATTCAGAGGTCAGAGTGGCTGCGCTTTTAAAAGGAGTAGGTAAGGAAATTGCAGACAGACTAACTATGATCTACCAGAGCTCTCCGGGACCATGTATCTTGCTTTTGAATGGCAAATGTCACTCCACTACTTATGAACGGAGAGGGAAGCCAGGCAACTAGAGACTTGTCAGTTTAACATCTATTGTGGGGAAATGACAGGCATTTATCGTCAGCATCAGAGACGCAGGTGCTTGAACCTGGTGAAACTTGATCAAAGAGAGTCAACATGGTCTTTGAAATATTGAAAAGTTTTGATAGGGTAGACACAGAGAGAATGCTCCTTCTCGTGGTGTTCGGAGGGGCCGGGCGTGCATAAAAACTCGGGAGGAGTGTAACGCCGTGAGACAGAAACTGTGCTTATGTGAGTACTGCTCCTTTTCCATTGTGGGTGAAAACCTGGTCATCAGGTGTGAGGCACTCTTGGCGTTGTTGTATGTGGCACGGATCAGGCCTATTCCCCGAGCCACCTTCCTGTTCATCTGGAGGCCAAAGATAGTGACCGCAGGGACACCATGTACAAAGATCTGAAATGCAGGGTTACAGGGATAGTGTAGGAGGGGTAGGTCTGGGCAGGATGCTCTTCAGAGCATGGGTGTGGACCACACTGTAGGGATTCTATGATTCTTAAGGGAAACTAGAGATGGGCATCTTACCAGAGACACCAATCCACATTGATACCATTGGGCTGCAGGGTTCCCAAGCGGAATATGAGTTGCTGTTCCTGCAACCTTCGGGTGGCATCGTTGTGGCACTGCAGGAGGCCCAGGATGGACATGTCGTCTGAGGAATGGGAGGGGGAGTTGAAATGGTTCGCGACTGGGAGGTGCAGTTGTTTGTTGCGAACCGAGCGTAGGTGTTCTGCAAAGCGGTCCCCGAGTCTCCGCTTGGTTTCCCCGATGTAGAGGAAGCCACACCGGGTACAGCGGATGCAGTATACCACATTGGCAGATGTGCAGGTGAACATCTGCTTGATGTGGAAAGTCTTCTTGGGGCCTGGGATGGGGGTGAGGGAGGAGGTATGGGGGCAGGTGTAGCACTTCCTGCGGTTGCAGGGAAAAGTGCCGGGTGTGGTGGAGCTGGAGGGGAGTGTGGAGCGGACAAGGGAGTCACGGAGAGAGTTGTCCCTCCGGAAAGCAGATAAGGGTGGGGAGGGAAAGATGTCTTTGGTGGTGGGGTCGGATTGCAGATGGCGGAAGTGTCGGAGGATGATGCGTTGGATCCGGAGGTTGGTGGGGTGGTACGTGAGGACGAGGGGGATTCTTTTTTGGTTTTTATTGCGTGGACGGGGTGTGAGGGATGAGGTGCGGGAGATGTGGGAGACACGGTTGAGGGCGTTCTCGACCACCGAGGAGGGGAAGTTACGGTCCTTGAAAAACGAGGACAACTGAGATGTACGGGAGTGGAATGCCTCATCCTGGGAGCAGATGCGGTGGAGGCGAAGGAATTGGGAATAGGGGATAGCATTTTTGCAGGAAGGTGGGTGGGAGGAGGAGTATTCTAGGTAGCTGTGGGAGTCGGTGGGCTTGAAATGAATATCGGTTTCGAGGTGGTTGCCCGATATGGAGACAGAGAGGTCCAGGAAGGGGAGAGAGGTGTTAGAGATGGTCCAGGTAAATTTAAGGTTGGGGTGGAAGGTGTTAGTGAAGTGTATGAACTGTTCGAGCTCCTCGTGGGAGCACGAGGCGGCACCGATACAGTCATCAATGTAACGGAGGAAGAGGTGGGGTTTAGGGCCGGTGTAGGTACGGAAGAGGGATTGTTCTGGTGTGTTGGTAGGGGGCTGGGACATGGGAGAGCTTAGGCCCTAAAATTATTGAACTCGATATTGAGTCCAGAAGGCTGCAGGGTCCCCAAGCAGAAAATGAGGTGTTATTCTTCTAGCGTCTGTTGACCTTCGCTAGAACACTGCAAGCCAGAGACAGACATGTTGGTCAGGGAACAGAGTGGTGCATTAAAGTGGCAGGCAACGGATAGTTCAGCGTCTTTTTTGCGAGCAGACGTAGATAGCCACATAGCCTGCCATTACACACATCCTGTTATTAGTCACTAACAGTCCCCATTAACAACTATTCACCCTCCCAGCCTGATCGTCAGCAACTTTTTGTCTGTCCAACTGCTCTTCTCTCTCTTTAGGCTGTATCCTATCGTTTACTCCCTACCCCAACCCCCTCCCCGTTTTTCTGACATTTTCCCAGCAACCATCAGTTCTGAGGAAGGGTCACCGGACCCGAAACGTTAACTCTGCTTTTTTTCCTTCACAGATGCTGCCAGACTTGCTGAGCTTTTCCAGCAACTTTGTTTTTGTTCCTGATTTACAGCATCCGCAGTTCTTTTAGTTTTTATCAGGTCAACTCAATAAGGAAACCACACTGTGTATCTGCTGGACTCTGTTTGCTGCTTGCTCTGAATGACCTCCAAAACATCTCAAGGCATAGCTTTGGGCATGTACTCTCTGTCCATGCACATTGATATCCAACATCTGCTGACATGGCAGACGATCACTCTACTATTCACTGGTTGTGTGCTATGGAAGCACAGACTTGCACTGAAAGGCTACAGTGGGACAATTTGCATGCAGCACAGGTCACAGACTAGACTGGGCAACCTGCATCTCATATGTGCTTTCTGTCTTTAGTCTTGTACGTAGCATCTCTGCCTTGCCTTGGCATACCATTTAGCACAGTCACGATATCAGGCGTAGAGATAACAAGGTGTAGAGCCGGATGAACACAGCAGGCCAAGCAGCATCAGAGGAGCAGGAAGGCTGACGTTTTGGGCCTAGACCCTTCTTCAGAAATCAGGCAGTTTGGGAGGACCACATCTTGCATTGTGGCAGTGAGCTACATCAATCTCAAACTAGCACCATGTGGAGCAAACACACTGCACAGCCACATACAGGACACCACGTGTCCAAATCTTCAGGCAGTAGTCCTCAAAGATGTCCTTGGAAGCATTCAACAGTCAGGGGCACAATAGGTCAAGGGCAGCCTCCCATACTAGCCCAAGAAGTGGGCAACTGTCAGGATGGGATAGCTGAGGCCTGGAAGTCTGTGCCAATCCAGGGAGTGGGTCATGATCTATGTGTCAGGCCCAATCACTGAAACTAAGGGGAAGTACATGTAGCCATTACTGTAGGACTGAGCCTCAGCTATTTACAGTTTGGGACTGGGGAGCTGTAGGTGCTGTCATAGTACATTTGTGAAAGGTCGCAGCAGGATTTACAAGGGGTGGGGGAGGGTTGGATATGGTAGAACATTGCATTGAGGATGGGGCGAGGCATTTCTCTACAGTGGGCAGGCTGATGGAACCAGCAAGACAAAGAGAGAAGGTATCACAGCCAGTGGTTAGAAGTGATGTGTGACAATTGAAAAGTAACAGTGTGGTTAATAGGAGAATGGTACTTATTCTTTGGTGGGATATGGATGATTCTTTATCCCTGCAGTAGTAATCCTAGTTTTCTGCTGTGAGGGCAAGGATTGTCTTCTTGTAAATGTTGCCATAGACTTTTCAGACAATAGGGCTGCTCTCTCATTACAAAGAGGCAACTGGTAGTGGTCTAACATAAAGGTCATGATGCCTCAAGAGAGGCGAAGAGATTGAGAAGGAGAATCCTCCATGGTAACCTCAGCTGGTGTGATAATTGAACATGTGCTTTTAGTGCTACAATCCAGTCACCCAGGCAACTGAACTAACCAACCCCTTAGTGGCCAAGGACCCTAACGTCACTCAACTCTCCACACACACGCTCACCCTCACTGCCCTACTAAGGGCTGACTTCAGTTGTAATAAGCGAAAGGGGCAGTGGAGTAATGGGTGAGATTAAAGTGGGTAACATGGCGATTAGCGCTGGTGGGCAAAGCTGGTAAGCTGTACCAAAGAGACTGAAGAAGCAGTGCAGAGGACATGCACAGACAGTGGTGTGGGAGGTTGTAGGGTGGAAGTGAGTGGGGGTAAGTGATGTATGTAATAGTGATAGTGTTAGAGTGTGATAATCATTGGTGGGAATTGCATACAGTGGCACAGATAGAGTGAGTGTGAGGTGGCAGAGAGAGCAGAGCATGGCTCTTATCCTGTCATAGCAGAGAAGGTCATTGAGCTTCTTTCTGTACTGCTGGCTATTTCTCCACACCATGGATACCGATGGGAAGAGGACTCTTCTATGTTGTAACACCCTTTCCTGAAGATAGCCAAGTCTTCATCAGAGGAACACATTGCCATCTTCCACTTCTCTGCCATGTTCCAACTGTGCCTCGGCCTGTGTGGGACAACATTGGAATCTCAGTGCTCATCCTGACGTAAGGAAAGCTGGTGTTTTGGTGGGTATCCGCAGAGTAATGAGTTGATCTGGGAATGTCGTGTGGTAAGGTTGAGTAGAAAGCAGATGTGAGAGGTGCCATAATGGCAAGGTAGGTAATTAATGCAACAAGTTGGTAAGATAGGGCAAGAAAAGCCGTTAGACTTTGCAGTGAGAAACCCTTCAAAAATCATGCTACCAGCACAGACTTAGCCAAAGAAAAGTAAGACTCAGCCCCGGACTATTTTTTTTCTCTCAACAGATGCAGCCAGACCTGTTGAACATTTACAACATTTTGTGTTTTTATATCAAATAGTTATTCACTAAATTTCTAACAGAGGTATACCTGACCAATGTGTATATTCTTTCTAAAAACCGAAAGAACTGTGGATGCTGTAAATCAGAAACAGAAATTGCTGGAAAAGCTCAGCAGGTCTGGTAGCATCTGTGGAGAGAAATCAGAGTTACCCAAAGTGTCTGAGGAAGGGTCACTGGACCCGAAACACTAACTCTCATTTCTCTCCACAGGTGCTGCCAGGCCTGCTGAGCTTTTCCAGCAATTTCTGTTTTTGTTTGTGTATATTCTACTGTAATCTCACTATAAATCAATAATAGTTTAGCTCAAGATATTTGTAACTACTGCTAATTCATGGCATACGAGTTTGAAGGTCCTGGAACCTTTACAAGCAATGTTCCAGTGATGAGAAACTTCATTTATGAAGATAGTGTGGAGAGATTTGGACAGTTCTCTTGGGGGAGACGTTGGCTAAGATTTATTAGAAATTTTCAATATCATGAGAGGGCTGGATAAAATAGGGTTAGGGTAAAAATAAGTAGGAAGAAACTTTTCCTGCTCATAAAAGGATTGAGAATGAGAGGGCACAGACTAAAAGTGATACGCTAAAGAAGCAAATGTGACGTAAGAGAACATTTTCACATGAATATTTGGGTTTGGAAGTGTGTGGAGGGAAGATCATTGAGTCATAGAGTCATACATCTCAGAAATAGACTCTTCAGACGAACCAGCCCATGACGACTATAATCCCAAACTAAACTAGGCCCACCTGCTTTAAGTATACTGTTTAAGTATACTCAAAGTGAGGCATTCAAGATGATCATTTAAATGGAAGCAATGTTCAAGGCTATGCGGAAAAGGCAGAAGAATGGCACTAAGTCATGATGGTAATTTGGAGAGCTGGTGCAGAACTGATGGGTCAAATGGCCTGTTCTGTGGTGTAATACGGCTGAGATTCTGTGATGCTCAGACAGGCATTCATTCCCCGGCAAGCCAGGAGCATCCCTCAGGATCTTGGAGCAAATGCTGCAGCTAAGCATTCTTGCCCTTCAGCATTGCCCTGTTCAGCCTATCACCCAATGCTGTGACATGGTCAGCCTGTCAACACTTGACCAGCCTCATTGACCCATGCCCCATAACAGTCAAGCTTTTCTCCTGCTGTCTTTCTCTGTGCCTTGTGCAATCTACCACCGCCTGACCTCAGCCATGGCACGGCAAAGGAGACAAAGACAAAGATGATGAGACAAAGAGGACAAAGCAGCAGCTACGCACTCTGACTTCTAAGAAGTACGGTATGCTGCTACATGTATGCTTCTTGTGTGCAGCTGTGAATCTGAAAGCACAATTGCTTGCTCACGGATAACTCAATTGAGAAGGAGAATTGAATGTTGGTGAGCTAACCTTGGAATGAGAATATATGGCATACATATACAAGCAAAAGGGCTTCCTGATACCTCCTGAGATAACAAGGTGTAGAGCTGGATGAACACAGCAGGCAGGCAGCGTCACAGGAGCAGGAAAGCTGACCTTCTGAAGACCCAAAACGTCAGCTTTCCTGCTCCTCTGATACTGCCTGGCCTGCTGTGTTCATCCAGCTCTGCACCTTGTTATCTCGGATTCTCCAGCATCGGCAGTTCCTACTATCTCCTCCTGATACCTCCTGTTGGGAAGCTTGACCCTTCTTTAAAGTTCCAAGAATTTAATTTCCATTTTGCTGCCTGGAATCTGCTTTATTGGCTTCTTCTGTGATTAGATTTTCCCACCTGTCTCAGTTTCCCCTCCCAAAAGTAACACAGATTCTACCTGTTAGTTCAGTTTCTCTATGGAGAATGTCTCCACCCTGTACAGTACACAGGCTTGTTGGGAGACAATTTGCTTTAAGTCATTTTGCCAGTCACTGTCTTCCGCTACATCAAATGGTACACTTTAACAAGTCATGTCAAGTAATGTATTTGCTTATCACACCTTAGCTATAGACTTAGCATATGTAAATTCATTTCCCCTGAACTTTTAACTTGTCTGTAACTCCAGGATAAAGCACTTCTGTGCAAGGCACTGTGACCTAGATCTGAACAAAAACAGCAATTGTCTGAGATTAACAGGAGCAGCAGAAGGGCTGTAAGTGAATACAAGAGTAACCTGCAAATTACATTTTATGTCTGTACTTCAAGGACTCATCAGAGTCTCTAATATCAACTGGTGTTTGTGCAGCGTGAGATCAGCACAGATCTTCAATGGCAGGAGCAAAGGGAGTTTGCTTTCAGCAACTCATTCATTTCCCAAAAGGGCAAACTATCCTGGAGCAATATTATCTCTGAGGATTTTGCAGTTGTGATGTGATGATCATACAGGTGAATGTAAGGCTCAGATTTATACATGTGCATGTTTAATCTTACAGTTAGAGTCAAGCATTTTCGAAGAAAAATTACAATGTACCTTTTCAAACAAGAGTTAGTGAAAACCTGAAATTCTCTCACTTCAAAGTTTGATACTGCGTGGTACTGTTCATCGGACATTTTGAAGATGATGATTGATGGATTTTTGTTTGGTGAGGATATCAAGGAATATCAAATAAAGGTGGATAAATGAGTTGAGATACAGATCAGCCATGAGTTATTTGAAATTTAGGACAGGCTGGAGGAGCTAAATGGGTAAGAAAAAAGTTCCAGCCCGATAATGGCAATAAATGCATTAGCTGTTTCCTCCTGTTTGCATCTCCTCACCCCGCCACTCCCTACCCCCAAAACTTTGAGTTCGTCTTGACTGTGTTGTGCAATCCATTGGACTCACAGACGTGTGGGAAGATATAAAGATAATATTGCACAGACCAGTTCTTTGTGTAAATGCTGTTATTGGATACTGTTGCATCATCATAAAAGGAACGGAACATTTGATTTGATTTATTACTGTCACGTCTACCAAGGTGCAGGAAAAGCGTTGTCTTACGTGCTTTACAGGCAGATCATACTGTACAAGTGCGTTGGGGTAACAGAATAGAGTGCGGGCTACAATGTTACAGCTGCCGAGAAGTTGCAGAGAGAGAGATCAACATTAACATTAAAGAGGTCCATTCAGAAGCTTGATATTAGCGGGGAAGATGCTGGTCTTGAACCTGTTCATACGTGTATACAAACTTTTATATCTTCTGCCCGATGGAAGAGGGTGGAAGAGAGTATAACTGGGGTGGAGGGGCCTTTGATTATGTTGGTTGCTTTCCCGAGGCAGTAGGAAGTATAGATGAAGTCAATGGATGGGAGGCTCATTTGTAAGATGGATTGGGCTGCGCTCACAACTCCCTGTAGTTTCTTTCGGTCAGTTGTCAAACCACGCTGTGATGCATCCAGATATTCTACTTTCTGTGGTGCATCTATAAAAATTTGTAAGAGTCATACAAGTCCATCAGTACACTTCAGCTCATGAGGAAATCTTCCCTTCCAAACTTCTGGGGTCATAAGTTATGATCTAAAATTGCTGAAGTCAATGTTGAGTCTGGAAGAATGTAGCGTGCTGAGTCAAAGACGAGGTGCAAAAAGAATCATTTCATGTTAATTTTGGGCATACATTGAATTTGTCTCAGAAAATAAATAGTACAAAGTAAAATTTCAGGTTTTTGACTAGGGGAGAAAAGAAAAGTTTGAATTTACATTGTGTCTTTCATACCCATGGGATCTTCCAAACACTTTTACAGACAGGGAAGTACTTTTGAAGTATAATTGTTGTCATGTAGAACATGCAGCAGCCAACTTGTGAGTAGAAAACTTCCACAAACATAATGACCAGATAATCTGTTTATTGATGTTGGTTGATGGATAAATATGAGCCTGTACAACAGGAGAACTCCTTGCTTAGCTTCAGTATTGCGCTGTGGAATTTTTTCAGTCCCTCTGACAGGGTAGGCTTCACTTCGGTTTAGCATCTCATTGAATGGCTGACTTTTCTGGCAGTGTGGCCCCCTCTCTGTGTTGAACAGGTGTGACACTCCTAATTTCTGTGCTCCCAAAAACCTGGAGTGGGAATTGAACCCAACACATTCTGCTTCAGAGGTTTGAGTGCTACACTTGGTGGGCAGGATTTTATGCACCAGATAGAGTGGAGAGTCGGGTCAGCATAGGGAGGGTGTAAGAGGATTGAGGAGGTATCTTTCAGGGTAAATTGGGGTCAGGTTAATAGTTACTCATGAGTTAGTTTTAATGGTCCAACTTTTCCTGAATACTTGTTTACTTAAATGCTTACTTAACATTGAATTCTCCAATTTAAATGGATATTTGCAGAGCATTCTAGGCATGGGGGGACTGCCCAGCAGATTCTTCAATTTCCCAGGCAATTCTGTTGGATTCTGCTATGTTGCAGATTCTGCCGAGGCCCTGTGTGTAACTCCCATCTACGCTAGAATAAAGACTGTGGCCATTTAAAAATCTGGGCCAACATTTTTTTTCTAGACGCAGAGCTTATCTAGTCAGGTCAAGTGAAGTGAACCATTATGTTTTGAATTAAGTTGGCTCCACTCCATCAAACCTCAATTTGCTGGAGACGATAATGCAACTGATATCTTGGCTTAATGCCAGGTGTCAGGTGTGGCTTCTGATTTCTTTTTTGATGAGTACCATATTCCGTCACTTCCCAACTGAGAAATCCAACACAAACTAATTTAAAACACATTCATGTCTCAGCCTGATCAAACAAACTAATTTCATGGCTCGGTTGAAATCTGCTCAACATGGAAAATGACATCACAGCATCCTGACTAATGGGCAGACACCTCAGTGCCATTGTGTGTGTGTGTGTGTGTGTGTGTGTGTGTGTGTGTGTAAAGATGGCTCTCCTATTGGCTGCGTAAGATTGTTCATATGAACTGTTAGTCATTCTGCAATCTGAACGTTTTATAGAACGTTAACAGTTTCTCTGAAAAATGGATCCAAATTGGCAATCTAAAAGAAGTTTCTATTGGACTATATAGGAATAATTACAATTGAGCTTGGAAGCTGATTTAATTTGTAATCAAATCTCTCCATTTTTCTAAATTGGGGGGTACCGTTGTGACAGAATCCCTGCCCAACTTTTTGATGCCCTCTGACCAAAGCTCAATCTGTAGTTTTGGCCAATTGATGACATAGATGTTTTTGCCAACCTCAGTTGATGTTTACACCTTACCTTATGAGGTCACGCGTAAGTTAACTTCCACCCATGTCCCAGTTGATTGATTCCCAAAATAATTTCTATGAGATGGATTTGTTTTTAGAATCTGTACTTTTATTTCTGCCACCTCCCCCAGCCCCAGGTCAATCTTACTAGGCTAATAATTGCAAGTCCATTGTCTGATGTCTCTCTCCTTTTCGCCTAATGCCTTAATGTGCTATTTCATGACTATTCCACACAAGGCAGGATTTATGGCAGACAAGCTAAAAGACTAAATCCCTGTTCATCCTGCCCCAAATTCCAACCATTTTTCTGCCTCAAGGATACTGGAATTTTAGGCCAATCTGTCCAGGATGCACTTTGACATACATTTACACATAGAGGTTGATACACCACGTTGTGTAAGAGTTTCAGGACCCTGGAGCAATCATGTGAAGATTCATGGCACTGCCCCTGACTGTGCATAAATTGCACAGCGTGGGTGGAGCATTAGTTAGGTAAGTAAAGAGAACATATGTAGAGAAACATGTGGAGTAGACCAAATAGCATTAGGTAGTAGAGCTCATGGGATAATCTTTCAATAATGTAGGAGTAAAATTACAGTTTGGTACTTCTCTGAATATGACATTGTAGTATTTAGTCTTAATATGTGTGAAACAGTGTTTTAAAGAAACACAACCTGAAGACAGCTCTTGACCTTGCCTTCTCCTTGACCAGTCTGCCTTCAGCTCAAATGCTTGTGTGGTTTTATGACAATGTCCAATAAAAGAGACCTTTTTTTTTGAAGGATACTTTGCAATAAGGAACAAGAATGTCAATTCTTTAAAAAGAGGAGCAGAAGCAAGAATCAGAGTCAAAAGCTTTGATTCTCCAGTAGGAGCCTTGGTGTTAATTGGTTTGCACAGTGATGAAGGAACAGAAATTACATATCTGGAAAGCTGCCCACTTTGTGCATTGGCACTGATCGGTGTGAAAAGCAGAACTAGTTGTGCCTGTCCCAGATGACTGGGTGCCCTATTTAAATATTAATGTGAGGGTGGGTCTGACTGATCTGTGTGATATTCTTCACTGCAGGGCGTTCATTTAACTCAGATCTGCTTGAAGTGGCTGTCTGTGGTTGCAAAGCATCAGTAATGCAAAGGAAAACACAGGAAAGGAGATCTATTTTAGCCAGGTTTTTCTTTAAGTTTACTTGTGTTTTCTTTCTCATGCTGACCTTTAATGCCAACTGAAGTCATTTCATTTCTACCCCTGTCCAATACAATGATCCCCATCACTGGGCTTCCCACTGATAATCTGTTTCTTTCAAGTATCGGTGGAGCAAAGAGAGATGAGATTCAGGTCAAGTTAGTGGTAACAACTTGTTGGTACCATTTAACAGAGATTAACACACCTCAGTTAGGCAGGCATTTAAAACATTCAGAGGTTCTCCATCTGAAAGGAATCTAGGACAATGGACCACTTATAGATAACACAGTGTGGAGCTGGAGGAACACAGCAGGGCAGGCAGCATCAGAGGAGCAGGAAAGCTGATGTTACTTCAGAAGAAGTGCCCCGACCCGAAACGTTATCTCTGACTCCAGCATCGGCAGTTCTTACTATCCCTCAATGGACCACTTAGCACCTTTTTAATCTTTTGTAAACTGTGTCCAGATATGTGCTACCATTCCTGACACTGTGTGAGAGAAAAATATATAGTGATCGATGACCAGTGTGCCGTGATCAGCTACAACTGCCAGGATGCAAATAATTTTTTTTGTAGTTTGTGGCACAATTTCCTGGCAATAATCATGGAGAACTGCCTTCTTAGGATTCAAGTTTAGAAGAGGCAGATGCACTTATAGAATATGTCAACATATCTACCAAAGATAGACAAAGATCAAATGGAGCTCCAAATTCATGTTTGTCTCCATACAAGAAGACTGTAATGCATAAGAACATAAGGGGGTCATTAAGCCCACCAAATCTGCTCTGCCATTCAAAGAGATCATGGCTGATCTGATTATTCTCCAACTCCACTTTTCACCATGCCGTAAAGCTGTAATGTGTGGACTTTTCAATGCTGCAGCATTGCTGTGTGACATGATAAAAGCAGAACACTGTGGATGCTGGAAATCTGAAATAAACACAAATTTTTGGGGTAACTCAGCAGATCTGGCAGCATCTGTGGAGAGAGAAACAGAGTTAACATAATGAAAACCTTCCACTCTAGGGCAAATGGAGATCTGATCTCAGCCTGCTTCTGGTTTGCAATAATTATTTCGTGGACACAACATCACCTTACTAGCAGAATGGTGAGTTTTTTGTTATGTGATATAGAGCTCTGATTCTTAAAGGATTAGAAAATGGTTACAGGACAGAAAGAGGCCATTTGATTCACTATAGCTTTGCTAGCTGTCTGAAGGACTACTCTTTCCGGCTATCTGACTTCTTCCTTTGCATACAATAACACAATTTCCTTTTGATTGTGGTGGTAACAGGTTCACTCTCAGACAGCACATTCTGCATCAATAAAAATGTTTTCCTCATGTCATCATTGCTTCTTCTGTCAATTACCCTTAACCTGTGCCCTCTGGTTTTTGATCTTCCACCAATAGGAGCAGCTTCTCTCTATCTTGATGGCCTAGTCCACTCATGATTTTGAACACCTCAGCTTCTCTAATCTACCTATGTAAGTGATGTTATTGCTCAAACGCCTTCACCTCCTTGCTAAAGTATGTGTCTAGAACTGGACAGAATACTCCACTTGAGACAGACTTGTGTTTTATACAGGATTGCTTTTGTACTCCATGCCCCACTTGAAAAATCCCAGGATGCTGTCTGCTTTATTCAGTGCTCTCTCAATGTGGCCTGCCACTTTCAATGTTTTGTCGACGTATATAGCTAGATCCCCTTGTTCCTGTACCTCCTTTGGAATTTTACTGGACTTTATATTGTCTGCATGTGATTTTTCAAGTAAAATGAATTGTTTCACACTTATTTCCATTAAATATCTGCCACTCTTGTCCATCCATCCCGTTAAATTGCTTATGTCCATACTCTCCTCCTCAGAGTTCACAATACATTCAAGTTTTACAACATCTGAAAATTTTAAAATTGTGACCCATACATGGAGGTTGAGATCATTCAATTGTATAATGGAAAGGACAGGGGCCCTAACACCAGCCTCTGCAGAGCTTCATTATAAAACTTCTTTCAATCTGAAAGAATATCTGTAAGTTCTCTGTTTCCTGTCAGTCAGCTAACTTCATATCTATGTTGCTACTCTCCCTTTTATTCCAGGCTGGTACTCACAAGACCGTTGTGTAGCACTTTATCCACTGCCTTTTTGGAAATCTATATACCACAAATCAACACCACTGCCATCTCATCAACTACTTCATGCAAGTTAATTAAGCACAATATGCCTTGACAAATTCACGCTCCATTTACTTAATTAACCTGCATTTGGCCAAGTGACTATTAAATTCATCCCAAATTTTCATATCAAGAACCTCACTGAGGTTAAACTGACTGGCCTGTAGTTACTGGGCTTATCTTTACACTCATTTTTGAACAAGGGTATAATGATTGCAAATTTCCAGTTCTTTGGCATCACCTCTGAGTCTAAGGAAGTTTGGAAAAGTATGACCATATCGAGTTATAGTTTTGCCTGCAAACTTGTGATTCAAATGATTTGGTCTAGATTCTTTCTTACACATTTGAAGTTGCCTTTTCCCGAGTTAATCATTCTTACTCTGGATTGTTCCTTTTCTTTTCCATAGCCAATTCATACTTTGTGATATAAGATCTCTAAATGCTCCTGTACTGACACTTGATCCACTTGACCCTCCTCATTCTGCAAAACTAGGTTTAGTAGCTTTAAATTGAGGGGTGATAGATATAGGACAGATGTCAGAGGTAGGTTCTTTACTCAGAGAGTAGTAAGGGTGTGGAATGCCCTGCCTGCAAAAATAGTAGACTCGCCAACTTTAAGGGCATTTAAATGGTTATTGGATAAACATATGGATGATAATGGAATAGTTTAGGTTAGATGGGCTTCAGATTGGTTTCACAGGTCGGTGCAACATCGAGGGCCGAAGGGCCTGTACTGCGCTGTAATGTTCTATGTTCTATGTTCTATGTAGTAATCCCAACTTTTTCATTGGTCCAGAAGTGTGCCCAAATAGAAATTCTCCTGAACACACTTTAGGAACTCTTGTCCTCTCTGCTCTTTAAAATGCCACTATCTCAATCTACATACAGATGCATAAAGTCATCCATTATAATCACTTTATAATTTTTACATCTCTCTGAAATTTTCTCTCAAATTTGTTCCTCTTTGTCTTTCTCATTAGTTGGTTGCTTATTGACTACACCGAGCAATACAATCTTTGCAAAAGAACACGGTACAATTGGAGATACCATTAGCAACTCCTCAGGACAGCATACTTCCAATAATAAATGAAAAATTTGCCGTCTTTTGTGGAGGTCATGTCTGCCCTTCCTATTGCTGCACTTTCTGCCATACGTTTCTCCAAGTAAGACAAGAGCAAATTGAAACTGAGGATATTAGGCAGGTACAACCCTACTATTAGGGGATCTGCTGTCATGGTACAACAAAAAAAAATCAGCAGGAAGGAAAACAGCTTCTAGACGGTCAGTGAGACACTACTACAAACTTACAAACAGAAGTTACATCGCAGTCTGAAAGATCAGATTTAACTTTAGCAAAGATGAAAAACCTTGAGTGGAAGCTACTCCTCAGTGCCTTTGCATATACTGAGGTTGTTGACTTGCTCACCGACCTGGTTTGTTTTCATTCAGACGTTTTGTCACCATGCTAGGTAGCATCATTGGTGAGGCCTCCGATGAAACAATGTTGTTCTACTCCGCTTGGAATTCATACTGTCCTGTCTGTTAAGGTGAGATGTGTCACTTCTGGTTCTGTTCTGTATTGGGTTTGTATATGGGGTCCAATTCTTTATGTTTGTTGATTGCATTACGGGTGCAGAACCATGCCTCTAGGAATTCCCATTCATGTCTATGTTTGGCTTGGGCTCCTATGATTATGTTGTCTCAGTTAAACTGATGGCCTTCATTGTCCGAGTGTACTGATATTAAGGAAAGTTCGTTGTGTTGTTTTGCTGCTAGCTGATGTTCGTGTATTCTGATGGCTAGTTTCCTTCCTGTCTATCTGATGTGATGTTTGTGGCAGTCGTTGCCATTCTCAGGACTCATCGCAGAGGCAGTCATGCAAAGACTGAAACACACTACCCTCCACCTCATTCAACCTAAACTGTGGACTGGTGTATGTACGACACATTTGTCGTCATTAAATGCACCAAACTAGAAGAGACCCACCACCTCATCAACAATATATTCGCCGGGATCAGAAGAAGACGTTAGAGTTGAAAGTATGGCCAACGGGGAGTTCCAAACCTTGGTATACAGGAAAGCAACCCACACTGACCAAATCCTCAACTTTCACAGCAACCACCCCAATGTCTACAAACCAAGCTGTGTTAGGACACTATTTAAATGGGCCACCACTCACTGCAACATGCCAGAACTACGCAGGAAAGAGGAAGAACACCTATTCAAAATCTTCGCTATGAACAGATAATCCCCGCAACTTCATCCGCAGGTCCCAACTAAATAGACAACACCAAGAGGACACAGTACGCCCCAATACACTGGCCACACTGTCCGACATCAAGAACATATCAGAACTGACTCTTGCCGCCACTAGGAATCATGATAGCACACAAGCCCACAGCTACACTACGACAAACACTCACAAGGATTAAAGACCCCATACCCACAACATGCAGATACAACGTAGTTTACAAAATACCATGCAATGACAGCCACAAACATTACATCGGATAGACAGGAAGGAAGCTAACCATCAGAATACACGAACATCAGCTAGCAGCAAAACATATAAAATTGGACCTCATATACAAACCCAGACAGAACAGAACTGGAAATGACACATCTCATCATAACAGACCGGACAGTATAAATTCCAAGTGGAGTAGAACAACATTGTTTCATCGGAGGCTTCACTGATGATGTTACCTAGCATGGTGATGAAACATCTGAACGAAAACAAACCAGCTCAGTAAGCAAGTCAACAACCTAACCCACGACCCAAACTACAGATCTTTGCAAAAACCTTTGCATATACTCTTTGACATTCACTGATGCACCCAGTGTACTTTCAATTTCATATCAAAGCACCATCTCATGCATAATACTTGAGCCATCACCCTAATATGGCTCATTTAGTAGCACTTTTGCCTTTGCATCTGAAAGTTGTGGGTCCAATTCCTCCTCCATCACTTGACTACAGAAGTCGAAGCGGTTGCTATAATGCTGTCGTGAATGAGTGCTATACTTTCAGAGGGTCTGCCATTCAGATGAGATATTAAATGAAGAGCCCATCTGCCCTTTCAGTTACATGTAAACAATTTCAAAGGAGATTCAGATCTGGTGTCCAGGCCAATGTTTCTATCTCAAACAACACTACAAAAGCAGACTATCTAGCCATTATCACATTGTTGTTTATAGGTGCTTCCTATATGTAAATTTTCTGCTGCATTTCTAATGTTACTACAGAAAGTCCCTAAGTCACTACATTCAAATGTCACTTCAGAAAGTACTTTGTTGGTTGGAAAATGATTTAAGATATTTGAAGGTCATGAGAAACATAAAACATACAAATGCAAGTTATTTGTTTATTTTACAGTCAAAGAAACTGCAAAACAATTCCCAAGGAATGAAATGTGAATCAACACCGAAAGAACTGCGGATGCCGTAAATCAGGAACAAAACAGAAGTTGCTGGAAAAGCTCAGCAAGTCTGGCAGCATCTGTGAAGAAAAATCAGAGTTAACATTTCGGGTCCGATGACCCTTCCTCAGAACTGGTAGCTAGGAAAATGTTGGTTTATATGCAGAAGATAGGGTGGGAGGTGGGCATGAGAGAGTAAAGAGTAAACAATAGGTGGGGATAGAGCCCAAGGAGAGAGAAGAGCAGTTGGGTAGACAATGGAATGGATAGTGATCTGGCTAGGAGGGTGAATAGCTGTTACTGGGAACTGTTAGTGACTAACAATAGGTAGTGTGTAATGGCAGGCTATGTGATCACAAGGCTGGTATGTGGGTTTGGTGGCTGGGACATGGGAGAGTTTAGGCCCTAAAATTATTGAGGTCAATAATGAGTCTGGAGGACTGCAGCGTCCCCAAGTGGAAAATGAGGTGTTGTTTCTTCAGCTTGTGTTGAGCTTCGCTGGAACACTGCAGCAAGCCAGAGACAGAGATGTTGGCCAGGGAACAGAGTGGTCTGTTAAAGTGGCAAGTAACTGGTAGCTCGGGGTCTTTTTTGTGGGCCGGACGTAGATATTCTGCAAAGTCTATGCTTCATTTCTTCAATGTACAGGAGACCACATTGAGAGCAGTGAATGCAGTAGACTAGATTGTGGGATGTGCAGGTAAAGTGTTGCTGCACCTGGAAGGTACGTCTGGTCCCTTGGATACTGGGAATGGAGGAGGTAAATGGGCAGGTGTAAAGTTACAGATGTACACCTTTGGTGGTTGCAGGGGAAGGTGCCACGGGATTGGGGGTTGGGGGGTGGGTAGAGGAGGAGGACAAAGGAAAGGAGAGGAATGTGTGTCTGGTGGTGGCATCTCACTGGAGGTGGCAGGAATGGCATCTGATGATCTTCTAAATATGGATACTGGTGGGATGGTAGGTAAGGACAAGGAGAACCCTATCGCTGTTGCCGCGAGTAAGAGAGGGGTGAGGGCAGAAGGGCGAGAAATGGGTTGGACCTGGTTAAGAGCCCTGTCGACATATGCGACGGAGATGGAGGAACTGAGAGAATGGGACGGAGTCTTTATAGGAGGCAGGTTGCGAGGATGTATAGTCCAGGTAGCTGTGAAAGTCAGTGGGTTTATAGTGGATATTAGTTGCAAATCTATTCCCAGAAACGGAAACAGAGATATTGAGAAAGAGAAGGCAGGAGTCAGACATAGACCAAGTGAAAGTGAGAGCAGGGTGGAAGTTGGAAGTGAAATCAATGAACCTTTCCGGAGAGGGAAGCAGAACCAATGATATCATTGATATATCAGAGAAAGCGTTGTTGATGGGCACCGGAATAGGTCTGGAACAAGGAATGTTCCATGTCTTCCAAAGAAACAGGCATAACTGGAGCCCATGCGGGTACCCATGGCCACTCCTCTGACCTGAAGAAAATGAGAGGAGTTTAAAGAGAAGTTGTTGAGGGTAAGGACGAGCTCGGCCAAGCGGAGGAGGGTGGTGGCGGGTGGGGACTGTTCAGGCCTTTGCTCCAGGAAGAAGCGGAGAGCCCTGAGACCATCCTGGTGGGGGATGGACATGTAAAGGGACTGCACATCCATGGTAGAGAGGAGGCAGCTGGAGTCTGCAAACTGGAAATCCTGAAATTGGCATAAAGCATCAGAGGAATCACAGAGATATGTGGGCAGGGACTGGACCAGAGGAGAAAAGACTGAGCCAAGGTAGGAAGAGATGAGTTCCGTGGGGCAGGAGCAGGCTGAAACAATGGGTCCGCCAGGACAGTCCTGTTTTTGTTCCTGAGTTATAGCATCCGCAGTTCTTTCGGATTTTATTTAATATTTAACTCACTGCCACATCTCTTTTGGGCATGCCCACTTTGAAGAAGTTCTGCTCCTCTCTCCGATGGGACTTCTGTTCCAATCTTTCCTCTTGTCCACTGACATCAAATTCACTGTCACTCCTGGTGTTTGACCGGTATTTGCTAAAACTTGTTTCCACAACCTTATCACACTCCTCAGTGACTTTCACAGCTACCTGGACTACACATACTTGCAACCTGCTTCCTGTAAAGGCTCCATTCCATTCTCTCCATCTCCGTCTCATATGTTCCAATGAGGCCAACTTCGACATGGGAGCCTCCAAAATGTCCATCTTCTTCTTCAACCGAGAATTTTCCAGTATCGTAGTCAACGGAACCCTCAAATGGGACTGATCCATCTCCTGCCCTTCCGCACTCACCCCCTCTCTTCATTTTCCAGTTGCCTGCTACTTTAACACACTACCCTGTTCTCTGGCCAGCATCTCTGTCTCAGGCTTGCTGCAGTGTTCCAGCGAAGATCAGCGCAAGCTGGAAGAAAAACATCTCATTTTCCGCTTGGGGACCCTGCACCCTCCGGACTCAATATTGAGTGCAATAATTTTAGAGCCTAAACTCTGCCATGTCCCAGCCCCCAACCCCACACGCCAGGCCTTATTATCATATAGCCTGCCATTACACCCGACCTACTGTTAGTCACTAACAGTCTCCATGAGCAGCTATTCACCCTCCTAGCCAAATCATTACCACTCCTTTGTCTATTCAACTCTCTTCTCTATCTTTGGGCTCTATCCATACCTATCGTTTACACCTTATGCTCTCCCTCCCACCTAATTTTCTGCATATAAATCATTATTTTCCTAGTTATCACCAGGAAGGTGGTCTCCCAGAGGAAGGGTCACCGGACCTGAAACATTAACTCTGATTTCTCTTCATAGATGCTGCCAGACCTGCGAAGCTTTTTCAGCAATTTCTGTTTTTATTCAGGAAGTGCGAATCGACTGAATTGTTCAAAACATGATTTGAAGAAAAGAAATCCTTGCCAGTGCTTCGCATTAAATGAAACTTAGGGAGACGAAGTTGACCTTGGGCGATGGCACAATATCAGATAGACTGCCCTTTATATACAGTGCCTGATATAAATATGCATTCACCACAATGGGACTCAATATTAGGTGCTGTGTGCAATAGGCAGCTGACATAATACTGCTTATTTTATGTGCACAAACTTCCAATCCATAGAGTCCAAGATAAATTATTTTTTAGCAGAATAAAAAGATCATAATGTACGTATTTAAAGCAGCGTGGGTAAAATCACCTCAGCCTATGTCAAAAACTTAGGATTTAATAAGATATTGTTTTGTTTTTATCAGCCACATCTGTGCATTCTGAACATGTGCAATTTACGAATAGTTGATTTATCTGAGTTGAAACACAAAGGTGCGTCCTGTGATGATTTATGAGTTTGCTTTTTCCAAAACACTTTGCAACTAACTGGAAATTGAATTTCAGCCAAAAATCACATATACATTCTTAACAATTGCTGACTTTCCATTATACATATGTATGATTGACATCACTGTTGCATTTTTATAAACATTTGGAAAACAGAGCAAAAAATGTGTAATGAAACAACAGCAATGTGCCATGGACACTGCAAATCTGAAATAAAACAGAAAATACTGGAAATATAGAGCAGGTCCAGCAGCTCTCATGAAGAGAGAGAGAGAAGGTGAGACCTAACATTAATGTTTCAGGTCAATGACTTTGTCCCTAATCTCCACGGATGCTGCCTGACTTGCTGACTATTTTTTACATTTTCTATTTTTAATCTTTTTTTTTTGTCAAGAATAGATTTTTTTTTCCTTCAGGGAAGTTGCAGTTTTAAAACTATTTATGTTCTTATTATTGCAATTGATTGAAACAGACCTGGAGGATGAATTTGAACAATAGTCTTCCTGCTGATTGACCAATAATCAGAGACAGAAAATTTCTTTCTCTTCACCTCAGCTCTGATTTTGGTTTGAAAATCACCTGTGAGGAAGAAGAAACCACTTTTTGAGTTTAAAAGTGAGTTTTTCTGCACG
The DNA here is from genome assembly GCF_021869965.1 of Rhincodon typus. Lineage (NCBI taxonomy): Eukaryota > Metazoa > Chordata > Chondrichthyes > Orectolobiformes > Rhincodontidae > Rhincodon > Rhincodon typus. The sequence goes on along the minus strand of NC_063339.1, from coordinate 69,824,028 downwards.
AAAACTCACCAGTCACACTCACAATGAATGGTGTATAACAGTTGTTTAGCTAATTTTACCTTGTGCTTTTTTTAAAGAGAGGAAACTACTGGGTGAACAGTTGAGGTGTAATTGGTAACCCCAAAGGGGCTGTGGACTGCTTTACAGAAGAGACTGGCAGCTGTTTGTGAGGGGTTAGTACCTGTTAGTCCAGTTAAAAGAGAATATTATTGGTTTCATTCTCCAAGACTTCAGTTCCTCACCTTTGCTAGACATTGCTCCCAACACCGCTGGCTTCTGGGCACTCCCCCACAGAATCAGACATACCCATCTCACCCTGGTAATACCCTCAGATGTTTCTCCCCCATCCTACTGGAGTCGACCCCCAAAATCTTGCACCCAGAACTTGAGTTCTCCTTCGCCCTAAAAATAAATCGCCAGACCACCTTCCCAGTGCCTTCAGATCTGGACATTGCCCCAGTACTTATCAATTCTTAGGTCTTTCTCTCAGATCCTGGAATCTGATACATGGTCCCAGAGAGCCCTCTAAGCAGCTTTCTTAGGACAAAATTTCTCTCCAATAGGTTCCCAGCTTCTTCAATTCCTTTGAAATCTTGTCAAACTCCAAACTTTAGCCCAACTTCTCGCCCACATCCATTACTTCTCTAACCCACCTCTCCCAATCATGCTGTCCAAAATTAGCATCCTTGAAAATAGCACTTGACATTCATCGCTGGTCCTGAAAGCCTGTGACTGACTGAGCAACCCCACAAAAATTTCAAGTGTCTAAAATGCACCCATTCAGCTCTAGTTCAGACAGTTGCTTACAGTTGTGCAACAAGCTATTTTATCCTGGCCTCGACTGCCTGGGACCTCCAAATTTATATTGGCTGTCCTCTAACTGACCCAAAGAATTGAAAGTTAATCCCTTTGGCAAGCCCAATGACATAGAAGGGATGGACCCGTTTAACAGACATTTATATCTGCACTTCAAACACCAGTCTACATCATGGGAAATCCACTAGTGGTCCTAAAAATTCTCATGTATCTAAATAAGTCATGAGTGCCTGATTCTGCATGAACCAAGGACACATACTGACAGCTTGTGACATTTGAAAATTAACTGAGGACCGATTAATAAAAGCTAAGTGTATAACTGAGTGTAAACTGCCAACAGATGTTGTATGTAAAGATGACATCTCAGCCTGATGGGGAACATAAAGGGGAGAGAACACCAGCCAGAAAAATAACAAACGTCTAGTTAAGAATGAAGAGCAGATTTTGCAATGACATGTAGCAACATCTCCAAAAACAGCTGACCTTGATGGAACAGAGGCAATAGAGGAGCTCAAGGTAACACAGCTTATTGTGCATTTGTAACAAGCAAACCGTGGCAACAAGAATGGGATGGTTACATGTTAGACAGTCCTTTTTTTATATGTATAAGCTAACACAGACAGATGGAAATTCACTGGTGAAACTCAAAATATTCCGACCAGATATTGAAGTTGTATAAGTACTGCTTTTCCCCTATCCAAAATACTACGATGGGTCTTCAATTTTAAGTCATGTTAGCAAAGTTTATTCAACAGAGGGCTAATATCAATTTTCATTGCAAACAATTTATTTTGTCTAATGGGCTTTGTGCGAAATAAATAATCTAGTTCTGAGTTAGCAAGAGCCTACAGTAAGAAACTGTCTGTTGTTCAGCGTGAAATGAATAACCAAATTAATGAAGAAATTAAAATGTTAAACTTAAAGAAAATTAGTGTTGGTAATATGATTTTTTTAAAAATAAAAAAGCCCTACTGGAAAATCTGAATTGTGGCCAAGACCACGGCTGATACACAAGTAAATGCAGGACAAAAAATAGTGAAACCCTGACAGAGATAGGACCCCTAGAGGCACCCAATGGTCCTTCAGTGAATTCTTTTACACAAAACACACAATAAGCAAAGAAAGTTACTTTTAGAGCGTTGTGTTTTTCAAAGTGACATAGCTATTACTTAAAGGTAGCTTGGAAGACCAGATCAGCCCCCTTTAAAACATTAAATATCAAAACCAGAATCACAAACTGTTCAGAATGTACTGATTCTATTCTCCTTTTCAGTCAAGTTTATAGCTGGATCGACTATTCGTAGTAAAATCATAGTATCTCACTTCACCCCAAGCTAAGCATCTGACCCCATATCAATTCAATTTTAAAAATCCCTACTTCCTTCTCCAATCCCTCACCTCAACAGGTCTTTTCCCCTGGGGTAGGGGAGTTCAAAACTAGGGGGCATAGTTTTAAGGTGAGAGGAGAAAGATTTAAAAGAGACCTGAGGGGCAATGTTTTCACACAGAGGGTTGTTCGTATGTGGAATGAACTGCCAGTGGAAGTGGTAGATGCAGGGACAGTTACAACCTTTTGGTTGTTTGGACAGGTCCATGGACTGGAAGCATTCAAAGGGATATCAGCCAAATATAGGAAAGTGGGCCCAGTATACTTTGGGAAATTTGGTTGTCATAGTTGAACAGAAAGGTCTGTTTTGTGCTGTAATGACTCTGTGACTCCAAGTGAATGTGTGACACACAACATAAGTCAAGGTTTGAATAAGATCTGCTGTCAAAGGCAGCAGGGCACCCAAAAACCTACAAAATATATTTGGATTTTAAGGTATTACTTTCATAAAATATTTCTTTGTTGAATTTATTTCCAGGTAGATTTGAACATTTCACATCTATTTTGACATAAATTTTAAAATTCTGACCAAACACTTGTAGGTACTTGAAAATTGTTTTGCATTTCTAAACAGAAAATATTACATCAGATTTCTTTCTAGGTGAATGTAAATAACATCACTTGGTGGATTCATCACTAAAAGTTATTTTTAGATGAATTAACTTTTTTATTGTCATATGCCTTATAATATTGCAACCGTTACTATATATAATCCAGGCTTGGTTCAAATTCATGCTGAATCATATCTCAGAAAGCAATTTTAAGTATATTTTTGGATGTAACTTAATTTAGTCATGAAATGTAACTGTTACTGTAGTTGGCCCAGACTGAAGATTGTCGCTGAAGTACTGGAGGAAAGATAGATGAGGTGGAATCACTGGGGCCAATTAAGGGCATCCCATGATTTGGAGATGGGGATAGGGAATAGGAGTCAGCTCAAAGGGCAGGCATAGGTTGTCCCATGTGGCTGAGTTTTGCCACTGGCTTATCTCTCTCTTGTACGTAGTTGACCAAATAAAACTTTTTTCATATTTCAAAAATATACTTTTTCATAAATTATCTATAATTACAAGTATAAAACAGCGCAGTACCTACTTTGCAGAAAATACAATGGAACTTTGACATTCCTCATGAGAGCTTCAATCTAGTTGCAACAGAAAAGGAACTTTCTAAACACGAAGAGAAACTATTTCCATTCCTCTAAAGGTGACAACAACCCCCGACAGAAAGACCTAGTAGGATGCGCACCATGACCACTGTGATATAACTATGCCATGGTATACCTGGTCATTATTCCACAGGGCATAACCCACATCAACCACCTGTTGAATACCAATGACAATACATGAGATCCTGAAGTAGTCCTATAACTATGGTCCCCCATACATTAGCAGTGGAAGAAATGTGTGGCCTTTTTTATACTGAACAGAAGTTCGGGGGACATTAGATCCCTAGTTCATTCTACATGGTAATACCTTGACTAATCAATCAACTTGCCAACCAATCAGAACTTGTTTTTTATGTAATATAAATTGTTGTTCCCTCTGAAATTTTGCATTCTTGCACATGTTCTGATGAGTGTGAGATGAAAGGCTTTGACAAAATATCTCTCTTTTTCTGCAATATGCAACAAAATAACATAGTTCATAAGTTTATAAAGAGACCGGTTAAGAGAGCAATTTGACTCATACATCGAAAGAAGACCCATGCTCTTTTTCCATTGTGATGTGATATCTTTTATCTGTAGAATATCAAATAATAGGATCAAAGGTATTTTTTGTTTTAAAAAGAAACTAAACTGAAAGTGATATTTAATAGAAAGGGAACTTAGGCTAAAATTAAAGCAGTTCAAATTCGATGTAAATGTGAAGAGTTGCATTTTGATCAAAAGTAGTGGTATTTTCAGTCATTAAATATTGGTTCAGTGCTGTGGAAAAACAAAATGAAAATTTGCAGGACATTAAAGCAATCACTTCAGATTGCTAAAATTGTAAAGTTATTAGGTTGCTCGTAGAATTCTGTTTTAAGAGGTGTACAACCTTGGTGCAGTGGTATCCCTAATTCTGGGTCAGAAAACCAAGGTTCAAGCCTTACCTGCCAAGGAGATATGTCTGAATGGGTTAATTAAAAATATACATAAAAACCAAGGGCCAATGAGCCTAGGTAAAGCTTAATAAGACCTTAATTAGAATACCATGCTTCCATGAAATGTGCAACATCTTGCACATTTATTAGGATTCTGCCTATATGAGGAAACATAAATATGTGGAAAGATTTGAAATGCTAAGTGTTACTTTGTTTGAACAATCAGATTTCAGCTCAATATAATGCAAGTATTTACACTGAGACATAGTAAATCGACACAGAACATATCTAATAGTTAAAGGATTTGGAATAAGAAGGACTTTTAATACAAGTTTAAATGTAAGACATTGAGATCAGAGGCCTAGAGAGATCTATTCATACAGAATTGTGCAGAAATTGAAATTGCTTTCAGGGTTGGTGATTGAGACAGAAACTAAATGACATGGGAAGTTGGTGGGGTATTGATTAGAATTAATTGCTCACATATGAACATCAACATGGACTAGTTAAATCAAATGCCTTATTTCCATTTTGTAACTTAATTATCCATCATTCCACTCCTCAGCGTTTCAGTATGTAACAACACTGTCTAAACGGACAGCAATTAATCTCCCTTTCATTTAAAATGTTAATTTAATTCAATTTGTCCGTTTTAAATAAATTAGAAACTTATTAGAAATTTACAGGCTTGTTAATGCCAGAATGCTATGAATATTTAAAAAGTTTACATGTGAGATATTATGCAAATAAAAAATTTAATTTGCTATATTGTGAGGATCAATCTGATGAAGTTTCATAAAATTGTCATGTCTTATGTGAGAAATTAAAATTAAGCTCTCTCTAAGGCTATTGCTAATTTTGTTTACACTGATAATCTTTTCCAGACAGTCCAGTGGGCCTTTTCAAGTTTATCAATTCTCTGTGGAGATTGGAATAATTCAAAGAGGATTGCATGCACAAGCCCAGATCTGCAGCGTCAAGAATAACATTAAAAATGTGAGGTGAATTTCATAAATTAATGCTCTTTTTCAAAAATGTCATGCTTTGGGAGCAGTGTTATCATAGAATCCCCACAGTGTGGAGCAGGCCATTCAGCCCATACTGATCTTCCAACGAGCACCCCATCCAGATCCAGCCCACTACCCTATCCCTGAATTTCCCATGGCTAATCCACCCAAACTAGGTATCCTTGGACACCATCAACAATTTAGCATAGCCAATCATTTTACCCATACATCTTTAGACTGTGGGAGGAAGCTGGAGCACCAGAAAAAAACCCACACAGACGCAGGGAAAATGTACAAACTCCACACAGACAGTCGCCCAAGGCTGGAATTGGCACTGTGAGGCAGCAGTGCTAACTATTGAGCCAGTAACTGGGGTTTCAGGATGTTTGTGAAGAACGCAAATCATTGGAGGTGCAGTCATGTTCAAAATTCCAATCTATAATCCCATTGCATGATTGGAATTACTAATCTGTGAAATCAAGCATTTTATATTTGGAGATTATTACTATAAATTTCGATTCATAATGCAAGTTTCACTTCTCAATTAAGTTCGAACATTTTAGTTGCAAATTTTCCCTGCATATTAAAATTAAAATCATATTCACTGATTCAGGATAGATTTAATAAAGTTTTATTGAATTATTGCAATCGCATAAATTTAACTGGGAAATCTAGAAAAAGACAGGACAAAATATTAATGTTAATGAAATCGAATTTCATTACCTGATTCATCATATGCAGCATGCCAGTTAACTTATTTCGATTACACTCAGTTGCATGCAGTAATTGTTACTCTGAGGAAAGTAATAAAATGCAACATCAAACACACAGACACGGGTATAAAATTTAAAAATGGGAGACTGTCCACACAAAATGAAAGGTCAAGAATAACAGTTTTTTAAAAATGTCCTTATTGTAGTTTATTCTTAAGTTGAGACCACAGTTATTTAATTGATGACTTGTATTCTCACCAATAGTGAAATTTGTAGATATCCTTGGGTTCTTGCATAATGGGTATTTCTGCAATTGATTTTTCACAGAGTGTTGGTTTTCAAGAGACTGAGAGAAAAAGAGAAAAAGAGAGAGAAAGAGAGAGCAAGCCTTCTAGTCACTGCTGTCATAATCCATTGTTCTTCTCTCTGCCCTGTCTAAAAGGTTGTTGCCTGAAATATAGTTCCTGATGTATTCCCATGTCTGACTCCATTATTTATCTCAAGCTGGGTAACCAGCACACACTTCTTATCCCAATATGTGAAATAAACAATCACAATCATTCCTCTGGGATTATAGATATATAGGAACAGGAGAATGCCATTCAGCACCTCGAGTCTATTCTACCATTCAATGATTTCAAGACTGAACTGTGGTCTAGATCCATATAATTCTTTAGCCCAAATCCCTTAATACCTTCTGGTTAATGAAAAAAAAACTGTCACAGATTTAAAGTTAACAATGAATTCCAAGCTTCTACCACCCTTCCAATCATCACTTCTGAGTAATCTGATCCTAATTCTCAGACTATGTCCCTAGATCTAGAATCTCCAATCAGTGGAAATAGTTTATCAAGGGGAGGCAATGGCCTAGTGGTATTATTGCTGGACTATTAATCCAGAGACCCAGATAATGTTCTGGGGTCCTGGGTTCAAATCTCACCATGGTAGATGGTGGAATTTGAATTCGACTAAAAATATCTGGAATTAAGATTCTAATGATGACCATGAACCCATTGTTGATTGTCAGGAAAAACCCATCTGGTTCACTAATGTCCTTTAGGGAAGGAAACTGCCATCCTTACTTGGTCTGGCCTACATGTGACTCCAGACCCACCAGCAATATTGTTGACTCTTAGCTGCCCTCTGGGCAATTAGGGATGGGTAATAAATGCCGCCTGGTCAATGATGTCCTCATCCTGTGAATGAATAAAGGATCTACCCTGTCTTTTCTTGTTAGTTATCATTAGGTGAGCTCTGTCTGCCTCTAGGAGATGCTTGAGAGTTGACGTTGTATAGAATTATGCCCGCGAAGTGGACATAAAGCAAAGTCAGTTCATTTCTGTAACAGCAAGCACAGAAGGGCCCCTAATTCTGCAGTGGCCAGTGAATGACTGCCGTCTGTTGATTATACAATGAGCATTTTCATAGCATGAATATTTGGGCACAGGACGAGTAAAACAAGGCACAATGGTAAAATGATAGGTCGCTAATTGGGAACAATGAGGTACAGAGAGCCAATGGTGAAAATACCCAATTTTAGATTTAAATTTCATAATGGTCTCTCCTTCAATCAACATTCTGAATGGGCATTGTGCAGATCCACCATTGCTCAGGCTTTTGTCTTGCTTAGCTGTTACGTTTCATAAGATGTGGAGCACTGAACAGTTGTTGAGCAATGAATGTCCTAACATGATAGATGCTCCACTCAAGTGGATCTAGAACCTAGGAGGTACAATTAGAGAACAAATGGTCTTCCATTCAAGATGGAAATTAAAAAAAATTTCTTCTCACAGAGATACATTAAATTTAGGAATGCTCTATACCTCAGAGAGCAGTGGAGTGCAGCTGAATCACTGAATGTGAGTGAGACAGATTTTTGATCTACAAGGTTTTTGGGGAAAAGTAGGAGTGTGGTGTTGAGGCTGTTTTTTTGAATGGATGAGAAAGCTCAAGAGGTGAATGGCCTTCTCCTTCTCTTGCATGGTATGCACCCAGATCTCTGCAATTGTGCTGTCAGCCCTGATTATTGAGTGTTAAGCAAAGCATGTGGTCTAATGGTTTGTTCCTGTGAGATGTCTTTCAGATGTATTCTCACACAAACGTTATTATAGTGTCTTCTTTTCGTTGAGTGGTGTGGCAGTAAATTGTGACATGGTTTCTTGGGTCAAAGAAACACTGGAATTATGATATTGTCTGAGTGCTTATTCATATGTTAACTTGGTAACATATACCACAATGACTGTGTTCTTGTTGAGATAGGTGTCTTGAAATTTATAAACACCATGTTGTCATTGTTATAAGATCTCAGACTTGCGCATCATTTGAATTCAATGCTTACTCATATTATCACTCCATTACATTGACTGTAACATTGCACATGGCTGACTAATTAAAGTCATAGAGTCATAGAGTTTTACAGCATGTAAATAGACCCTTTGGTCCAACTCATCTATGCCACCAGATATAGAGTCCTACACCATGGAGACAGGCCCTTTGGCCCAAACTGGTCCATGTCGACCATCTTGTCCATCCATGCTAACCCCATTTCCCTGCACTTGGCCCATATCCTTCTAAACCTTCCCATGTATTCATCCAAATGCCTTTTAAATGTTGTTAATGTAACCTCCTCAACCACTTTCACTGGCAGCCCATTCCATATGCATACCAGCCTCTGTGTAAAAAAAAGTTGCCCCTCAGGATCGCATGTATATTTTCTCCTCTTACCTTAAACCGATGCCCTCTAATCCTTGATTCCCCAATCCTGGGAAAAAGACTGAGTGCATTCACCCTATCCATTCCCCTCACAATCTTATACACTTCTATAAGAACCCCCCTCAGCCTCCTACGCGCTAAAGAAAAGGTAACCTATAGCAAGATGACCAAACTGAACACAATATTCCAAGTGTGGCCTCACCAATGTCCTGTACAACTGGAACATAACTTCCCAACTTTCATACTCAATGACCTGACTGATGAAGACCAGTGTGCCAAAACCCTTCTTCATTGCCCTGTCTACCTGTGACTCCACTTTCAGAGAACTGTGCACCTGAGATCCAAGATCCCTCTGTTCCACTACGCTCCTTAAGGCCTTACCATTCACCATGAAACTCCTACGTTAACTTGACTTTCCAAAATGTAACACCTCACACTTATCGATATTAAACTCCATTTGCCATTTCTTGGCCCACTTCCCCAGTTGATCAAGGTCCTGCTGCAATTTCTGATAACCTTCCTCACTGTCCACAATATCACCTATTTTAGTGTCATCCGCAAACTTACTAATTGTGCCTTGTACATTATAATCCAAATCATTAATTTAGATAAGGGGAGATTTGCTAGTGTTACCCAGGAGGGTTTAAATGAGTTTGGCAGGATGGTAGGACTCTGAATAAGAGAGGGGCCATCGAGAAGACAGGGGAAAATACATTAGCCATCGAGAGCAAGTTTACAATATAGGATGGCCAGCGGCACAGTAAAGGGAGGGAAAAGACTTCTGGTGTAACGTGCATTTATTTCAACACACGAGGCCCTATTATTGAGGGGAATGGCCACTGGGGAACCCTACACTATCTGCCTTCCCCCTTTACCTCTTCTGGTAGTCACCCAGCTACCTGCAGCCTGCACTTTAGGAGTGACCACTTCACTATAGCTCTTATCAATGATGTTCTCTGCACCCTGGATGATCCTGAGTGCATCCAACTCCAGCTCCAATTCCCTAATGTGATCTATCAGGAGCTGCAGCCGGGTGCACTTCTCACAGGTGTAGCCACCCAGGACACTGGGCATCTCCCTGATCGCCCACATCCTGCAAGAGGATCAAACCACTGCACTAACTGCGATCCCGACTGCCTTCAGTCTAGACAGAAAGAAAATACAATCAAAGACGTCTCATTTGCACCCCTGCTCACCCTCCTCACACCAAAAGCCTCAGCACTTCCACTCTAACACTGGCCCACTCTCTTAATGGCCTAGTACACTTTTACCTTCCCAGTCATTCCCTCACATAGCCCTTCCTCTTTTAGTCAGAGAAGGTAGGAGAACAGAAAACAACAATGCAGCATTTCAGGTTTACTCACACCTTGACACCAGGTTCTCTCTGACTTGCTGTACTGCCATGATGACTGTGGCAATGTCTCCCAGAATTCTGCTGTGATGACTCTCAGCCACCCTCTGATATTGTCTCATGGAAGATGTCCTGTGGAGGTCTTCTGTACAGTCATGATGACTATGACGATGTCTCCCAGAATTCCACTGTGATGACTCTCAGCTGCCCTCATGATTGTATAAACCTCTTTAGTGTCACCCCTCAGACTCTGATGCTCCAGGAAAAATAGCCACAGAGTATTCAGCCTCTCCCTAAAGCTCAAACCCGCAACCTCAGCTATGTCCTTGTGAATCTTTTTTGAACCCTTTCAAGTTCCACAACATCCTTTCTAAAGCAGGGGGACCAGAATTGCACGCATATTCCAAAAGTGGCCTAAGCAATGTCCTGCACATTGCCCCCCAACATGACCCCCCAACTCCTATACTCAATGCGCTGACCAATAAATGCAAGCTTACCAAACGCCTTCTTCACTATCCTATCTATCTGCAACTCCACTTTCAAGGAACTATAAACTTTCACTCCAAGGTCTCTTTATTCAGCAACATTCCCCAGGAGCTTACCATTAAGTGTATAAGTCCTGCCCTGATTTGCCTTTCCAAAATGCAGCACCTCACATTTATCTAAATTAAATCCCATCTGCCATTCCTCGGTCCATTAACCCATTTAATCAAGATCCCATTGTACTCTGAGATTGTGCTGTCCACTCCACCTCCCATTTTGGTGTCACCCGCAAACTTACTAACCATACCTCCAATGTTCACATCCAAATCATTTATATAAATGATAATAAGCAGCGGACCCAGTACTGATCCATGTGGCACACCGCTGGTTACAGGTCTCCAGACTGAAAAACAACCCTCTACCACCACCCTCTATCTTCTAACTTTGAATTAGTTCTGTACCCAAATGGCTAGTTCTCCCTGTATTCCATGTGATCTAACCTTGCTAACGAGTCTACCATAAGGAACATTGTCGAACTCTTGACAGACTAAGTTCACACTGCACTGACTCCATTGTACTAATCTATGAAGGAGGGGGAGAGGACCTCTACACCTGAGTGTGACATGTCATCTAAAGGACTTAAAGATATACTATCTGTCTGGTATGGAATCTATGCAATAATACAACAGTTTTCCTCTAGCTGTCTTAAGTATGGACATGCAGTGAACAACAACATTTGATTTCCTGCTGAACTCTTGGAAAGCAATTTGCTACTTTTTGCAGCAATGTTGCTTACATATGGCTTGTTGAATCCCACATGTACTTACAATGGAACAGATTTCATAATTGTGTTTTATTGTGTAAACAGTATTGAAACAGGGGTATTTCACCTTCTAAGTCAAGTGGTAGTTTCTGTCAAAGCTATTCTGTTATCTGACAGATGGGCTGTGCTTCTGCTGCTGCAGATTATCCTCTAGCTCTGCACAACATGACCTGGGTCTTGCTGAGTTCTAGTTCCTTGTCCCCATTATTGGGCTTCCCTCCAGCTCAGAAAGAAGACTGCATGCAGAGAAATAGAAATATGTGGCTCAAAATGGATGGTGTACATTGTGAGCATATTACACTAAAGATTTGCAATGCGTTGTTTCCTACAGTATATCTTACATAGGTTGAATGAATATTGAAGCCATCAGAATTGTAGCTTTAGAAACAGGTCACACTGAACGGGAAAAAATAATAAATTTCAGGAAGTGAAGTGAAGCATTGTATTAGAGGAAGTTCTCTGAAATTGAGATGTTCGAGCAATTAACATCAGGGCACCTTTTACAACCATTTCCTTCAAAAACATAAAGGCAATCTTTTGCAAACAATTCAATGTATTTATTCAAGTGAATCAAAGTCCTGTGGAAAATCAGGAGCTCATAACTGATGGCACATAAGCCATTGTTCAGATTTTAAATGGCTCTTTTGTGAAGTCTCTAAAGGGGTCAGGAATAACATCAATGAGAATAATTGTGACATTTTATGATAGAATTGTTACTAGACAGGATGCCTCTGGAAACTAATAATTTCTGCAGATGTATCTCAGCTCCCTCAAAGCCTGAACCCTTTCAAAGAGTTCTTGCAGTTCTTTTCAGTGATTGGCCAGACAAGCATTTTCATTCTTTCAATTCTTTGAAGACATTTTTCCTTGCATTGTTTAAAGCAAGATATGACTGCACATGATCAGCATTTACATCTATCACTATACTATCTGTTTAATCTGTTTGTATTTCAGATGCCATTTTACCTTTTATCGCTTCATGATCCTATTATTTCTGCTTTGTTACTCTGGCTTTAAACATCAATACAATGCATCTATTTTTATTGCCGTGTACTTGAACACAATTCTATTTCTTTGATTCTGATATAAGCTTGCTACACTTCCTGTAGCTCCTGTCATGCTTTTCTGCCATGTTTAATCATAAAATCTTCTTCATCCTATTTCTACTGCTGATTTCTGATTCTTCCTGTGTGATTGACTGCCAGTTCTGATTCTCTCAGCTCCAGTTATCCCAGGTCTAATATAAGCTTAGTGCTTGAAGCTCCACTGTACCTTTGCTCATTCAAATTTTGCAGGAAGGGTGCCGTTCATTTCTCTTGACCTAGCTACAACAATGTCTACCCATTAGTATTGAAGGCTGGTATCCTGTCACCAAGTCACCCCTTATTTATACCTGCATAGTGCATGATACTGACCCAGTTAGCTCAGAACCAACTCCTACAGTGTACAGAACCCCTGATACTGCTATTTATATCTGTCAGCCAGGGCTCCCTGATTGGATCAGATTAACAGCCCCAATCAAGGAACTCGTATTCTATGAAGTCCACCTGGCTGACCTCGTTCCAATCACTACAAGTACCTTACAATGTATAGCACTTTTGTAACCTCAGGATGTCCTGAAATACTTGGCACCTTCTAAGTACTTTTGAAATATAGCCATTGCTGTGTTTCCTTCATTACGACAATCAATTTGTACACCTTTATTGGAATGAGATGGAATATGAGTAGAGGTGTCTTGTTACAAATGTCCAGGATATTGGTGAGATCTCACCTTGAGTATTATGTAGAGTTTTGGTCTCCGCACATCAGGAACAATATACTCACGTTGTAAACAGTTCAGAGACTTTTGGCTTTCGTGACCTAACAGAAGTTAGCAACTGAGGGTTTTCCTATGTGATGGTTAGTTCTCCAACTGAAGATGAACATTTACATTTTGATGCCATTGTGTGAATAGGGCATGTTTCTGATTTGGGTTTAATGTAAGAAAAAGTGTTGAAGAATAAACACTTTTAATCTAAATTCTGAATTTATTTGGAGAAATTTGCTTCACTATTGGAGGATTGGTTTGGAGAGAAAGTGCTTTTCCCTATTTTAATTTCATGTGAACTACTTTTGTGTCGTGTTATATTTTATACTAAATTGGATAATGACGGTACCATTAGATAAAGTGATTCACCATAGCCCAGCACTAGTAAAGTCAGTGTTATTAGCATATTTTTAATGTCAATAGCATTGCTAAACTGCTTCGTTGCTGCTTAGCTCTGATTATATTGTTCAGATTTCATTTGGAAGTATTGCTACTAAGCCATTAAGCAAAATGTGGCTCGTAATGCTGATAATTTATAGACTTTGCCAAGGGCAGGGGCGGTATAAGTGCATTAGAATCAGGCTTTAACTTTCACAAGCCACAGTCAATTCAGGTTTCAAATGAAATATCTGTGACACAAATAAACTGTCCCTCCTCATCCTGAATATAAGAGCATAAGGCATAGGAGTAGGCATTGGCCATTTACCTCTTGAGTCTGTTCCACCATTCAATAAGATCGTGGCTGGTATGATTGTGGCCTTAAATCCACCTCCACACTGCTGCCGGCCCTCCCAAAACCTCGACTTCTTTGAGGGTTAAAAATCTGTCTGACTCAATGTTGAACATATTCAACAACTCAACTTTCACGAGTTAAGAAATTACCTCCCCACTCTACTCATATTCCATCTCATTCCAATAAAGGTGTACAAACTGATTGTCGTAATGAAGGAAACACAGCAATGGCTATATTTCAAAAGTACTTAGAAGGTGCCAAGTATTTCAGGACATCCTGAGGTTACAAAAGTGCTATACATTGTAAGGTACTTGTAGTGATTGGAACGAGGTCAGCCAGGTGGACTTCATAGAATACGAGTTCCTTGATTGGGGCTGTTAATCTGATCCAATCAGGGAGCCCTGGCTGACAGATATAAATAGCAGTATCAGGGGTTCTGTACACTGTACTGTACACTCTTAAACGGGAAATTCCATATTTTGGAACAGTGCCACATTTTTATAGATACCCCCATGTGAGGGAACAACCTTTTCGCATCCTTTATAATCCATCTCCCTTGCACTAAAGATCAACATTCCATTTGTTTTCCTAAACGTGTTGGAACTGCATTCTGACATTTTATAATTTGTATACAAGGATACTCAAATCCCTCAAATCCTACTGTAGTCTCTTTCCACTTAAATTCTATTCTTTTTTCCTAATTTTCCTGTCAGACTATCCACATCTCTTTGACGACTTTTTGTATCCACCTCACAATTTGCTTCCTGACCTATCTTTATACCATCAGAATGTTCAGCTAGAAAACATTCAGTCCCTTCATCCAAGTCATTGATGTAGATTGTAAATAGCTGAAGAGCCAGCACTGATCCCTGTGGCAATCCATTTGTTACAGTTTGCCAACCTGAAACTGAAACATCTATCCTGACTCTGTTACTTGTTGGTTAGCCAGCCCTCTAATTAATCCAAAATATCAACACAAACAGCAGGAACTCTTATCTTGTACTGTAACCTTTTACGTAGCACCTTATCGAATGCCTTTTGGAATTCAAATACTCTAATTCTACTGATACCCATTTATCAATTCTACTTCTTACTCCTGAATAAGCTGGAATAAATTTGTCAAACATGACTTCTCTCACACAAAATCATGCTGACTCTACACGATTGTATAAGGATTTTCCAATGTCCTGTTACTAGTTCTTTGATAATTGATTTTAACATTAAGCTATATGGTTACAGCCTAATGCTGTGTCATTTTGGGATGACTGCATGGTCTTTCTATGCACGCACCCACCCCCCCAACCCAGTTTCCATGCCCTCAAAACTGCCACAGAGCTAGCTGACTTCGAGATGTTGCAGTCTGCAGTTGTGCCCCAAAAGCCTAGATCTGCTCAATATCATTCATCCCAACCATCTCAAACATCTTGAATGGAAGTTATGGGCCCTTGGACAAGCACTTTGATGGTTAAAGGAAAGAAAAACCACAAACAACAAACAATCACTAAAAGCAGGGATATGGGTGATTCATTATTAATTCTGCCCAATGTAGGATTAAACAGAAAGTAAGTGTTTGATAGATTTTTGCTTTGTTCTTCATTTATTGTTGATCTTAATTTTTGTGATGAAGTATGAGCAATACCAATGAGCCTAAACTGAAGGAAGGCAATGGAACAGTGAGGGTAAGGATGATGGTGGGGTTATGGATTCCATTTGGTCGTGAAGGGGTAGTTCCAGTTTTTGGATACCGAAGAAACAGAAAAGGAAATATATCTAATTCTTCTGAGGAAAAGAAACAAACTTTCTTCTGGAAGTGGTAAAATTTTATGCATGGCAGAAATGGAGACGAGAAATTTTTTTAGAGATACTATGCAAAATATCCAAAACCTGGAGCTGTACCATCATGACCAGCGGGGCTCCGAGTGAGAGAGGCTTTCTAGAATTGTGCCTTACTGATGATACCTATGCTATGGAACTCGAAGGTGAAAGTTGTTGTCAGATAGGGCTCCTGACCTGCCCTACATGAGGAAAGAACAGCATATTGTAGAATCTGCAGCTATAGAGCTACCAGGCATACTGAAGGAGAATGCTTTTGATTCTGTAAGATGTACCTTTCATTGACTATTTAAAGGGAATCGCCATTCTTTATTTGAATATCAGTTCCTGCTAATTCATATTTAAATTACATTGGTTTTGATTTGTCTTAAAATAAACGTAGCAGACAGTGAAATCTTATTGGTAATTTCTTCTTTGGGGACCATTCAGTAAATATAGTTACTTTGGTTTATGGTTTCCTCAAGGGAATAATAACAGTTTATGGCATGCTGTACCATAGGCTACCCCCTGTACTAAAATGTTTAGTGTTCTCTTGTTCTCCTTCAGTCTGTAGGTATTCCTTCTGGTGCAGAGAACCCCATTCACTCCCCAAAAACATTACTGCACTGCCAACTTGGAGATGCCACCTGTTGCACCCTACAAAGACCTTGCAGTATTTAAGTTCAGTGCCACAGGGACCCTATCAACCACAGCCTGTGTTGCCCCTTTCCTGTTTCAAGGCTCAGGTTATTTTTGCTGCAGTTTTCACAGCTCTGTGGCAGCCTCCTTGATGGAGTGAAGGAGCCTTCTACATTGTGCCTCTGAGAATTTTGTGTAGGAGAGGCGCTCCCTGACCTTACGGCATGATGCCCTGTTACCTCTAGCTGCAGCTGCTTCTGATGATTGAACAATGTTCAACACAATTCGCGACCCCTCAGATATTGAAGCAGACCGTGTACAAACCTGCAAGATATGCACACTTGGGCTGACAAGTGGCAAGCAACAAGTGCCAGGCAATGACCATTTCCAACAAGAAATGATCTGACCATGGTCCCTTGACATTCAGTGCCATTACTGAATCCCCAACAATCAACATCTTGGAGGTTACCATTGACCAGAAACTGAACTGGACTAACCATATAAGTGCTGCGGCTACACAAGTGTGTCAGAGGCTAGATTCTGTGGTGAGAAACCTGTCTCCCATCTCCCTAAGAGATAGTAAGAACTGCCGATGCTGGAGTCTGAGATAACACAGTGTGGAGCTAGAGGAATTCAGCAGGCCAGGCAGTATCAGAGGAGCAGGAAAGCTGACGTTTCGGGTTGGGACCCTTCTTCAGAAATGATTTCTGAAGGGATTTCTGAAGAAGGGTCCTGACCCGAAACATCAGCTTTCCTGCTCCTCTGATGCTGCCTGGCCTGCTGTGTTCATCCAGCTCTACACCGTGTTATCCCATCTCCCTAATGCCTGTCCAACATCTACAAGGCACAAATCAGGACCATGATGGAATAGTCTTCACTTGCGTGGCTGAGTAAAACTTCAACTGCACTCCAGAAGCTTGACACCATCAGGACAAAACAGCTCGCCTGATTGCACCACATGCTCAAACACCTACTCACTCCATCACCAATGCACTGTCATAGTAGCAGTGTGTACCATGTACAAGATGCTCTGCAGAAATTCACCAAGGCTCCTTAGACAGAATCTTCCAAACGCATGGTCAGTTCTAGAGTAGCAACTTTGTGGGAGACAAAGGCAAGTTTCCTTCAAGCCACTCACTGTCCTGACTTGAAAATATATCACTGTTCCTTCACAGTCACTGAATCAAAATCCTAGAACTCCCTCCCTAACGGCATTGTGGGTGTACTACCACACCAAATGATCTGTAATAGTTCAAGAACGCTGTTCAACACCACATTCTCAGTGGCTCACTGGTTAGCACTGCTGCCTCACAACACCAGGGACCCAGGTTTGATTCCACTCTATCAATCTATCTGTGTGGAGTTTGCACATTCACTCTGTGTCTGTGTGGGTTTCCTCTGGGTGCTCCAGTTTCTTCCCACAGTCCAAAGATGTGCAGGTTAGGGGGATTGACCATGCTAAATTGCCCATAGTGTCCAGCAATGTGTAGGTTAGGTGGATTAGCTTTGAGAAATGCAGGGTTACAGGGATAGTGTAGGAGGGGTAGGTCTGGGCAGGATGCTCTTCAGAGCATGGGTGTGGACCACACTGTAGGGATTCTATGATTCTTAAGGGAAACTAGAGATGGGCATCTTACCAGAGACACCTGTATCCCAAGAATGAATTAAAAAATAATTTTTATCCATAGTAATACAGTAAATCCCCCGTATTCATGAAATCATGAATTCACCTGTCTGTGCCAAAAAATAAGTAACAACAAAAATCAACATCCATTTTCAAAAATTGCATATCTGCAACATTTTTAACCTATGTTTAACAAGCTCCACCCTCGTGAATTTTCTCGTCAGTGCAGGCTCTCAGGAACGGAACCTGTACATATATGGAGGAATGACTGTATGTTACCCTTTACATCATGAATTTCTCAACTACTGCGTAACTTTTGATGTGTCACCTTATCAAATGCCTTCTGCAGAGTGGCCATCCTTTGGTTTGCAGAGGTGTCTCCAATGTCGTTGGCACGTTGTAGATTACCGCAAAAGGAAAACATAAAAATGCCTCCCAAAATACTGGGTTTGATCTTGCTCAATTTATTATTTATGGTCATCCACCAGCTAGTTGTTGTGGAACCTGAATAATTTTCAGTCCCAGTTTAGAGTATTGCTGTCATGCAACACTTGCAAATCAATATACATATGGTCATGATACACTGCAACATGGGAGACATGGTAAACCCTGCAATCTCAGCTAAAGCCGTGTGCAGGTTTCACCTGCAAGAGGGAATCAAATAATGTGAGCTAGTCTTTGAACATATTGCAAGTATCACTCATTTCAGCGTGGACAGAGCCACACGCCTAACATTGAAGTCTACACAGACCTTTGTCCATGATTTTTGCAGGCTCGTCCGAAAATTCAATGAAAGCTGTGAGGCAAGACCTCAATTTCACAGGATTACATAGAACACAGAAACAACTCATTTGGCCTGACTAATCCATGTCGGTATTCACACGCTGTTCAAATCTCCTCTTGTCTTTTCACATTTTTTTGTTTGAAAAAATATACTTTATTCATAAAAAAACTTTGTCTACGTTCACAGCTACCAAAGCAGTTGTGTAAAGTATTTGCGTATCAAGAAAAACAAACTTTGGAATCTGACATTTTCTGAAGTTGCAAAGTAATTTCTTACTCATGCAGGACACTATTTACATACACTGAAACGAGAAGAGGGTCTAATTACTGAATAGGCCCTCATTATACTTCAGCAGAAAGACCTTAGACAGTGACCTTTCCCCGCTGTGCCTTCTTGGTAGCTGGCCCAAGCTTTATTACTTCTTTCAGGACACAGTCCTGGACCTTGGAATGTGCTAGTTTACAACACTCGGTTGAGGTCAACTCTCTGCTCTGGAAGACCAACAGGTTTTGGGCAGACCAAGGAATGTCTTTCACTAGGCTGCTGGTCCTCCAGATGCAATTGATGTTTGTCTCGGTGTGCAATCAGGGAACAGCCTGTACAGCACAGAGTCCTGCCTCACGGAGCTGCTCAGGACGAACCTGGACAAAATCCACTGCATCTTTCTCCAGACAACAAGGTGCAGGGCTGGATGAACACAGCAGGCCAAGCAGCATCATAGGAGCAGAGAGGCTGACGTTTCGGGCCTAGACCCTTCATCAGAAAAGGGGGAGGGGAAGGGGGTTTTGAAATAAATAGGGAGAGAGTGGGAGGCGGATAGAAGAGGGATAGAGGAGAGGATAGGTGGAGAGGAAACAAACAGGTCGAAGAGGCGGGGATGGAGCCAGTAAAGGTGAGTGTAGGTAGGGAGTTAGGAAGGGGATAGGTCAGTCCAGGGAGGACGGACAGGTCAAGGGGGCGGGATGAGGTTGGTCGGTAGGAGATGGAGGTGCGGCTTGAGGTGGGAGGAGGGGATAGGTGGGAGGAAGAACAGGTTAGGGAGGCAGGGACGAGCTGGACTGGTTTTGGGATGCGGTGGGGGGAGGGGAGATTTTGAAACTTGTGAAATCCACATTGATACCATTGGGCTGCAGGGTTCCCAAGCGGAATATG
>NC_063339.1:69755927-69769100 GCF_021869965.1 Rhincodon typus | reverse complement strand
AGAACACCTACGCTCGGTTCGCAATAAACAACTGCACCTCCCAGTCGCGAACCATTTCAACTTCCCCTCCCATTCCTCAGACGACATGTCCATCCTGGGCCTCCTGCAGTGCCACAACGATGTCACCCGAAGATTGCAGGAACAGCAACTCATATTCCGCTTCGGAACCCTGCAGCCCAATGGTGTCAATGTGGATTTCACAAGCTTCAAAATCTCCCCTCCCCCTACCGCATCCCAAAAACCATCCCAGCTCGTCCCCGCCTCCCTAACCTGTTCTTCCTCCCACCTATCCCTTCCTCCCACCTCAAGCCGCACCCCCATTTCCTGCCTACTAACCTCATCCCGCCCCCTTGACCTGTCCGTCCTCCCTGGACTGACCTATCTCCTCCCTACCTCCCAACCTACACTCACCTTTACTGTCTCCATCCCCAACTCTTTGACCTGTCTGTCTCCTCTCCACCTATCTTCTCCTCTATCCATCTTCTATCCACCTCCCCCTCTCTCCCTATTTATTTCAGAACCCCCTTCCCCTCCCCCATTTCTGATGAAGGGTCTCGGCCCAAAACGTCGGCCTTCCTGCTCCTATGATGTTGCTTGACCTGCTGTGTTCATCCAGCTCTGCACGGAATTACTTACCACTTGGACATACTCAAACAATGTGGAGCTTATCACTACAAGTTAAGTCCAAAGTTATGATGGTTGCAATTGCTTAACTCTCCAAGATATTTGGGTTCCTGTGATTCAAGCTTCTTGAACATCCGTAATTTTGTTTACTCCAGCAATGGTGGTTCTGTTTTCAGCTACTTAGGGGCTCACTTTCGAATTTCCTTTCTATTGCTCCCTTTTCTCCTTTGAGATATTCCTTAAAGCCTCTTTCTTTAACCAAGCTTTTGGTCATCTGTCTCAAAATCTCCTTAGTTGATTCAGTTTGCCTTTTCTGTTATAATATAATTTTCCTGTGAAATGTAAGAACATATGAAATTGGAGCATAAATAGGCCATTCAGCCCATCAAATTTGTCCCACCATTCTATAAGATCATGGCTGGCATTCCCCAGGCCTCAAGTATTTTTTCATGCTTGCTACTCATAGCCCTCAACTCCTCGATATTTCAAAAACCTATCCACCTTCTCTTTAAATACTTTCAGTGATCTAATCTCCACAATTATGTCTCTCAGATAGAGAATTCCAGACATTCACTACCGTCTAGGAGAATAAATTCCTTCACTTATAAGTTTGAAATGAGCATCCCTTTATTCTGTAAATATATCCCCTTGTTAGAGATTCCCCCACTACTGGAAATATCTGCTCCCTCAGAACTTGGGACTTTTTTTTTATGTTAAGGATGCTATCTAAATAAGTTGTTTTTCTTTCAGTTTGCCAGCCGTAGGCTTCCAGCCACCTTCCTACCCTGCAGAGGTATGTTTGTTTCAGCCCTGATGCTAAATGTGTTGTTATGCTGTAGGAAAATATAAGGATATCAATATTACAGCTTCTATCCTGTATTCATAACCGTTGGATTGGTAACAGACAAAGGGGGTCACCCCTCAATCAAGTACAGTGTCACCAGCAAGGAGTTCCTCCCTTAGATGGACTCTGCAGTAAATAAAGCCATAGAAATGCAATAGAGTGTTTTTTTAATCCCTCATTTGTCGGAACTAAATCTCGCTAGGTCAAAAGCAAGCTGATTGACTGCTACTGACAGTTTAATAAAACAAAGGATCAACAGTTTGGTCGTACAACGCAGACAATTTGCACATAAGGCTTGCAATCTGCAGTCTAACATTGAATTTATTCTCATTACCTATACCCTGCATCTGGTTATGAGCTTGAGCAATACGGCCGCCTGTGCTATGGAGAAAATTACGAACACATGACTAATTTTTTTTGTTCCAATTGAATTGAGCACTTAAAAACTGTAATTGTGTAGACAGACATTAAGTGCTATATTACTGGATGCATTAGCCCTCATTGATATCATACCAATTTGACTCCTGCATATCGGTGAAATAACCCAACTGTGTAGTTAAAACTTGGCAACCGACATAAGTTGGTAGGGCATGTGAGGATGTCCAACAATTCCCACTAACTGACCAACTTTTCAAAAGGCATAAATAGTCACAAGTATTGGAACACTGGGCTGCATTACACAGGCATCTCTTGGGGGAAACCAGGTTCGGGAGGACACAGTCAAAATAACAGGAGTCACTTGCCTCCTCCAATTCTGCTACCATCCTATGTTTCCACATTAACCGGCTTTTTGATCAAGCGAGCAGGAATGTGGAGGAAGGAAACGAGGCAGATACCAAGAACTGCAGATCCTGGAGTCAGAGTCAACACAGTGTGGAGCTGGAGAAACACAACAGGTCAGGCAGCATCAGAGGTGGAGTAGGAAGCCAACGTTTTGACGAAGGGTCCCAACCTGAAGGAGGCAAGGTCCACATTTAAGTATGTAGTTCAGGTCAGCTGCTGTCATCATCCCTTGCTTCAAGCTAAGGCCTGAGCAGGTGGTGGCAGAGGTATCAGCTCAGGAGATACTACCAGAAACACATCCTGGGCAATTAGAGTCCCAGTGAGTAACTTTAAGATCTGTTCTTCAGCTTTTCCTGTGGGCCAAGAGTCCTCCTCAGAGCTTCTGAAGGGGATAGGAAGATAAGAACATAAGCAGATAAAACAAAGGAGCAGGAGTAGGGTATTTATCTGCCCAAGCCTGTCCCAAAATTCTATAACACCATTGCTGATCTGCTCCAGGCCTCAACTCCACTTTCATGCCAGTTTCTCACAGCTCTCAACTCCTTGATATTTCAAAAATCTATCTACCTGCTCCTTAAATACTTCTGGTTATCTAGCTCCACAGCTCTCTGTGGTAGAGAATTCCAACATTCATTACTCTCCGCAAGAAGAAATTCTTTTGCATCTCAATTTTAAGTGAATATCCCCTTATTCTGTGACTATGCTCCTTAGTTGGAAATCACCCCACTTGTGGAACCTTCTTCTCAGCACCAACCTTGTCCAACTCCCTCAGTAACTGGAAGGCCACTCTTTCCCTATCTTCAATAGCCAGGTACACCTAGCCTCCACCAAACTCCAGCACCTGATACTCTCTGTATCTGTCAGCTTGTGATGGCTCGAGAGCTCTGGTTCTCTCCCTCCCTAGTCTTCAGTACTTTCTTCCTGCCCTACAGAGAGGGAGAGAAGAGCTCTTCAAGCGAGAGAAATGGGGTATCTTCAATTAATGGATGGAGAGCATTTGTTGAGTGCTGTGAAGTTTGGGAGAGGTATTACATCGCATTAGGATGAAAGTGAATAACAAAGAAGACTATGTGCACCTGCAAAGCTGGAGTGATGTGCTGGAATAGGCTTGAGAAGGCAGAGTCAGGTGTTGGGGTGATATCCATGTCAGGATGTAGGGCAATGCACCATTGCTCTCACTTTTCCTGTCCTGCATAGATAAGAAACTAATTCCTGTGTTATATGCAGAAGCATGGCAGCATGTACCTGCATCTAACCTCTTGTTTCAACTCCAACTACATCTAGCGTCCAGCTAGCTTATTCCATCTCTTGCTAGTTTCAGTGTCCTTTCCTCACAGGCCCCAGCAACATTTCAAGACAGGCAACACTGAAGTGGAGTATGATCTTTGACCTAGTTTTTGCAAGTTTGTGTGGTTAGATACTGATCGGCACTACTGGTATAGCATGGTACCTGCCACTTCTGCCAGTATGTGATTGAGAGTAAGGGTTTTTTTTTCTGGGTTTTTCACTATTCGTTACAGTGCCTCATGGAGCTTATTCTCAATGATTCAATATTCGTTATGATTGGTGAGAACACAATTTTTTAAAGAAAGATCACTCTTTGTAGGTTTGAGTTATTTTTCAATAACTGAACATTTGATCTGATGAAGCAACTGAGGAATGAAATTCCATTTTAATTTAGTGTGGTTAATTGTGAAACATTTTTTGTAAGGAAGAATACTCATACAGTCAAGTCAAAAATAAGGTCAGGAATTTATGGCTGCTTCTATGGCTTAGGTTAATGTAAACTTAGGCTAACAAAAGTGAAAATGTTTTAAAATAAAAGACTTTTGCTTAAGGGAACAGCTATGTTTTCGATTTGTTTATTTTTGGAACTTCAAGTATGAAATTGTCATAGTTTAATAATATTTTGCATGATTTATTTGAGGCTTAATTTGTTTATGCATCAACAGTTATTGTGGAGTCACACAGTGTTCTGGTAGTTAAAGAATATTGTTAGATTTCGTAGAATGTTTTAATTACAAATATTTGGGGCATCGGGGATGATATTAAATCCCTAGTGGGGAGGAGGGGGAGAGCAATGCATACTCCGTGAAGGTAGACTGTTTGATCTGCCAAATTATCAATAAAGATGTAAGGTTGTTGCAGACAAGCTGTTAAGGAAGGAGTGATTGTACAAAGTGACAGGCATATCAGCTAACAAATCAGAAGATAGTAGGAAGTGATATGATTATGGCAACTTTCACTTTTAGAGGAGCCAATCATGAATTCTGCATATACCACTGAGCCAACCTGGGATAGATCATGTGCTTTCTCTTTTTTGACAAGTTCAAGATATTTCTGACCATGCAGGTAGTGGCTAGCAAAAGTTAACAAGTGATGATTCTTAATGGTTTGGTCCACAAAAAAGAAAAACTCAAGAAGAACTTTACTTTACAGTAAAGAACAAGAGATAACACAGTGTGGAGCGGGAGGAACACAGCAGGGGCCAGACAGCATCAGAGGAGCAGGAAAGCTGGCGTTTTGGGTAAAAACGTCAGCTTTCCTGCTCCTCTGATGCTGCCTGGGCCTGGCTGTGTTCCTCCAGCTCCACACTGTGTTATCTCAGACTCCAGCATTGGCAGTTCTTACTATATCTAAGAACAAGAGGCATATGTCCAGTCAACCTTTACTCTCTTTTTCAACTTGTTGTAAGAATAAATTCAGTAAAATTTGTGAAAGGGTCTTGTAACTAAACAGGATTAGTAAAACTTTAGATTGGTTCTCTCAACTAAGTCTACACAGGGAGTTCTCCTATAACGCGATAGTTGTGTTCTTGCGTGACCTCACACTATAGAAAATCGCACTATAGAAAACCGCCATGGAAAATTGCATTATGGGGAAAGCGCTACACTTGTGCAGCAGAAAGTTTGCGTTATCCGAACAGCGTCCACTATTCATCAACCACATTACAGCCAGTTCGTGTCACATCAGAACTACCTGCAATTGAGATTGACTTCGCTCTTAAAGTTAAAGTAAACCCAAAAAGCTCACACTGTCTTTCTTTTCTGGTATTTGTGCGATATTCTTAAAGGTACTGTCTTTTCCCTTTGGGATACCTAACTTTACACTGGCAGCCTTCCCAACTCCCTACAGAGACTCCTTCATTAAGGTATCTGGTTGGGTATATGAATAGGGTGGGTTTAGAGGATATGAGCCAAATGCTGGCAAATAGGACTAGATTAATTTAGGATATCTGGAGAGCATGAATGAGTTGGACCGAAGAGTCTGTTTCTGTGCTGTACATCCCTATGAGCCTAAGGCTTTTTCTAAGTGTAGGTGACATCTTTCTCTTTTCCTACTCTTGTCATTTCACCTCTCATCAACTTTTTGATGAAGGTTTGCCTTTGGAGTGCTGAACTTGGCCAATTGCTTCTTCCACAATGCCACAGTATCTCTCTCTGTCAGTACTAATGTTTCAGCTGCTGATGGACTGTCTATGTATTCTTAAAGTGGTGAATTCACTTATCTTCATCAACCTTCTCTTTGTGGTGGAGGTCTCTGCCTGGAATTTAAATCTGTGCCACTGCTCACCATATGCTATTACCCTGATTGCCACTATTGTGGTATTACCATGTGGATCTGCCAACTCTGATATTTTGGTGTTCAGAGTAAGGATTGTTTGAGATAGTTCACTCAAGAGATGTACAAAATACGTCTGAATATGTGGCTCCCACATTAAAGATTATAATGAAATTCCCTATCTCTACCCACAGATTGAACAGAATGGGTGGAGCTCAATACAACATGAACTCCTTCAGGACCATTACCTTTTACAACATTTTA
Source organism: Rhincodon typus (assembly GCF_021869965.1). Lineage (NCBI taxonomy): Eukaryota > Metazoa > Chordata > Chondrichthyes > Orectolobiformes > Rhincodontidae > Rhincodon > Rhincodon typus. Next base: position 69,763,024 of record NC_063339.1, on the reverse strand, counting down.
GAACATTTCTATAAATAATAGAGTTAAAATTGCAACATGTGAGTATCATTATTCCCACAGAGACGAATAAGTTAATTAATATAGTGGTTGTCTTTAAACAGCCACAAATAAACATGTTCACCTATTTTTGGTTTGTATATATATTCCAAACCCTGCTCCCCACTCTGCCTCCAATGTATCTTAGCATTAAAATGCACGCATGGAGATTTTTCACACTTTATATAGCTTCTTCGAGCATCTGAAACTGCTCTTGATGAGACATCAGACGCTCTTTAAACGCTACTGAAAAGCTAACAAATAGCAAAATTATAGATTGAAGGTAAAATTTCTCATTTACTTTTGAAGTTAACGTATCCTACAAAATGTTAAGGTGCAATAAGTTGCTGCACCATTTACTGTTTTCTTAAAGTCCACCTGGCATTGATTGCAACTCCGCTGTAATATGTGTAAAGCTCAAGTGATACAAGACTGCCTCCTGGTGCTGATCTCACATTATTGGTGTCTGACAGACATATCGCCATCTGCTCTAAACAAGTCTGCAATCAAAATATTCCTACTTAAGCTACAACATATATACACACTTCTATCCACTCACACAATTACATTTTAAATACTCAAGTTACACCTGCAGTAATAAATTTACATCCTGAATACTCACATTTACAGCTGAGGTAAACAAGTCGTCAACCTAAATACATATGTCTTCAATAAACAAACATTAAACTTAAACGGGCTTAAATTGGTTAACTCTCAACGTGTGCAGGGGAATCATGATGTACAAATATCGATGTGCCTTCAAATGAAACCCAGGCAGTTCATAAATTTTATGATGGTTGTTCTCTCTTCTGAATTCTGCAGACAACCAACCAGCAGGGGGTCCAGTATGGTTATTTCCTGATATTACATAAGCTTAACACACACAACTTAAAGCTGGCTTGTACCTCCAAAAGAGATTAAGGTGCACTGTGTCTGCTGGAGGTGTTGACATCCCTGGGAATACTGCTGTGCAACAAACAATGATAACTGGCTGTAGGAAAGAGTAGCACTCAAGGTTTTTTTAATGGGAGTTTTTTGTGAAAGAAATGGAAATGATCAGAGAAGCCATATTGGTAATGCAAACAAGGCTGTGTCTAGAGATAATGGAGAATGCCAGGATAACTCCACCTAGCTGCATACAGTGCAGCGAAAAGTTTAATGACCTCACGTGAGTGCATAATGTCTGTAAATGTGTCTTCTACCAATTGTACCATCAGCCTCAGAAGGAATTGGGTGGCAAGGGATGAGGTATTTGCAGATTACAAGCAGCAACAGGAGCTTGCTGGGTCAAATAGCCCATTTCTGTGTTGTAAGCACTGTGTAACACTACATGATGCTGACCTCATTGATTCTCTTTCTCTTAGGAGAAATCTCTGTGAGAAATTGGTTTAATTTGATTAAGACAATTTCCAATGCCATCTGCTTTAATGATCATTTTGACGCTTTTTTTTAATGTTGGAGATAGCAATTAACTATCAGAAAGCCTTCAGTTATACCTCAGTATGTGTCATTTTTGATACCATGTCAATAGATGCATGTCCGATTTCCACATACCAAATATTTTAAAAATCAGCAAATGCTGAACGTCTGAAATGAAACAGCGTATTAACATAGCCATCAAACATGCCCAGTATTAACCCTGGGCCATTTTGTGTTGTAGTCAGTGGTGTAATTTGAAATTCACTTGCTGGTCCAAAAATAGTCTTGGAGTATTTTAATTCATGTAAATACAATTTAAATTAGAATTTTGATGGGAATTGGTAAAAATCGAGCAGCTCAAATATCTTCTTTAGTGCAATTGAGAGTCACTGACATGAAAGCAATTCATCTTATTTAGGGAAAGAGAATTGCCAGAAGCGATAATCCATGTTCGATCTGAAAATGGGCAGCACAGTGTCTCAGTGGTTAGCACTGTTGCCTCATGGTGCCAGGAACCTAGGTTTGATTCCACCTTTGGATGACTGTCTGTGTGGAGTTTGCACATTCTCCCCGTGTCTGTGTGGGTTTCCTCCCACAGTCCAAAGATGTGCAGGCTAGGTGGATTGGCCTTGCTAAATTGCCCATAGTGTTCAGGGATGTGTAGATTAGTGGGTTGGGTCTGGGTGGGATGTTCTGAGGGTCAGTGTGGACTTGTTGGGCTGAAGGGCCTGTTTCCACACTGCAGGAATTCTATAATCTAAATCTAAATGTAGGAAATTGATTGAGATCTCGCTGCTAGAGTTTCGGGAGTTAAGGAAGAGGTTAATTTAAGGTTGCACTGGAAATTTAATATTACATGTGTGCAGTTTCAATCTCTGAATTGATATTAGAAGTTTTTAAAAAGTTGGGTTTTGTTATATTTCTTCCGTCTCTTAGGTTTTTCTTTCTTCTATTTTTCTTTCCACTTATAGCTAACATATCACTCCTGGTTATTAGTTCCTGGTTAGGACTATGAGTAGAATCTTCCGCATTCAGAAAAATTTGAGTAATTGAGTCCATTTCCAGGGCAAGGGGAAAGCTGACAATGGGAATCTTCGAGGAGCTGGGCAGTTTGCCATTCAATTAATAAACATGGGTGGTTCCCAAGATGGGAGGCCCAATTGAATGACCTGCAGCACTGGACCAACTGCAGGCTCCTAGAGATAAGGATGCAGATTATACACATTATAAAACTCCTGGCAGCCTGTTGCTGAGGGAAAAGACCAGAAGTTTTAGATTTAGTCACATTTTTATCATTTATCCCTGTATTGTAAGTGTGTCTTTTATACTCTTTTGAAAACAATTTAACTTGAAAATCAAATTAACTGAGGGGCTGGCTTTTAAGGGACACTGTAACAAAATGCTGAATTTTAAAGGAAACTAAAACTTAAATTAAAATAATATTTGAGGAATTAATGCATTCTGTAGCGTCTGGACTTGTATATCTTTTGGTAGTGGTGGTGGTAGTCGTGGGGGGCGGGAAAGTGAATGGAGGCTTCATAAGTAAAGGTATTAAGTAAAAAAGCATGCTAACTATAGGTAGCATGATGGCTCACTGGTTAGCACTGCTGCCTCATAGTGTGAGGGATCCCAGTTTGATTTCACCCTTGGGTGACTGTGTGGAGTTTGCATATTCTCCCTGTTTCTGTATGGGTTTCCTCCTATAGTCCAAAGATGTGCAGGCTAGGTGGATTGGCCATGATAAATTGACTGTAGTTTCCAGGGATGTGTAGACTAGGTAGATTAGCCATGGGAAATGCAGGGTTAGAGGGATTGGGTGGGATGCTTTTCAGAAGGGTGGTGTGGACTTGATGGGCCAAATGGCCTGCCCCCACACTATAGGGATTCTATGAAAGATATGCTGTAAATTTCTGTTGAGATCATATCTAAATTATCTGGTTTAGTTCTGGTCATGGTACTTTAAGAATAATGCGACGGTCCTCAAGAGGATAGAAAGGAAATTTACCAGAATGTTGAATGCATTTATGAGGTCAGGTAGAAAAAGCTGCTATTGCTTTCTTCAGAGAAAAGGAGATGAATGGTTCAGAAAAGATAGACAAAGTACAGCTATTTCCATTAGCTGGTGGTAGAAGGGTGCAGATTCAAGGTTTTGCACAGGGCTTTTTTATAGGGAGCGATAATCACCTCACCATTTTACTCTTGAGAACCAGTTGGTGAAGAAAGAAACCGGAAACAGTCTTTACTTGGAAAAGATTTTCTCTCAAAGTGTATAGCTTCTAACTCTACAACCGAAATCCAGTGTCAGTAGATGTTTCCTTACATTATCAAATAAACAAAAATAACCAATTAATTAATGACCCACCCTTTAAATGAGAGCTGTTATGAAGATCAAAACTTCAAAGGTGAACTACAAAATTAAATGAAACTGTACTGATGGTGGAGAATAATGCACTCCAGTCCTCACACTGTAAATGTCTCTTCATGATCTTTTGAATATCAAATTAACTCATTAAAAGGGACGCTGTATACAAAAAGCCAAATTTTAAAGGAATTTGAAATTAAGATAATATCTTTAGGAAAATTATGCACTTCAGTATCTGGGGTGTACATTTCCCCATATGATTTCTAACCAACTTGTTTAAACATGTTGTGACACACCTTAGAGTATTCACAGGACCATCTAAACAAGTCTCTTGATTTCACAAAAATAATAATTTTTAAATCAACCTGCTTGCATATATTACTGCACACCTCCAAAGCATGTTAGACCTGAACCCAGACTTTCTGGCCGAGAGATAACAACACTACCACTGCACGACAGGACCCTACAATAACATTGTTTTATGCCAGAAGACCATATAAGCATGTCTAGATATTTAAAAAAAAGAGCCTGTTCAAAGATCTATGACACACACACTCACACACACTCACACACTCTCTCTCTCTCTATTTTACACATACACACGCACATACAGATATAAACCTATGGGGTGAATCATTTCATCCAAGATGTTTGCTTATTTGCAGATACATTCTACTTTGTTCAAGAGATACAAAATTTGTAGTCAGTCAGTGTGGCATTTTGTAAATTTCCGCCTTTCCAACAAAACCAGCCTGATTCCAGTTAAAACTTTAAGATTCTGGACAAGGCCTCACACCTACAGTGTCTGACCTGAGGTGTCACCTACTGTACATTCTTATTGCTCTGCCTGTTTGAAGTTTGGAAAGTTAGGCAGACACTGATGAAACCTTTAATTATCTCTGAGCAGTGACTTGAAGCAGATTCTGGAATTTGCATCTTAATTGATCAAAACTAATAGATTTCTCCATATCCCGCATCTGCAATTTCTAGAACGCAGGAGTGTATGAATGATTAAAGATTCAACAGGAGGCAGTCAGCCAGCCAGTTTATGTTTGTTCACTCCACTCACACCAGTTGAATGATCCTTTGATCTCTCTGCCCTTCATTTCTCTGCCTATAAACTCTGTGTCTGCGTGCTCTCCTCCCACTGCACCCAACAAAGGGGCTGCATTCCAAAAGCTTGGGTTTTCAAATAAGCCTGTTGGACTATAACCTGGCATTGTGTGATTTTTAACTTGAGACATCTCCATGGCAAATGGGACTTAAGTGCAAACCTTGTGGCCTAGAGGAAAGACACACAACCACAAAAGAAAATTTAAAAATCAATCTGTCCAGATGTATTTTAGCATGTCTCTACATTGGCAGAACTTGAGTTCAGACTTTCTGGCCCAGAAATAGTGACATTACCACTGGACTTTATGTGCTCAAGTAATTAGCTAATGAACACCCTCCAATTGTACATACTTAACCTAAATGTATACAATTAACTAGGTGTATGGGAGCTGCAAGACTGGTGCAAATTATAGGCACACTTGTCTAAGACTTAAGAATTTAGAAGACTCAGGGCTGTTAGTGTCATCACAGTGGAGAGGAAACCACGACAGAAATGTTTATGGCCCAGACTGTATCTTTTTCATTCACGTAGCACAGTAATGTGGTCAGTGAGATGAAGGGCTGATGATCAACTTTCCAGTTGCTGTAGACTCCCGATGGGTTGGATGCCAGGACAATCAGAAACTTCACCACATTTTAGTCCTTAATTGATCCTAAATGATACACATCACTGCTGGGAAGGTAGCCCAGTATTGCAGAGCCTACAGCTGGGGAGGCAATCAATTGCTGACACAGCAAATAGTCCACTTATTGTACGAACACCCTCAGGAGTGCTGATAGGAAGGGAGTTCCAGGATTTTAATCCGGTGACAGTGAAGGAATACAGTTCCATGGCAATATGGTATGCAACTTGCAAGTGAACTTGGAGGGTGAAGATGGACCTATACATCTGCTACCATTCTCCTCGTCTGTGTTAGAGATTCCAGATATGGAATTCAAAGAACTATTGGTGAGATCCTCAAATGCACCTTGTAGATGGTACACATTACTAGTGGTGCACTTTGGTGATGGAGGATATGATCGTTGAGGGTGATCAATGGGTTGCCAATCAAGAGGGCTGCTTTGTCCTAGATGGTGTTGGCTTTCTTTGGTTGTTGATGGAGCTGCTGTCATCTAGGCGAGAAGAGGGCATTCCATCACAGTCAAGACTTGTACCTTGTAGACTGGAAGGCAGGAAGTGAATTACTCATCACAGAATTCCTAAGCTGAATTTTCCACGGATGGGTTGGCTGTTGGTAGAGTGGTAAAGTTGGGTGCCATGCTAGCAGTGCCATTCCTGGTGCCTGCCCGTTTGTTCCCACCACACTACCATTTTACAAGCAGTGGGGGAAGGGTCAGGTGTCTGCTTCCCCATGGGCTAGTTGAAGCCCTGAATTGGCCTATTAATGGCAACTTAAGAGCCTCAGCCCACTGTCCCTGGGAGTTTGCTCATGTGGGAGTGACCAAAACCATCTATCCAAATCTGAAACCAACAAGTTGGGCTGACGGGCTTGTTTCCACACTGTAGGGATTCTAAGAAGGCCGCATACATAACCTGAAAGAGAGAGCTGCCAGCCTACTTATTGGATAGCAGCTCTTATAACTGGAACATCCTCCCCACTGGAGGTGGAAATACTGCCTCAATTGCTGTCAATTGGATTCAGTGTCTGCAGGCTGATCAAATGTGAGTGCATTTGCTCCTGATTTTGGTGCCAGGAGATAGGAACCCTGTCCCAGCGTAAATTTCAGTCCAGAATTCTGATCTGCTCTTGTATTGTCCAGTTAGATTGCTTATCAATGGCAATCCCAAGATTCCATACACTCGTGAATCAACCTTAACAAACTTCATTAACAAAACTATCTACAAGGTATGGTAAGAGTAGAGATGCTTCTTCATCTGTAGAGACCCAGGCAACGGTTCCATGTGATCTGACATCACTATGTCATAGCTCCTTTTGCAAAGGCTTAGTAACTATTCTTGGAATAAGGATATAATTAACCCTTGCTCTACATCATCACCAAGTTTTTTTTTCAGGACCTCATTTAACCATAAATGATTTATTCTCTTGTCCCCTGCTACAGTTGATATTTCACAATGATTGTGCTGTTTGGAGCATTTTTGTGAAAGATACATTTCCCTCCAATAACGTGTCTAATTGTTGTGAGTTTTGTAAGGACATTGGCTGTC
>NC_063339.1:69742520-69755427 GCF_021869965.1 Rhincodon typus | reverse complement strand
CACTCTTTAACTATCTAGATGGTTTTGAGTTTCTAAAAGTACTCTGAGCCTGGCATCTCAATTTGAGGAGTCAATGTCTACATCAATGGAACTGAGTTTGAGAGGTTGGAGAGCATCAAGTTCCTCAGAGTGTCGATAACCAACTACCTGTCCTGGACTGCCCACATAGATGCATCAGTCAAAAAGGCACAACAAAGCCTCTTCTTCCTCAGGCAGCTCAGGAAATTTGGTATGTCAGCAACTTCTACAGATGCACCATTGAAAGCATACTGTCCGGGTGCATAATGGCCTGGTATGGCAACTGCTCTGCACAGGACCATAAGAAACTACAGAAGGAGGTGTGCACAGCCGAGACCAGCACCAAACTTCCATCCATAGACACCATTTACATGGCTCAGAAAGGCTGCCAACATCATCGATCTCATCCCATTAATGATTTAATGAAGATGTAGAAGCCTGAACACACGCATGAGCAGGTTCGGGAACAGCTTCTTCCCAGCCATCACTAGACTGATGAATTGACTCTCTAGCATCAAATAATGATTGATCTTGCTAATGTTGACCTCACCTAGCATACACCCTGTGCAATGTAACCTGTACCTCTGTCTAAGTCATTTTGATCTGTACATCCTTGCTTACTATGATCTGTCTGTACTGCTCGTTGTACAAGTGACAATAAATCAATCAATCAATCCATCAAGTACAATAAGGCAAGGCAAGGTAATGCAAGGCAGAATGTTATAAGCATCCAGGTAGGCTTAGAGTGTGTGAGTGCTATGAGAGGGGACAAAGAGCCCAGAGATGCATTCTGGTCCAGTCCATGTGCTGGGTATCCCTGAGCACAAAGAGTCCTTTCAGGAGCATTACAATAAATAGCTGCCAATGCAGCCCCAGATGCAGCATTTAAGTGCAGAAGTCACCTCTACATAGATTGAAGATGCCCCCTGACTCTTAGAGGCTGATACATGTCAACTGCCATGTCTTTGAATATGAGGTGAATCTGACATGATGTATCAGCTCATGAAGTTTGCCTTGAAATGTTGGTGCACAGTTTTGGAGCATGTGGTGAGCTTAATCCACCAGGTGCTCATTTTTGTTTTCTTGTTGAGTTTTTCCGATATTGAACTTGTTTAGACAGTTTGGTCAGATAGGAGACTGAAAATTAATGAGGCAAGTTGGGCAATTAACAAGCAATAATCACCATTAATTGACAAATTGCTGTTGCCCGGTGAAGATTTCGCCACATCACTTGTGAAAAGTATTAAAAAAAGGCATAAGTTGGTCCCAACATCAAAATGGGCCTCACTGCATTTGTTGCCTGAGTCTGCCACATATCTCACCATAGTCCACATCACTTAGACTCCTAAAAAATTACCTCAATCCCTCTCCGTCTTAACCAACACAAATCAAACCAAATCCTGTGCATAATTTCTGCACTTTAGAATTCAGGTTTCCTTCATAACAGCATAATTATACTGAATGGGCAAGAGGGTTTGCACAGATATATAAACATGCAAATTAGGAACAAGAGTAGCCCTCTTGGTACCTTAAGCCCGCTCTGCTTCTAAATAAAACCAGCGCTGATCTGATTATTCCACATTCCTTCCTACTCCTAATAAACTTACACGCCTTTGTCTACCAAGAATCCTTTCCGTTCCTCACTACTACCGCTCTTTTCATGTTGCTAGAAGCCTTTGTGTTTAGCAGGGGGCCAAACTGTGTTATGTTAAGAGCATGTGGTGCAGCCAGCACTCTCTTCCTATAATCAGTCTATTTCATGAAGAGAAGCTGCAGTGAAATATATTGCTGGTATTTCAAACATAATAAATGGCACACCAATGCAGAGAAAGTGTTCCAAGTTGATGCATATGACACAGTAGACATTAGATTTAGAGGAGAGATGCTATTGTTTCACAACGAAGACCCTCAAATGTCGCTGTTAATTGTAGTATTCAGGTGGTGGGCATTAATTAGGTCTCTTATGTATAGTGTCAGTAAGGGGCTTTTGTGGCACAGTGGTAACATTTCTACCCCTGGGCCAGGAGAGTTGGGTTTACCCCATTCAGACCTGTTCCAGAAGTGCGTTGTAACATGTCTAAACACGTTGATTAAAAAATTACTTTTAACTTCAAGGACTCTCTGTGGCACAGTGGTAACGTCCCTGAACCAGAGGCCAAGTTCAAGTCCCACCTGCTCTAGCGGTGTGTGTAATAACATCTCTGAACAGGTTGATCAGAAAACAAAAGTAAAGCAAAGAAAAATATTTAAACAATATGGTGGCAGTGAAGGGTAGTTGTCCCTACCTCTGAGTCAGAAGGCCTTGGTTCAAGCTCCATCTGTTCCAGAGGTGTGTAATAACGTTTCTCAACAGGTTAATTAAAAAATATCTGTATAGTAGCAGTTTGGTGCTATTCACGCCCCTAATGGGTTCTGCACATACATTGAACAATTGGAAAATGGGTGATTTACTGGTGTTAGTTAAACAGGAAAAATACCACGGGTGATTTGGTGGCAGGAAAAACCATTTGGTTGTGTGATAATACTTCAGGTATATAAAGAGAAAAATTGTATAGTAACAGTCTGAAATTGTTTGGTTGGGAGTTGCATGTTTATAAGTACGTTTCTGAAAATAAAAATGTGAGCATTTGAATGTTAGGTTCCAGTTCTATCTTTTTACTGCCTGGCGATGGAAGATCACTTTCAGAGTGGAACATAATCAACTAGCTAGCGAGTCTGGTCATGAGCAACTGTCCTACAAAATTTCCAATAGCTTTATTCCAATGGTCAAAGTCAGCAAATGCATCTATTCGTGGCATTTCCTACTCTGCACCATCAGTTTCTCATGCTGCTCAATACTACACCCCAGCACACAACCTTCAGCATTCCGACACTGAGGACTAGCACCTAACACGCGATACTTCATCTCACTCTCACACAAATACCAATGCTGCCAGCCTCACAGCTAACTCTCACTGCCTGCACATACTTCCAGCTATTCAGCTGTGGCAGGCACACCACCCATATACAACATTACATAGTCATTGACATTCTTCCACCCCTTTTGTAGGATAAGATGGCATGGAATAGAGAAGAGCACAGTAGAATAATTAAGAGATAAGGATGCCTGCATCTCCTGAGTCATAGATTCATAGAGCCATAGAAATGAATGGAAACAGACCCTTTGGTCCATGCCGATCAGATATCCTAAATTAATTTAGTCCCATTTGTCAGAATGGGTTGGATTGGACAACACTAAGCACATTGACAATGGTGGCATCTTTCTGTCCTGTGCACCTTCTCAACTTTCATCCAGACAGTTTTTCTGGCTTCACCTTTAGCTATTTTGGCACTGTTCACATCTGACTTTAAGTTGCCTTTCATTTTTTTTCTCCCTGTGAGCAGTACTTTATATAGTCAAGTATATAAAGTACTGCTCATAGAGGAAAAAAAATTAAGTTCCATTCTATTATCTTGGCCGTTTCTGGCCAACACATTTTTTAATCTCTGAACTGTCTCGATAGAATCAATTGCCCTCAGCTGGATATATCATCCACATTGCTCATGTTTTCTCATTTGTCTCAGGAGAAACATAAAAGCAACTAAAAATAGCCTGAAAGACTGTATTCACCTCAGATTTTATTTGCCCTATCTCTCGCCTAATCAGTCAGGTTTTGCGAGTGACACTCAGATAGCCTCCATGCATTGATCTTTCCAACTTACATCAGACAGAGCTTCTATAGCTCTTCAAACAGTTTGTCCTTGCACACATGTAGTTTGACCTGGGACAAATGCTTTGTAATTATTTATTGTGCACAACTTACTCCCTTGTGAAAATAACCACAATTTTTCACTCAGCTTTCATAATTATGCTAATAACACCAGATTTTACCTCCCCATACCATCAACAATAAACGCTGCAATTCCTCCTCTTGGTACAACCACATCAATATATCAGGTGCTCACAAAGCTTAAACTAGTTTGTGCTGAAATTTGCTGTTGCGCCTAACCCCAAGATGCTAAACCCTAAGATTACTTCTCATCCACATAGGGTCATCGAGTGTTGCAGCACAGAAACAGACTCTCCGGTCCAAGTTGTCCATGGCAACCATGTTCCCCAAACTAAACTAGTTCCATTTGCCTGCATTTGGCCCATATCCCTCTAAACATTTCCTATTCATGTACTTGTCCAAATGCCTTTTAAATCTGTAACTGTACTCACATCTATCACTTCCTCTGGAAGTTGATTCCATATACAAACCACTCTCTGTGTGAAAAAGTTGCCTGTCAGGTCTCTTTTAAACCTTTCTTCTCGCATCTTAAAATTATGGCCTCTAGTTTTGAACTTTCAAGCCCTAGGGAAAAGACCTTTGCTATTCACCTTATCTATGCCCCTCATGACATTATAAACCTCTATAAAGTCAACCCTAAACCTCTTACACTCCAGTGAAAGAAATCCCACCTTATACAGCCTATCCTTAACTCAAATCCTCCAGTCCCAGTAACATCCTTGTAAATATTTTCTGCACCCTCTCCAATTTAATAACATCCTTCCTTTAGGAAGGTGACCAGAACTGTGCAAGGTACTCCAAAAGTGGCCTCATCAATGTCCTGTACAACTACAACATGACATTTTGATGCAGATAGTCATCGGAGCAGCATAAGCTAGAATTATGTGTCAGGACCCTGTAAAATCCCTGACACATCAGATGCCATAGGAGATAGTAGGAATTGCTGATGCTGGATTCTGAGATAACAAGATGTGGAGCTGAATGAACACAGCAGGCCAGGCAGCATCAGAGGAGCAGGAAAGCTGACGTTTCGGGTCTGGACCATTCTTCAGAAATGAGGGAGGGGAAGGGGGCTCTGAAATAAATAAAGGTGGGGGCAGTGATAGAAGGTGGATAGTGGGACAGATAGGTGGAGAGAAGACGGACAGGTCAAGGAGGCGGGGGATGAAGCCAGTAAAGGTGAGTGTAGGTAGGAAGTTGGGAGGAGATTTTGAAGCTAGATGCCATTGGAATTATCCAGGAAGTTGAAGATTCTGATGGGCAATTCCCATGTATTTGGAACCCTCCAAAAACAGCCTTAACATTGGAGAATTTGGATGATTTCACTTCTGTTAAGGATACTCTGGAAAGGTTATATGATTAGACACTTGGCTTAACTCCTGGGTAACTATTAAGCTGACTGCACCCTTCCTTCTTTCTCCCTCACCAACCCCAAGTGACCTACCACACATCCCTTCAACTGCACCACCCTCAATCCCTTACACGCAGGGATCCATGACACCGCACTGCTCTGACCAGACATCCTGCTCCTTAAATTTAACACGATTCCACAACACTGCCTCAATCTACCCCATTTCCAGGGGGCTTCCAATTCCCTGAAGCTGCAGAATTTGAAACCCTCTGTTATATACCAGAACGTGACTGTCCTTAAACAGCATTCAAGACCACACTTTTATGGAGAGCTTTATTTTAGTTAACCATAAAACCATAACACACTGATTACTATCTCCCGACATTTATATATCCAATTATCCTTAATTAATATATTCAACACCTATTCCCTCATTCCATTGAGTTTTAGGCATCCCTTCAGACTTCATTGTATGTTAACAACCTCTGCTCCAGCATGTCGCTAACATGTCACTAGACCAGGAATCCCACATTGCCTCTGATCCCTGTCCTCCTGACAGTCAGTGGCCCGCCCCGCTCCCACTCCCACCATGGCCTGGGCCTGACCCCTGCACTATGACCTACCCAAAGTGCACCATTACTAGCCTAGCCCTACATCCACCAAAGTGGCACACTACCCACCTGGCAGCTAACCCAACTGGTACCCTACCTACCTGGACTCTATGTGCCTCGCGACGCAGGCACCTGGCACAATCCTAATAACTCAAACTAGCATCCAGTCCACTTGGAACCATACCTCTAATCCATAAACACCCTAATTCAACACTTACTATATGTACTTAGCCACTCACAGCAGCTGTCAAAGTGTCCAGTTGTGCTACTGGACGTGTAAATCTTAGAACATGGCAATTGACTGCTGTAAAAGGAGGTATGGTTTGAGTTCCCTCAACTATCTGGCACTTGGCAGGGTTTTATTTCAGCTGTATTCAGCATTTCTGAAAGAGCCAAGATTGGAATTCTCAGCTAGATTTGAGGAGCTCAGCATCAACATTAATTCAGGCCATCGAATCAGTCACTATTTTTCAACTCTAGATTATAGATTGCTTGCCTCCTTATTTCAGTTATTCAGACGGTGAAACTACTGAGTGAGCAGAAATCTCCTGCAATTAAATATTGAGAAAACCTAACTCATTGCCTTTGGGCCCCAGGGAAACTCTGCTCCCAAGCCATCAATTCTCTTCATTTTCCTGACCAGTGTCTGGGGCTGAACCAGATTGTTTACAGCCTTGGGGACCAATGTGATTCTGAGACGAGCTTTTGGTCACATATCAACACCCTCACTGAGATCGCTCATTCCCACTTCTGAGATATTGCCTTCCATCGCTCACTCACCTGCTCAGAAACTCCCACTCATGTCTTTGTCTCCTCTAGGTGTGGCTATTGGAATCAGCATCTGGCTAGCAAACCACATCTCCCCTCATGAATTTGAGGTCATCCAAAACCCTGTTATCTATGTCTTTACTTGCATCAAGCCAATTCACCGGACACTCAGACTTTGCTTCAAGTCAGGGTTGAATTCCTGTTAATTGTGACTTTAAGTGAAAATATTTAAAGTAAATCATTGATTACCACAAACTAGATATAGGTTCTAATGTCACACCAATATTCAAAAAGAGAGCTAGAGAGAAAATAGGGAATTATAGACCGCTGAGCCTACCATTGGTAGTAGGGAAAATTCTCAAATCCATTGTCAAGGGTCTTATAGCAGAGCACTTAGAAAGTAGTGGCAGGATCAGTCAGAGTCAGCATGGATTTATGAAAGGGAAATCATGCTTGACAAATCTGTTGGAATTCTATGAAGATATAACTAGTAGAGTTGACAAGGGAAAGACAGTCAATGTAGTATATGTGGACTTTCTGAAAGCATTTGACAAAGTCCCACATAAGAGATTAATGTGCAAGATTAAAACACATGGGATTAGGGGAGTGTGTTGAGATGGATAGGAAACTGGTTAGCAGGGAGGAAACAAAGAATATGAATTAATAGGTCCTTTTCAAATTGGCAGTCAGCAACTAGTGGGGTGCTACAGGGTTTGGAGCTGAGACCCCAGCTATTCACAATATATACTAATAGTTTGGATGAGGGAACCAAATGTAACATCTCCAAGTTTGCAGATGATACCAAGTTGGGTGGGAGGGTGAACTGTGACGAGGATGCAGAGATCCTTCAGCATAATGTTGACCGGTTGGATGAGTGGGCAAATCAATATCAAATGCAGTACAATTTGGACAAATGTGAGGTTATTCACTTTGGAAGCAAAAACAAGAAGGCAGATTATTACCTGAATGGCTGTAAGTTGGGAGAGGGGAGTGAGCAGTGGGACCTGGGTGTCCAATAGCTGAAGGTAAGCATGCATGTGCAGCAGGCGGTAAAGAAGGCAAATGGTATGTTGGCCTTCATTGCGAGAGGTTTTGAGTACAGGAGCAGGGATGGGTTGTGGCAGTTATTTCGGGCCTTGGTGAGTCCACATCTGGAATATTGTGTGCAGTTTTGGTTTCCTTTTCTGAGGAAGGATGCTCTTGCTCTCGAGGGACTGCAGCGAAGGTTTACCAGGCTGATTCCGGGAATGGTGGGACTGACATATGAGAAGAGACTGACTAGGTTGGGATTGTTTTTGCTAGAGTTCAGATGAATGAGGGAGATCTCATAGAGACTTATAAATCTCTAACAGGGCTGGACAGGGTAGATGCAAGGAGGATGTTACTGATGGTGGGTGTGTCCAGAACCAGGAGTCCCTGTCTGATGATTTAGGATGGAGATGAGGAGACATTTCTTCACCCAGAGAGTGGTGAGCCTGTGGAATTCATTAGCACAGGAAGTGGTTGATGCCGAAACATTGAATGTATTCAAGAGGCAATTAGATATCGCACTTGGGGCGAATGGGATCAAAGATTACAGGGAGAAAGCAGGATAAGGCTATGATCAGCCATGATCGCGATAAATAGCGGAGCAGGTTCAAAGAGCCGAATGGCCTCCTCCTGCTCCTATCTTCCCTGCTTCTATGTTTCTATAGGGAAATCCTTAGCAGAACAATAATAAAACATTGTAGCTGTACACTCTAAATTGAACTATAATACTTCAAATGACTAAATTCCGACATTGATAAATGAAATAACTGTTAAAATAAATTTTAAAATTCCAGCAGAAAAGAAAAATGCAACATATAATATAGAAGACCCTCCGATTGTGGAGCTGGGGGCCACTGCCTGATGTTTGTGTTGGGGGAGCATTTGGTCATCAGGCTGTAGGCTGCTTACTGGGACCGATACTTCTTCCGATCCACTGCGGTGGGGTCTTTTTTTCTTTGGTGGGGGGAAGTTGTGTGTGTGGAGACAGCATCCCTTTTTGCTGGATGCCAACATGTCCAGGGTCCATTCAGGCTACTGCTCAGCAGGGTTGCTCCTTGTGGTCATGATGGCATCTCCTTTTTGGCCATCACATTGGCGATGGGGTGACCGCTGAACTCAGTCCTGCCAGTACCCTATGGGCTAAGGGATGGGTTGCCAAGTATTCTGAGGGGCAGTGAAAGCCTGTTTATGTGGTGGTGTTGTGATGCTGTCGACAGGTGGCGGCGCCTTTTTGGTGAAGAGTCCCTGCTGCAGATATTGTGGATGCTGCAAATCAGAAAGTTGGGAGTTGCCTCAGGTTTTCAAGGGGGAAAGTTCACACCAAAATGGTGAAATATGCACCAGATAATGTACTGCTGTAAATGATGTTATAATAAATCTAGTGATAGGGTCAAGATTACCAATATTTCTCAAAATGCCATCTGTTTACCTCAACCAAGCATTCCAGCCCACCATGATGAATAAGGCCTTTGAATGACCCTGTCCCACATCCACACACCCACTCGGAAAAAGAATTGGTCTCACTAGGCAACCCACAGCCTGATGACCTAACGCCACCCCTACCCTCGCACAAACATCGGGCAGTGGCCCCCGGCTCTTCCCTTCTGAGCTAAAAATAGGATTGAAATCTTTTTTTAATCTGCTGCATGATATCTTCTCTGCCCTGTCACCTCTAAACTATCCAAACCAATAATATACTTTCACATGAAGGGTTTTATATAAATGTAATTATTTTATTATACATATTCCGATCTACTGTATCTCTTCCAAACGCTTTGTAAACTGATTTGCAAGACAGAGTGGTGTTATGCAATGCAATGTGGAAGTCTGTCAGTGTATGACGTACAGCTGCAGACGTTGGCCTTAGAATAAAATTAAGCCTTGCAGAAAAAAATAATTTACACAGATGAAACATTTGCAAATTGTCAAACAAGGACAAATATTGCAAATAGTCAAAAATGAAATTAAATTTTATATACATACACACCATATTGTTGCTAGTAGTACATTTCCAGTGGCTGGTATAAATAATTTCTTCCTCTCTGTTAATGTGGTTCAATATTTGCCTATCTCCTCTTTTGCAAGCAGTACCCACTAAAAGCTTCGTAATCACTTCTGAAATGTTATACTCAGGATAGATTGAAATCACTCAACTCTTCCAAAATAAATGTACTGGATTGTTATAATGTGAGACAAGTAATGAAGTGCAGCCAACTAGCACTGCACATGAAATAAAGGCTGGAGATGTTCTTGTGGCGGACCAGTGACGTTCCCTCATGATTAACTGACTTCAGGTAGCTTCATTATATCCTAGCTACAAGGATTTCATTCATAATTATGGCTATCTTGCGAGTAAGAAACATTTTCAGAGTTTGATTTAACTAGTCACCTTGCTCCTGAGTTGTGTGGGAGTGAAATAAGCCAAAGGTAAATAAACTGTTTGCCAAGAAACTATTTGACAGGTAGCAATAGTTATGAAAAATGTAACAACTTAATATATAGAAAATATCCTAAGATTCAGTGCCAAGGAGGAGAGTTGTTGGCAGCAAATGATGGCTGCATGTTGGCTGATTATTGCAAGCTGATTTGGAAAGATTTTGAAAAATTTGAGAGAGTTGGAGTTAATCTGTAGGACATTGACAAGAGGTTTTCAGACATAAGATTAAGAGAGTAAAATGCTTTGCCACAAAAGATGCTGCAAAGAGAGAAGAAACACACAGGAAGCGAGACAGGGATTTATAAGGCTCAGTGAGGAGTGTAGGAATTGAAATGTTGTACGCATAACATTTTCAAACAAGTGCAAAAACTGTAAAAACAATCCCTGATAAATGGGAACTAATCTAGGCATCATTAAGGATTAGGGTGGAGTCTTGGCCACATTGAGTGGTTCATTAATTTGGGATAAGAGGATAATGGCAAAGGTTTTGATGACTTTGGGTTTAAGGAGGGGCCAGCAAAAGGGAGAGTAGAGGATTCTTAATGTTGGAAAGGAATCAATGTATTTCCCAGGGGAAGTGTGGGTGTAACATAGGGTGTAGAAATAAGTGATCTTGGTAATGGATAGGATGTAGAGTTTGAAACTCAGCTCTGTGTCAAATGAAATATTCAACCAGTGGATGCAGCCAATATTGCAAGATTATTTCTCATGCTGAAATAACAGTTTTGATGTGCCTCTTGGAGATAGCAAGAACGGCGGATGCTGGAGTCAGAGTCAACACAGTTCGGAGCTGGAGGAAGACAGCAGGCCAGGCAGCATCAGAGGAGTAGGTAAGTCGACGTTTCGTGTCGGGACCCTTCTTCAGAAATGGGGAGGAGGGAGGGAGCTAGGAAATAGACGGAGGAGGGGTGGGGCTGGGAGAGGGGAGCTGGATGCAGGTGGGCGGGTAGTGGGGATTGGTCAGTGGGAAGAGTGGGGCAGACAAGTGGGGAAGAAGTTGGACGGGTTGTGCCAGGTCAAGGAGGAGGGGATGAGAGGGAGGTTTGAACGTGGGGTGAGGCCAGTGGGGAGATTTTAAAACTGGTGAATTCTATGTTCAGGCCATTGGGCTGCACGCTCCCGAGGCAGAATATGAGGTGTTGCTCCTCTGTTTTTGGGTGGTGTCATTCTGACACTGGAGGAGGCCCAGGATGGAAATGTCATAAAGGGGGTGGGAGGGGGAGATAAAATGGTTAGCTCTCAGAAGGTGTTGTTGATTACATCGTACCTAATGGTTATCTTGCAGATGCTCCAAGAAATCATCCCCGAGTCTGCGTGTGGTGGAGACAGTGAAATTTGAATTCAATAAAGAGCCGGCCTAAAGGCAACAATGAAACCACTGCTGATTTCTTCAGGGTCTAATTTTTGATGGAAAACAAGTTTGATTCCAGGAAATGTTCATGTGACCAGGTTCTTGGGAGATTCACAATCAGGAGATAAGGGGCAACACGTTAAGTATAGGGGTGAGTAAGTTCTCTGTTCAAAATGTTTTGTTTGAGAATTTAGAAGAAGCTGGAGTCAAGGAAGCATCTTTTTCACCAGAATTGATTTGAAATGCTGGGCATTAGCTAACAGAGTCAAAACTCACAGTGACTGAAGGACTCTACTGACAGTGAGTTTATATTCGATTATAGCTAAGCTACTAAGGGAAAGAATTTTAAGTGCAGACTCCAGAATTAAAAAGAATATTAGAGCTAAGAGTTGAATATGCTTCAGATACTAGCAAGACTAATTACGAATGGAGGTTTATAAGGTTTGAATAAGGTCTATAAACTTAGGATGATGAGAAAAGATTTGAAGAGACAACCTGCCTGGAAGTAAATGGAAAGCTTTGGAAATCTCAATTCATTGGCACACACCAGGCAGTTAATCTTCAAATTTGTGGTAAGTATCTGGCTTGAGTTTTGAACAGTAAGTCAAATGGCCAGAACAGGAAAGTGGAATGAATATACTTGATTTAGATTATATGTAATTAAGTTCATTATGTTGCTATTATATTTAACAGGGCCATCTTAACATCCTCAGCAACCAGCACTGACAGAGCAAATTCAGCTACGTAATACAACACAGTGATATAGGTGAGTGAGCTCAGTTGCCTAAGCGTGTTGTGTGGAAAAAGGTTAGCAGCTCAGGTTCAAACTCACTGCTGGCTGAAGTAGTTCCCAGGGCCCACCTCCCCGTAGTGATGCTCTGGCATAAGCTACAATTATTCAGCCTCAGTGTTCTGCTGAAAGGGGTTAAAGTAAAGAAACACCCTGTTTGGCCATTCACTGTAGCTGCCAACATATCCAGATGTCTTGGATCTTTCCTGCTTCTGGGGCCACACAGAAGCAGCAAAGCGAATGGGGAGCAGAGGGGGAGGGGCAACTGCATTCACCCTTCCTCCACATAATCAATTTCTTTAGCATAAAATTAACTGTAAAAGTGCAACCTTTGAAACCATTTACAGCTTGGACATATTTGAACAACAAGGAGTCTCCTGCTACTGTGAGGAGATAGTGGTGTTGTGGTAATGTCACTACTGACTCAGAAACCCAGGTAATATTTTGAGAACATAGCCTGAATTCCACCAAGGTTGATGGTGAAATTTGAATTCAAAAAAATCTGTTAACGAAAAGCTTGCCTAATGGTTACCATATAACCATTATCAATCGTCATAAACCCTATCTGATTCACTAATGTCCTTTAAGGAAGGAAATCTGTCTTCCTTACCTGGTTTGCCCTACATGTGACTCTAAACCTCCAGACAATGTGGTTGACTCTTAACTGTCTGCTGAGCAACTAGGAATGGACAATAAATTCTGGTCTAACCAGTGACACCAACATTCTGCAAATGAAGAAAATTGTCACGTTGTGAGAGGAGATAGTAGGAACTGCAGATGCT
>NC_063339.1:69728922-69742020 GCF_021869965.1 Rhincodon typus | reverse complement strand
CTTGTTATCTCAGATTCTCCAGCATCTGCAGTGCCTACTATCTATGATCTGTATGTCCTTGTTTGCTATGATCCGCCTGTATTGCTCACAAAACAAAGCTTTTCACTGTATTTAGGTACATGTGACTACAATAAATCAAACCAAATCAAATCAAATCATTTTTTGTCATTTGACCTAACTGATCCCAAGGGAGATAACTGGTGATGTTTAATCTGGGGGTCACCACACCTCAGCTGAGGTGGGAGGTTGACACAGAGTCCGTTGTGGGAACCTCAGGTGGTGTGGGAATTGAACTGCTGGCATCACTTTGCATTGCATACAGTGTCATCAAATCCCTAGGCCATGAAAACAGGAAACGCAAACTGGCTTTGAGGTGTGTATTCCATTGTAAATAGGCCTCAGTGCTGGTGAAATGGGTGGCCCTGGCAGTTACTTATCACAATGAGGTGAGCAGCCAGTCATCATATTAAATTGACATGTGGGGGTTGAAATCTCCTGAGCCTCATGCTCAGGCCTTTAGTGGGTGAGGGGGTTTTTATTTCTCAGCAATCCCTTCATCTACCATCCTCATCCAATGTGTGTAACCCTTTACCTACTCCTCCTCACCTACTTGTCAAGCCTTTCACTTCCCCTCCAGCTGAGTCACCTTCACCTCCTTGCATTCCTGCCTCATCTGCCTATCTCTTTCATCTGCTGAGCACCCCCAAACACCAGCCTTACTGCTTCTGCTTAAAATTAAAGCTGTCATTTTACACAACTATTTCTATTCTGAGTTCACCATTTAAACTTTAGTAATATGTCCTCTTTGTTCACTCACTCTGAAAATCGTCTGAAACCGTACATGTTTCCTTGGCAACCACCCTGCTATTAATGAACAGGAGATCCAAGCAATCGAATTAAAAGTGCCTCTGACGTACTTATGGAACTAATAATTTTTGTCACATCTTTTGGCAAGAGCAAAACCCTGTTGTCACTGCTTATTTTGAGGGCACGTCCATATTATTTACATTACTGTTTTGGGACCTATTTCAAATTTATACAATACACCATTATTGGTATTTCCTTAGGACACGCTATTAATATAATATTAAGAATGAACAGATTGAATATTATGTTGTTTGGCATGCCTACCTGTTGAGTAATTATTCTATCTAATGGGTCCCCAATGTATTGCTCTCCTAATCTCATATCTCATTGGTTATAATTTTGCTGCACTAATTCTGACCGAGGCATGCCTGTGCTTATCTTAGTAACACTGAGCAACCAGCAACTGTCCTTTCATTTCTGAGACCTGAGTTCAACTTCAGGTATAGCAAAAAAATGCCCACTCTAACAACTGTAAATGAAAAGACGGTTTTAGACACTCTTAACTCAGCTTCTAGCAGTTACTCAGTGCAAGGATGTCAATGCTCTAAAGCAGAGCCAATTTTCTGTGACTGTCAACCAATGTTAGCATCAAACACTCCAAGGTCAGCTATGGGGCAGATACAAAGTAAAGCTTCTTCTACTCATTAACCATGTACCTAAAGTCCAACCACAATATAGCAACTCAAATGTACCAGAAACCTTTTCACGATTCCTTTCCTGAAGATGCTAACTCTTGTTGAACTTCAATTCTTTTGGAACTGACAAATCTCCAATACCTCACCATGCTCTCTAATGTCTTACCATACTCTTTGAAACCTCACCCTGCTCTCCAATACCTTACCATGCTCTCCGATTACCTCAGCCTGTTCTCCAATAGCACACCATATTCTCTAATATCTTACCATATTCTTTGATACCTCACACTGACAATATCTTACCATGCTCTCTGATTACCTAACCCTGCTCTCCAATATCTTACCATCCTCTCTGATTACTTTATCCTGTGCTCTATTATAGTGCCATGTTCTTTGATATCTCACACTGCTTTGATATCTTACCATACTCTTCAGATCCTCACCATGTTCTTTGACTCCTCAGTCTACTCTCCAAGGCCTTGTGCTCTCCTATATGCGACCCAGTTCTCTGATACCTTATGCTGCTCTCCAGTATTTTACTCACTCTTTGATACCTCACACTGCTGTCTGAAACGAGACCCTGCTCTCTGATACCACACTCTGTTCTCTGATATCTCACACACTGTTGTCTGCTGCCTCACCCTGCTCTCTGATACCTCATTCCATTCACTGATACCTCAAGATGCAGTCTAGAATCAAACCCTGCTTCACAATATCACATCCTACTTTCAGATACCTCCCCCTGCACGCTATCAGGGGTGAAGTCCACATTTGCTGAGGTCACAGCAGAGCCTGATTATGAATAATGTAATTCCCATAATGAAAGAACACGAAAATTGCAAACTCTTCGAGACTGTATGTACAGATATAGAGAAGAGAGTGTGCACACAAATAAGAGTACTTCCAATCAAGGAAAAACAGATGGCAGCAGAAAACCTGGATGAAATCTCCTTCCATAGTCCAAAGGCACTGAGGCCAACTGTGACTCTCTAGAAGCTGCCCCACCTCAGATCTCCAAGGTAGACTCAGATATAGAATTGACCATGGGATCTCTTGCTGTGATGACTGAGTAAAGTCATTATAGCCCTACCGTAGGGATGCTCTCTCATTAGAGAGAGACACCTCTTATGGTTTAACCTAAGGGTCACCATGTCTTAGGCAAGGGGAGAGGTCAAAAAAGAAGGACCTGCCCAGTAACTTCAGCCAGTACAGGAAGTGAACCCATACACTGGTGTCACTCTGTGTCACAACCTAGCCATCTGGCTGACTAAGTTATCAGCCCCCAACTGAGTACTACACTGAGAATGTCTGCGTTCATGATATCTTTGATGAACATCTCCATTTCTGACAGCAGACACAATTATAGCCTGTCTGAGATGTGCTACTAATTAGTGCTAAATAATGGCTAGGTTTGGTGTTGCATGTTCAACACAGCAGTACTCACTGTGCAGCATGAATTAGTGCGTTTGCAAATATTCCCTGTGCATGGATTGCGCAGGAAACAATGTTGTGAGCTAGGCAGTTTTCTTATGGTTCCTCTAAAATAGATGATGAATTCAGTGTAGTGATGAAATGCAAACTGTTGGCACATACCAGAGGGAACACTATATTTACATTATTTCCCTTCAACACCCTCATAAAACATAAAAATCGATTTACAGATGATATTAAAAGTAAAACACTGCGATAAAATAATGCTTGAATTCAGGAGAAAATAATGTTGTCTCTTCCTTTGCCATTCCTGAACTGGATCAAGGCAGATTAGCAGGATTACCTTGAGGTGACCAATTTTTACCCTCTCAATCTCCCTCTGGCCATAACCAGCTGCTGCCATTATGGCCATGGGGTCAGATGCAATAGATGGCAAGGAGTTGTTTTCGTTGTCAGAGGGCTCAAAATCTAGAGGAAACGGATTTAAAGTGATCGACAAATCAAGCAAAGTCGCTGTAAGAAAAGTCAATGATTTGTTATTGTCTAGAATGTGTTGTGCAAGGGGTTCAGTTGTTGCTCTAAAAGGGAAATGCATGACCAACTAAGAATGAGAAATTTACAAACCCTCGGGGAAAGGGTGAGGGAGTGCGACTAGTTAGATTAGCCTTATTGAGAACCTGCACAGACAGGATTTTCAAAATGGCTTCCTTTGAGTTACAACCATTCTATGATTCTATATTGAAAGTTGGACAAAGAGATGTTTGATTAGACAGGGTATTTGAGTTGGCATGTTTGGTCATACCTGCCTACAACCAGAACTGACAACCCACGAGAACAAATAGCAGATTGTTGAGAATCAAAGGAAAGCAATGGAGAAGGGGTTGATATCCCTCATAAAGCTGACTTAATCACTAGCCTCCCTACATCTCTTGTTGATGTGTTTAAGTTCCTGGTTGAATGGGCACAGTATTCATACAGAACTATTTTAAACCTACCACGGTTTGGAAGGAGAACAATATTATTTTTGTCGTAATGCATTTAATAACTGACATTTAACAAGCATTTGCCAACAATCTCAATTTTTTCTTTGATATTTTCCATCTCACGGTTTTGATTCCTCTGTTTAAGGGCACTGAGTGTTGCTGCAGTACGAGTTGACAAAATCAGAATAGTGACCACAAAACCAGCAACACTATCATTAATTCTCTTTAGGGAAGGAAATCTGCTGCCCTTACCCACATTCCATGACAGAATAACTGGATCATTGGACAGTGATCAGGAAATAGCAACCTTGTCTGATATTTCCAAATAAATCTCCAAACCGGAGGCATTGAGAGCAATTGCTTCATCCTCAACCCCTGTTGATATGTGAGGGCTGGGATTTTATCTGCCCATAGGAGATGGACTAGGAGACAGGAGGATCAAGAAAATGGAGGCAACAGGCACAGAGAAGGGGATATTCCCAATGGTGGAAAAGGCAGTGGCTTGACCATTGTCTGCTGGGAGGCAGATAGCCAATTTACAAAATGAAAAGGTGACTTAATGACCTTGGTCTCTAGGGGGTTCCATGCCCTGAAGAAGGGGACATCTGGTGGTGATGATCAATTCTGACATCCCAATGTTACCACAGAGGATCTACCTTTCAACTGCCTGGCCCAGGCATACAAAGCAATTTGTTGTGTCCTTTATAAGGTGCCTCACAGTGGAGCAACTGTTTGCAGTTCCAGCAATGGTCACCGCTACTGATGCCGCTGCCAAGGATGCAGTGCAGTTAGCTCTCTGATTGGCACGGCAGTGCGGAGAAGAAGCTTGTGGTTCTCAAGTGGAACTTGGCAGATGCAACAACTTCTCAATTGGCTGCCACCAGGAAGACTGACGCTGTGACCTTGCTGCACTCCCACCTGGACCCAGGACTTACAATGGGGCCCGACATCAAGAAGTAACTCATAATGGCAACATCCCAACTAAGGAATTTAATCTGTAACTGTCCCATTCTGGTTGAGTGAACCTCAACAATAGAGATCCAGACAGCAGCCCATTGATGAAAATACGTTATAGCTGCTGCATGCAGGAGAACCAAGCAATCAGGAATTCAATGATATAACACAAAGGCGACTGAGCTGTTGTTTAATGTAGAAGAAATCATTCGAAAACTATAGGCATGGAAATAATGAAGAGTTATTAATCTTTTTCAAAAAGGCAGGGGTATTTAAGTTTTACAGTGGGATATATACATACGGATGTTTAACACCTGAATAAGGAATAGCATTAACACCAAAATTGGAGAATTAGACTTTTCAGGTGAATACTACCCAAAGGCATTGCATTGTATAATCACCAGATGGTGTGAAAATTTAAAGCTTTGCTTTCAAGTATTTGATTTCACAGTGCGTCATTTCTGAGACTAAGTGGCACATTGGGACTAGAATACTAACTCTTGCAGACAGAGGTCCCCTACTCTACCAGTCATCAAATGTCAATACACTGCACCATAAAATGAGATAACTTTTGCATCATGAATATTTCAGGCTTTTGGATCTAAAAATAATTTCTCCTTCATAGTTGCATATTAACTACAGGCTAGTTGAACAAAACATTTGAGTAGACAGTCACATCAATGGATGAATCATTTGCAAATGGTGTTCATATACTTCAAACTGTCAGTGCATTATTTTTACAGGATGGTTGCTCAGTACTAGTTCTTAAATCATAGAGATTAGATGTGGAGATATTTAATCCCATGGGAAGAATGTTTCCAGCCCCTGAACAACATAGGC
The DNA here is from genome assembly GCF_021869965.1 of Rhincodon typus. Taxonomy (NCBI): domain Eukaryota; kingdom Metazoa; phylum Chordata; class Chondrichthyes; order Orectolobiformes; family Rhincodontidae; genus Rhincodon; species Rhincodon typus. The sequence continues at coordinate 69,736,310 of NC_063339.1, read as the reverse complement.
AATGGTGAGAAAGTTAGGAAATTTGGCTACAATGTCCAGCAAGGTGCTTCTCAACACCGATCTCAAGAAGTCCCATCTTCCAGCCAAATATTTAACAATGGACCAAGGTCGTCGCTAGTGAGAAGTAGGAGGCTTACCGACATGCATTAACATCTCATTAACATGCAGGCTCCCGTTCTCCCATCTGCTAGATAGAAATTTAAAGCTAGAATTCCTGACTTGAGAGTCAGAGTGGTTACTTGATGACTACAGCTCACTGCTTGCACCTCCACACTTTCTTCTTATACATTTGGCATCACTGCCTCACAGCACTGGACACACCCCCATTCATGGACATTCGTATCTGACATATCATCATGGCACATCTCCAATCCACAAACAATACGGTTCCACCCTTGAATGCTCCACTTTGGACCATGACAGCACCTCTCATCGCAATGCTGCTGCAAGAACACTTTGCATGCAAGACCAAGCACCCAGTTCATGGGTTGGACCAGAATGCATCCTGGGGATTTTTTCTTGCTGTCTTAATGTTTACTCACTTTAAGCATACATAGATGTTCACAGCATCTCTCCTTCACCTTGCCTTCATTTTGTTCTTGTGCTTTGCCCCCACAGCCAGACCTAAGAGAGTACTTCTGTTTTGCCTTGCTGTTTAGAGCAGAAACAAATGAGAAAGAAGACAGTTCTGGCAATGCAGCACTCCCTCAGCACTGCACAGAAGTGACAGTCAAGACTTTCAGACTCAGGACTCTGAAGTAGGACTTGAATACAGAATCATTCGGAAACCATGACTTATTTTCCTCCCCTTCGCCTAAGGTCCCTGCAATGACTGGGATGAGATTAGGGCTGATTCATTACAGTTCTGGGATCAGCGGAGGAGATTTATCTAGTCTGCATGCAAGGTTCCCAGTCCTCCCATAAGAACTGGGAATTCCCTGGAATTGATGGCTCCTAACCTAAGCACTGTCTCCAGCACCCTTCAAGCTCAGTGTTTTGAATTCCCCTCCTTAGTGTGCCCAGATATTGCAATTGTTAAACAAGTGGCAGCAGTGCGAACAAGGTTTACTAACATTTATTTTAAACAATCAGATACCGAACTTGTGCAAATGCTTATTTTGGGTTGGGCCACCAGTCTGATGTTGTAAAATCAGGTGAACTTTGAAATTGATACGATCCAGAACAGATAGAGAGGGAGAGATTGCGAGAAGATTAGGGTGTTTTATTGATTTATTTATTTCATTGAATGTGGGGCATCGCTGGCCAGCATTTGTCGCTCATCCCTAATTACAATTGGAATGAGTGGCTTGTCAGGCCAGAGGGCTGTTAGGCATATAAAAATAGCAGTTCACAGGCTAGGAATACTGCAATGAGTGATTCAATTCCTGACTCCCCAAAGCCTGGTTACAATCTACAAGGCACAAGTCAAGAGTGTGATGGAATACTCCCCACTTGCCTGGATGGGTGCAGCTCCAACAACACTCCAGAATCGTGACACCATTGAGAACAATGCAGCCTACTTGATTAGTAACACATCCTCTCCCTCCACCACCAACGCTCAACAACAGCAGTATGTAGTAGTTACAAGATTCACTGCAGAAATTCACAAAAGATCCTTCGACAGCACCTTCCAAAACCATGATCACTTCCATCCACAAGGACAAGGGCAGCAGATACATGGGAACACCACCACCTGCAAGTTTCCCTTCAAGCAACTCACCACCCTGACTTGGAAATATATCACGTTCCTTCACTGTTGCTGAGTCAAAATTCTGGAAATCCCTCCTTAACGACATTGTGGGTCAACCCACATCATGTGGGCTGTATCAGTTCAAGGAAGCGGCTCACCATCAAGGGCAATGCCCTTTAAGAGTTGAGAGTTAAATGTTGGCTAGCCAGCAATGCCCACATCCTATGAGTGAATAAAAAAAATTGATGGCTGCCATAACTGAGAATATTATTAATAGTATACTGAGAATAATATTCCAGTTTTATCAGTTGAATTCTAATTCCAACAGCAGCTTTTGTGTAATTAGCAGAAAAAAAATTGTTTCATACACTCAGTAAGGTAGGAGCTGTGACTATACTGATTTGGCAGGAATGGTTCCCAATGTTATGAACACCAAAGAGAATTCAGACTATAGATTCAGCAAGACGTATGAAGAAACACAAGCAATGAGACAGCCAGCGCGCAGCACACTCCAATTGAGTCAAGTGACAATTCTATAACTGATATAGCTCAGTGTGAAACATAGCATGGTGAACAAATAGTTAAGTCATCCAACTTCAATGTAGGATGCTGAGGTATGAGGTATTTCGGAAGAGACAAGTTGAAGCAGAATACTCCGTTTTTTAACCTTCCACAATAAATGCTTCCTAACTGTGACAAAGATCAAATTCAAACAAGAAGCATCCAGAAAATAACAGAACTGAAGAAGTGTAGGTTTCGCCAATAACGCAATCACTGAAAGAGTCCAAACTAATCAGTAAGTAAAAAGGCTACATAGCTCAGCACAGATTTACTTGCAGATTGAGAATAAAAATCTGCTGACATAGACTGAAGATATGGTAATTCAAGTCCATGGAAAACACTAAAATAAAACAAAGATTTGAAACAAAAACAGAAATTGTGCGGAAAAAGCAGAGTTAACATTTCAAGTCTGATGAGTAGTCACTGGACTCAAAACATTAACTTTGCTATCTCTCCGGCAATGCTGCCAAACCTACTAAGTTTCACCAGCAATTTCTTTTTGGTTAATTGGAAGGTATTACTGATAAAGGATGAGCAATGTCCAGTGATTCACAATACTGAAAGGAAGAAACTGTCTTGTTCAGAGAATCTGAATACTACAAAGTAGAAACTGCCTATTTCAGCAGGAGAGATGCTTTTCATGAAGAGAATCCAAAAGATTGAAGGTCCCGCTGTTTAAAGGGACCGATGGACATCAGACTGTCAGGAAGAATCAAAGACCATGGTCCTCCAGAAAATCACCAGTCTTTGAAGTCTGCGGAAAATGCATTCCAGACTGTCTGAATTTTTAAAGTCAGACAATTAGAGGGGGCTAAGGCAATGGTATACATAATTATATATACAAATATGTAATGTTAATAATGGTTAAAAAATTGTGGTGTAGAGTTTTGTACATGGGTCTAAAACAGTTAACACTGAGGAGTGAGACAAGCACTAGGGATGATGTCATATGGAGTTATGGACAGAACTGCTCTAAGGAATGAGATCTACCATTAAGATCCTGCACATTGTCTCTATAACATTGCTTTTTATTCATGGGCTGTGACCAACAGTGAGGGACCAGAGATATACTCCCAACTGAGCGTGACTTGGAGGGAAGCACACAGATGGTGATATTCCCATGCCCTTTACCTTCCATGTGGTAGAGTTGTGGGTTTTGAAAGTACTGATAGAGTTAGCTATTGCAGTGCATCTTGTAAATGGTACACACTGCTGCCACTTTGCTTCAGTTAAAAGAGTGAAAGTTGAACATGGTAGATGGGGCACCAATCAAGCATGCTGCTTTGTAGTGGATGGAGTCAAACTTCTTACATATCCATGTCAATGCAGCTTGTAACATACAATAAACAATTTCTTGTTTAATCCAAGTCTCTGTTTAGTTAGTTCAGAAGTGGTTTTCCTCTACTACACTAGACCAAGTAGGTCCTGTAGATCCCTGTATGTAGAGATAATAGCAGCAGCAAAGCTACCAAATGAAGAGGTCCTGACACACTTTAGCAGCACATACATCATCCAGCACCATCTCACAGACTGAGCCTTTGGCTGCAAGTCTGTTGAAAGTGAGAGAATGGAAGATCAGTTTGTTAGGGGCTTGAGAATTCAGGGCTAGAAGAGACTAGAATGGGGCTTATGGAAATACGGAGATGAAAATGAGTGGGAACCAATATTTTCCACAAATGCAGCATCATCAGCAACAAGGCAGTGAATGGTCGTGGCACTGAGAGAGGAGCAGTCAGTCGTGGGACGAATGAAACCCAGGGATATTACTGTTTGAAAGATCATTTCCGCTGGCGAACTAAGGTTCTCACTCGATGAAGCCAGAGGAAAGGAAAAAGATGGCTCTTGAGCTGAGGACTTTTAGACCATGGATGGTCTCATCATAAGCCCTTGAGATCAAGCATTCAATTTAGTGCACATGAGTTTTGGATAAATATTTGATCACGTGAACAGACAGTAATGTCACATGACCAAGTTGGCCGGAATTGCCTCCAATTGGAGTTGGCAGTCGTCCCTCTGTAGCTGAGCACCACAAGATATGCATTTATCCGTTAAATGATGGTTAAGGGGGGAGAGGTGGAGAGTGGAATCTGGATTTATAAAAACACACAGCAATTACGATAGCTTTGGGTTTCTGCCTTTGAGAACTAGAAAGAAATTTACATGTCGGACCCCCGTGCCAAACTATCTTCTGGTCAAATTGATTTGCAGTCAGTTGGTCACTGAGGGAGTTACATTCTCCAAAATACTGCATTTTATAGGTGTGCCCTGCTGGTGATGGATGTGTGATGGTTCAGAGATAAAATGAAAACAAACTCTTACCTTGGAGAAATAAAGTGTAACCTTCAATCAAGTGATAAACATGAGTAGATAAGAAGATTTTCAATGGAGATGGACTGACATTAACAGCAGTGTGATTATATGGAAGGAGGGGTCACAAATGTCTGAAGTGATGCTGATTGTGGCTATCCATCTTATTCGAGAAACATATGGAGTGTCATTTTTATGTTATACTTCAAACCTAAATAATGATTTCACATGACATTGCACCTGCCAGATCCATTATTCAGTCACTTTTCAAGTCTAATTCATAAATTTAAATTGCCCACTTACAGAATTTTTGTATACTTTGGCTAATACCCCATGAGCAAATGAATATCTTATCAGAGAATTAGACATCCTTAGGTCTGTGCCATAATTAATATGGTTCTAAATGACCAATGATCAGAAGAAATACAGCAATTGATAAAGGGTGAAGCTATTATTTACCGTAATTTGTTCATTATTGCCTCCGCTGTTGGCAAATGAAGGGAAATTAATTTGTTGGGATACTCATGGGAAATTGGCTGAATAATAAATACAGCTGAGAAATGGTTTTGAGGACAAGAAGTTTAATAAAAACACAACATTAAACAGAAACCCTTGTGGATTTAAAAACAACAATCTTGATTTACTTCCTTCCAGCAGAGTAGAGCACCACTGCAGTTCCAAACACAGTAATGGGGACAGTAGGTTGGATGATAGGGACCTCAGTATTGGTTGAGAAACTGGCAGGAAACTACCCTTAGTTCCATTTGGGGAGAAATGACCATATTAAGTGTCTTTTGGGCATTGAAGCGGTTAACGTCAGGTATGGAAAGCTCAGTAATCTGCAGATTTATAATTTGGAGGATATGGATTCAAATATTCAGAAATCCAGAAACTCAGCTAATGTCCTGGGGACCAGGGTTTGAATCTTGCCATGGCAGATGGTAGAATTTGAATTCCATGCAAAACATTTGGAATTAAGAATCTAGTGTTGACCATGAAACCATTGTCGATTGTCAGAAAAACTCATCTGGATTACTAATGCACCTCAGGGAAAGGAAATCTGCCGTCTTCACCTGGTCAGGCCTACTTGTGACTCCAGAGCCACTGCAATGTGGGTGACTGACAACTGTCCTGTGAAATTGCCTCGCGAGCCACTCAGTTATATCAATTGCTGCATTGTGCGTCATCCTACAGCATGTGAATGGCAATGGTTCAAGATGGCAGCTCACCACCACTTTCTCAAGGCAACTAGGGATGGGCAATAAAATGCTGGCCAGCCAATGACGCCCACATCCCACAAGTCAATAAAAGATAAATAAATAAACTCAGGCTGATTGAAATTGACATTGAAGTCTAATGCTAATCATAAGCTGCATGTTTACCAAAAGCAATAACAGTTTTCTGATCAGAGATAGTAGGAACTGCAGATGCTGGAGAATCCGAGACAACAAGGTGCAGGGCTGGATGAACACAGCAGGCCAAGCAGCATCATAGGAGCAGAGAGGCTGACGTTTCGGGCCTAGACCCTTCATCAGAAAAGGGGGAGGGGAAGGGGGTTCCGAAATAAATAGGGAGAGAGTGGGAGGCGGATAGAAGAGGGATAGAGGAGAGGATAGGTGGAGAGGAAACAAACAGGTCGAAGAGGCGGGGATGGGGCCAGGAAAGGTGAGTGTAGGTAGGGAGTTAGGAAGGGGATAGGTCAGTCCAGGGAGGACGGACAGGTCAAGGGGGCGGGATGAGGTTGGTCGGTAGGAGATGGAGGTGCGGCTTGGGGTGGGAGGAGGGGATAGGTGGGAGGAAGAACAGGTTAGGGAGGCAGGGACGAGTTGGACTGGTTTTGGGATGCGGTGGGGGGAGGGGAGATTTTGAAACTTGTGAAATCCACATTGATACCATTGGGCTGCAGGGTTCCCAAGCGGAATATGAGTTGCTGTTCCTGCAACCTTCGGGTGGCATCGTTGTGGCACTGCAGGAGGCCCAGGATGGACATGTCGTCTGAGGAATGGGAGGGGGAGTTGAAATGGTTCGCGACTGGGAGGTGCAGTTGTTTGTTGCGAACCGAGCGTAAGTGTTCTGCAAAGCGGTCCCCGAGTCTCCGCTTGGTTTCCCCGATGTAGAGGAAGCCACACCGGGTACAGCGGATGCAGTATACCACATTGGCAGATGTGCAGGTGAACATCTGCTTGATGTGGAAAGTCTTCTTGGGGCCTGGGATGGGGGTGAGGGAGGAGGTATGGGGGCAGGTGTAGCACTTCCTGCGGTTGCAGGGAAAAGTGCCGGGTGTGGTGGAGCTGGAGGGGAGTGTGGAGCGGACAAGGGAGTCACGGAGAGAGTTGTCCCTCCGGAAAGCAGATAAAGGTGGGGAGGGAAAGATGTCTTTGGTGGTGGGGTCGGATTGCAGATGGCGGAAGTGTCGGAGGATGATGCGTTGGATCCGGAGGTTGGTGGGGTGGTACGTGAGGACGAGGGGGATTCTTTTTTGGTTCTTATTGCGTGGACGGGGTGTGAGGGATGAGGTGCGGGAGATGTGGGAGACACGGTTGAGGGCGTTCTCGACCACCGAGGAGGGGAAGTTACGGTCCTTGAAAAACGAGGACAACTGAGATGTACGGGAGTGGAATGCCTCATCCTGGGAGCAGATGCGGCGGAGGCGAAGGAATTGGGAATAGGGGATAGCATTTTTGCAGGAAGGTGGGTGGGAGGAGGAGTATTCTAGGTAGCTGTGGGAGTCGGTGGGCTTGAAATGAATATCGGTTTCGAGGTGGTTGCCCGATATGGAGACAGAGAGGTCCAGGAAGGGGAGAGAGGTGTTAGAGATGGTCCAGGTAAA
>NC_063339.1:69694543-69728422 GCF_021869965.1 Rhincodon typus | reverse complement strand
GTCTACGGAATCCGATGAAATCCTCTACCTGTTGTTGATTTATTGGTTGCTCTAGGACTGATTGTTCCTTAACAAAATGTTCACTGACCTGTTGTTCCATGACTGGCTGTCTCTGGACTTTGACTATGACTAGTTTGACCATTAGTTCTGCCATTTGAAGAAGATTTAAGGTCAAGGCAGTCATACTTACTGTTTAATTAAGTAAATAATTACTCAGGAAAAGTTAGACTACCAAAGTAGTAGTCTAACTCATTAGTAACTACTCAACTGAGCCCTTACTTACCACATAACCACCTTCCCCACACCCCCCACTCCCCCAACCATTACACTTGCCCTCAAACCACTTACATACCTACAGCCTGAACTGACAACCCTGCGCTCTCCACGATCCAGTGCCTGTTTCTTCCCACACACAACACCTACTTCTCCAGCTTCAGACTCAACACATCCCTCCAAAACTGGCCTCCCTTCCCTTGCTAATGACCCCGGCCATTTCCCCCATTCTGGAACTACCCCAACTCTTTCTCTACACAACAACTACTCATCCAGCATTGGACGCAACACATTCCTCCAAAGTGGCAAGTGGCCTCCATTCCCTTGCTACCAACCCAGGCCACTTGCCCCACTCTGGAATCACCCCCACTCAACATCCCTTTTCCCTCTCTAGACCCTACCAAACTATCCTTCATCTCCAGTGGACTCTATTCTATGCCCCGTTACATCTTCAAACTCAGCACCCTTAACCCCACAGGAGATGTACTTCCTTCTGCATCCCTGGACCTGCTACCTCCTTCCCATACACCACTCCCCTTTCCCTGCCTCACACCCTATCAACCTCTGGATCCCACTCTAGGATCCAGCCCAACCTTTCCCTTCCCTACTGGATCCAATTTCAACAACCCACTCCAACCTACCCGAACCACTGTAATACTTACCTTGCCACTTGCCATTTGATCCGATGGAACCAATGATGCCTATCCACTTGATATCCTACCCACCTAGTATCCTACCACCTATCCAGAGGGAAACTATTCATCTTCTACCCTCGCAAATTATCCAGTTGGCACCCTACTTACCTGGTATTGTAGGGCCCTAAACCCCAGCACCCAAAACGATCACTTTCCTGAATTTATTATTGTTTTTGTCTGTGATTTAGGACTTTAATTTCACCCTACAGTGAACTGTCAGAATGGAAGTATGGCTTTGCATTTCTGAAGGAGCCTTTATTGACACTCATATTTGAGATGCGGAGCTTGGGGAGAGTGGTAATCTTCAGCAAACCTGGTCAAAATGTTACAAAGACAGTGAGAACATGTGCTCAGCTGTTCTCCCACTAAGTTTTAATGACATCATAACAAGTGATCTTTAAGGCAGTTGATTCAGTCTCAGTTGGACCCCCATGCTTGTGAAGTGCCTCTTTTGCAGTCAGTATAAAAGGAGGAGCTGGGAGCCAGTATTCTAGACTGGAGCGTTGGAAGTTGAGGCATGACCTTATAGAAGTTTACAAGGTCATGGGTAGGGTGAATAGCCAAGGTCTTTACCCCAAAGTAGGGGAGCGTAAAACTAGAGGGGAAAGATTTAAAAGGGACCTGAGGGGCAACTTTTTCATGCAAAGGATGGTGCATGTATGGAATGAACTGCCAGGGGAGGTGGTGGAAGCTGGTACAATTACAACATTTAAAAGGCATCTGAATGGGTATATGTATAGGAAAGGTCTAGAGGGATATGGGCCAAATGCTGGCAACTAGGACTAGATTAATTTAGGGTATCTGGTTGACATGGACGAGTTGAACAGAAGGGTCTGTTTCCATGCTTTACATCTCTATGACTCTATTAGAGTCGAGCATCGTGATCGCACGGAATCCCGATCACAGCAGACTAAAGGAATTGAGTGGGATATTGAAGATTCTATTGGGCAATTCCTCTTCGCCTGGAACTCTCCAAAAGTCTCCACTTATAGTTGGGAGAATTTAGGGAGTTCTGATAAAACTAGGTGATATTGTTACACAAGAAAAGTTAGACAATCAAGAACATGTTAGACTGTCGAGTACAATCTGCGTCCATCCACCTCCCGGTCCTGGCACTCCCGTTTACTCGCTGCCAGAACTGGCGTGACCCGAATTCTCCCAACGTACCCTAAGTGCATCACCTGGCTGTCTTGCTACCTAGCCACCCGTCACACTACCTCCTGACACCATACCCCTTATCAAATACTCCCGAGTAATTATGCAAATGACCCTATACTTACAGAACCCCAACTATACCACTGTACCTGCAGAGCACTTACACATCGCCCCCGACCCGCACCTGATGCTCCTTCTCTCTCCCACCCAGGACCCCGTACCTCCCGACCCGTTTCAAACTCAATACCCTTCCTTTTCCCTACACTCTGGACCCGACTCCATTTTCCAGGCTTTGGAATACTTCCTTCAACCCGAATCGCTCCGGACTCGACCAACCGAGTTGCAATCCAAAGTTGCAGATTCTCAGGTGATCCGACGGGGCGTACGAGCCCCGCCCCGAACGACCGTCAATCACCAACAACCCGCCGGGCCCCGCCCCGAACGACCGTCAATCACCAATCACCCGCCCTGGGCCGAACGATTGACAACGGCTGATCGAATGCCCCGCCCCAAGTGCCTGGCAATCACCAGTCTCTTGCCCCGCCCAGAGCGAACTGACAATCGCTTATCGAACGCCCTGCCCCGAACAACTGACAATCACCACACTGTCGCCCCGCCCCACGCGCCTATCAATCACTAACCCACACCTCTGGCCCCGCCCAGAATCGCTGACAATCACTGATCGAACGCCCCGCCCCGAGCGCAAGCAAATCATCAACCTCGTGCCCCGCCCCCAGCGACTGTCAATCGACCTCACGCCTCGGCCCTCCCAGTTCAGGTAGAATACACCAGTTTATTGACAGCTGTCTCGTCCTCACGGTGGAACAGAAAAACCCTACCGAGCCAAAGGATTGACTGGCCGGGGGTGGGGGTGTGTGGCGGGGTTGGCGGCCGCGGGCCCGGCCCCTCGTTGCTGAGGGAAGAGTGGTGAGTGGTGGCGCAAGGACGACGCTGGCGATCTCGCTGAAATGCGGTGGAATGGGGGCTCGGCGCGAGCTGGTTCGGTTGAAGCCCCGCGCTTGCGCACAAATTCCTTCGTGGTAGGTATAAAAGGCGGAGCAGGGAGCGTCCCCGGAGTCAGTGGGTACAGGTGGGTGGATGGATGGATCAGTTAAAATTGGTCCTTATGGCTCTGCGCGCTTTCACTGACTGCTTGAGGGCATGGCTCCGGCCATACATGCTTCCTGTGGTTGCTGGTGACTCCCACCCTCTCAGTGTTTGTTCTTAAGAAGATTTTGAGCATTGTTTCGAGGCATCATCATGTGGCCTTTTCTGTCTGTAGGTCTTCTGATTCTCTGTGATTGCTTTCCACGCCCACCGTGTTTTAGTTTGTTGAGGAAATTGGGGTGAATTTCAGTGTTTGTAATCAGTTGAAGTAACTCGCTAGCTCCAGGCAAGGCTTAGGAATTTAATTAAATATCATATTGTCGTATTGCTGGTTTAAGAAAAGGATTTGGGATACTTATTTTGAAGATGTCGCCCCACAATGAATGTTAATAAATACTAAAATTAGGTCTGTTTGGTAGTTAGAAACTGGTACAGATTGAAAAAGAGAAATAGAAATATGTTGATGTACAGACATTAGAGCCATCATGACTGTTCTGTGATATTTTTTTTTCCTATTTTTGAGCTACCAAAATCTCCTTGGTTGCGAGTGTGTAGTTTTTTTTTAAATACAATAATAACTAGAGAGCCATATTTTAGCTCTTTATAGCATTCATCTGAATGCTAAGAGCACGTGACACAAAGATAGGTGGAGAGACAAGATAGTGTTGATGTAGTAGGGAGGCTGGACAGATTAGGAGAGTGCCCAAGAAGTGCAGATGGTATACAATGTGTGACAGTATGAGGTTATGCACTTCTATTGGAAGAATGGAACATATTGAAACATAGACTATTTTCTAAATGGGGAAAGGCTGTGGAAATCTGAAGCACAATGGGTTTTGGGTGTCCTAGACTCTGGATTTCCTTAAGGTTCAGTTGGCAGTAAGGCAGGCAAATGCAGTGTTAGTATTCACTTTTGAGAGGGCTAGAATAGAAAAGCAATGATGTGGTGCTGAGGTTGTACAAGATTCTGGTCAGGCTGCATCTGGAATATTGTAAGCAGTTTTAAGTCCCTTTATCTCAGAAAGGATGTGCTGGTCTTGGAGGGTGTCCAAATGAGGTTCACAAGAATGATGTTAGGGATGAAAGGCTTGTTGTATGAAGAGTGGTTGAAGACTCTGGGTCTGCACTCAGAGTTTAGGAAGATGCGGGTGATCTTGCTGAAACACTCAATGAGAGGCATGGATGTAGTGAACATGGAGAAGATGCCTCTCCTACCAGTGGATACTAAGACCTGAGAGCACAGCCTCAAAATGAAGGAATGACCTTTTAGAATGGAAATTAGGAGGAATTTCTTCAGTGACAAGGTGGTGAATCTGTGGCGGCCAAGTTGTTGAGTGTATTTTAAACTGGGACAGAGTTCTTGATTGATAAAGAAATCAAGGATGATGAGGAGAAAGCAAGAAAATGGGGTTGAGGAAATATTGCCTGTGATCAAATGGTGGAACAGACTGATGGGCCAAATGGCCTAATTCTCCTCTTGAATCTTTGTCTTGTGGAATTAAGGAGAGAACAGCCAGCTGGTGGATCATTCTTACAGTTGTTATTGCAGTATTGGCACTGAGGGCAGTCAGTTTGTGCATAGAGTGTAAAGATATTCATTCAGTATTGAGATAAGTGATTATCTAATCTGCTTCATTGTTCTAAATTGAAGGGTTTGATTTTGTTCAGGATGTTGAGAACCCCATTGCTTTTGGATAGTGCCATTGGACCCTTTACATCTACATCCCCCATCTATTTTATGTTGAACCATAAACTTTCCCCATTTACAATAATGATTTGCATGTTTGTGTTAATGGTGAACGTAATGACATTTTAATAGTTTTCTGATTAAAAGGCTTGCTTTAAAAATTTTGCACTGAATTCAGATGTTTACACTTATCTAATGTGCAGCCTCCTGTAGGCTTAACTTTCCTCAATATCAGGGATATTTTTCATGACACGAGAAACCTTGGAAGCATACAGCATGGAAAAATCTTCATGTTTGTCTTGGCTTTTTTTTTCTGAAAGAGCTATTCAGAAAGTTGTCCTGTTTCCTTTTTTAATCAAAAGTACCTTCGAGATTATCCGATGCTGAATCTTTGCCCTTTATTTTCTCACAGCACTAGGGTGAGGAAGAACTTCTCCTCTTACTCGTACAAAATACTGAATTTTTGAACACCATTCCGTCTCTTCTGGTGATAGTTCTAGCATATCTTGTCTCTTTGCTTGATCAGCAAAACCTCCTCTTAAAAATCCTCCATTAAAGAGCTATTAACCAACAACTGTAGCTTTCCGCATATTTCTGTGGATGTGACCTCTGCTATTTTATGTTGAATGACCAATTTTATGTTTTATCATTTCAGAGCAAGAAGAATGGGCCTCCAACAATGCTAAGACTATCATGGGTAGTATCAGGTTCCACTATTTCTGTTATGGATGCCTTTTTTCTTCATTACTTTGGACCTTTCTCTTGTTCATCTATTTCAATCTAAATTGGGAAAAATATACTTTCAGTAATGTGCCCTTCCAGGGGAATCCAGGAGTAGTGCAGAAATTTCACCCTCCAGTAATAAACAGTCATAAATGGCTTCCTGAATTTCAGCAACACAGTACTCAGTTTATAAAACCTGTTAATAAAGAATTGAAGAAAATTGAGCTGTCTCCTGAGTTGGGTGAGTAACCTTTTTTTCTCTTGAACTGAATTCTTCAAATGTAGTGAATGTTGGTACGCTTACCCCAAAACCAACTGTTCTATAATCTGTGCAACTCTTTATCAGCCAGGACACCATGTTCTTTTTTTTTCTAAATTGAAAGATTCAGTTCTTGTTGTTATCTTCTACATTCTAACCAAATGACTTGCTGTGAAATCTGAATGTTGCTGTTTTGATGGCAAGCTAGCAAAGCTTGGTACATCTTGTTTTAAATGTTTGGACACTTTATGCCAAGTGAAGAGAATTGTGTAAAATAACCCATTTCTCTGGCTTGAAATATTTTCTGTGGAGAATAGAAACGAGTGTAGAGTGGAAAAGAGATATTGTGAGACATGGAACAACATTCAATAATTTCTAATGTTGCACAATCTCAGGCTTACACTCTTGGAATGTGCAAACTCCTTTTGGTATCAGCTTGGGATTTTGGTGACTGATCCAGGTCAAAATAAAGAAAAGCTGTGATTGTTATGTGGCACTAGAATGTATTGAGGCAAGAAGATTGTTTTGTTGTAAGGCTGAGTAGTGTTGGTCTCAACAATGCTGCATTGGTGAACTGAGCTTTATTAAAATGACTACTATTGTAAGAATTTGAAACATGTTTCAAAGTAGGATTTTTTTAAAGTTTTATTTTTGTGCTATATAACTAGTCGAGTGTTTAAGCATGCTAGAAATGAAATGTAATAATACTATTTCTCACCCTTTCAGGAAGGATTTTCAATGAAGCTGATCAGAAGATTCGGGATATGGGATACCAGAAACATGCTTTCAACATGCTCATCAGTAATCGTTTGGGTTATCATCGGGATATTCCTGATACCAGAGACCCAAAGCAAGTCCTGCCTCTTTTAAAAATATGAAATGGAGTCCTGCATTGAATTATCCGTGGTGCAAGAGAGCTTCTTTTTCCAAAATACTGACTTGGTTTGAGAAATTTGATTTAAATACAGGTGCTTTGTACATTTGAGGTTTTGGGAGTTGAGGTGGCTGGCAAAGTCATCTTGTGCTATTCTTTGTGCTTAGTGGCTAACTTGGTCATTCTAGTGAAGTTAAGGAGTAGGTCACCACTTAAAGTTGAAATTGTTGCCATTAACTCAAATTCAAGAAGTCTTCAAGACAAGTGGTTAGTGCAGAGTGGGAAATTTTATTGTTGTTGTGAACATCTTGTAAAGCTGCTGGAATTTGTTTTTCCCTTTATCGTTGCAGGTTAGAGAGACTCTGCAAAGTTACAATGGTATAGATGAACATGAGATAACACAGTATGGCATTGGAGGAACACAGCAGGCCAGGCAGCATCAGAGGAGCAGGAAAGCTGAAGACCCTTCTGAAGAAGGGTCCTGACCTGAAACGTCAACTTTCCTGCTCCTCCGATGCTGCCTGGCCTCCTGTGTTCCTCCAGCTCCATACTGTGTTATCTCTGACTCCAGCAACTGCAGTTCTTGCTATCTCATAGATGAATATAAGTTTATTTTGCTACTAAATGGATACAGAAATGTCTGGGGCTGCCTATGCGTTCTGATGTAGAATTCTATTTACATTGTTTTATGAAAAGTTAGCTACCAGTTTTATTCAACTGAACACTGCAGTGAATTCTGGGAAATTTTTAACTTTATTGTAAGCTGTCTTTCTTTTTTTTTGTAGATGTAAAGAAAAGAGCTACCCTGTCAATTTACCATCTGCTAGTGTTATTATCTGCTTTTATAATGAAGCATTATCAGCACTGCTTCGGACAGTTCACAGTATCCTGGATCGCACGCCTGCATACTTATTACATGAAATTATCCTGGTGGATGATAGGAGTGATTTCAGTATGTAAATTTTTCCTTGTTTTTTGGCTTCTAACTTTTTTTGCTTATTTCCTCTTCTATAACGAACAGATCTTTAACTTGCAATGTTATTTACTATCTAAAATGTCTGTCATATTGGTTTCTGCATATATTCTTCTAGTCTCCTAAAATCCACACTTGATTTTGTTTTTATATCTAATACCTCCTGAGCTGGTAAAAGTAGGACTTGAAGTTTGGTTAGTCTTCTTCATTAATCCCTTCCTGCCAAAATTGTTTTTGTTTTCTATTTTTCAGTTGAATTAAAAGACAAACTAGAGAAGTACATTGACAACAACCAACTTAAGAAAGTGAAGCTAATAAGGAATGTAATGCGAGAAGGACTAATACGTGGCAGAATAGTTGGGTCATCTCATGCAACAGGTATCAAACTATGCATGATCTTATTACGCTTTAGTTTTGTTCACATTGCATTCTTTACTTTTCTGGTCAAACTTCAGCGGGATGTGAAACTTTGCAGAATTTTAAAATATTTATTTTTATTTGAAGTGGACGTTTTTAGTATTTTTTACTGAATAACTTGATCAGTCTTTGTTTAGAATTTATTGCTCTTGTTGGCTTTTTTTTTTTTTTGTTACAACTGCTAATCAAAAGTTAGTCGAACTAAACTTATTTAGACATTTACTTGAAGACCTCCTGAATCAGACTACATAAGAAAGGAAAAAGTCATTCTGCTCATTTAAGTAACTCCTCCTTAAACAGTTCTACCTCTTCTACCCCTGCTGTTCAGTCATTCATCATAGCCACCAGCTATTTCTTAAATGAGATCATTAGCCACACAGATGCAAGGGGAAAAAAAAACTTGTAATGTACCTAAAGTAGCTATTCTGTGGTGAATGGTTAAGAAACCTCTACTCGCAATTAGCTTCATCTATCAAAGTGCACACCTCCTGAAGGCTGATCTAATTTATCAGCAAGCACTTAAGTTTACTGCTACCGAGGGGATACAACAACACTGCAACCTCCCTGAAAGTCCATTTGTGTTCAAATCTGGCAGTCATAGTACTGAAACATCAGTCCACACCAAAAATGCACTGAAAATCCTGAGTTGATTCCCCAGCACGTCAATCAACATGGACTCACTTGAAGGGAAAGCTGTTTGTTTGTTTGTTTTTTTTTAAATGTCAAGTAACAAATTAAAAGTCACTCTTTTAAAAACAAAAGTACACACCTTCTTTTTTTTTTAAGGGCATGATGTCCACTTTTGACATCAATGTCAAATGCCATGTTGCTAAATTCATCCACTGAACTTGTAGTTGGATCTGCTGTGCTGATGAAGGAGCAGGTTCCCGGAGAACCTGATCACTACCACTTTTCACTCCTTGTTCAGTATACCAATAATTGGTATGCAATGTGCAAGTAGAGTTTTAGTCCATGCTTGATGCCTATGATTTTCTTTTGCCTCTTTAATCTGCACACCAACAACTTAGCTTTACAGTTATCACTAGCTATGGAAATAACTTCCTACACCACAATTCTATTTTATCATAGTCAGAAATCACACAACACCAGGTTATAGCCCAACAGGTTTATTTGAAATTACAAGCTTTCGGTGCCTCCTCCATCAGGCGAAGTGGAGGGAAGTGCCTATTTACCATGGGTCAAACTACTCCATTCATCATGGTTTATCTTGAAGTATTGTTCTGAATTTGCTAATGGTTAAACTTCCTTTTTGAGTTTAGCTTGGATTTTCATAATTAACAACTTGTTTCTTTTTACCTTTTTTCAGGTGATGTACTGGTGTTCATCGATAGTCATTGTGAAGTGAATGAAATGTGGCTGCAGCCTCTCCTGATGCCAATTAAGGAAAATTACCACACTGTAGTCTGTCCACTGATTGATATCATCAATGCTGACACACTAATCTACAGTTCTTCACCAATAGTGAAAGGAGGATTTAATTGGGGGCTGCACTTCAAGTGGGATCCTGTGCCTGTGTCACTACTGAATGGACCAGAAGGAGCAACTGAACCATTCAAGTACTAATCCAGTAATATTTGCTTCACTTTTTTTTGAGGGAGGATTTATCTAAAGAAATTGAATGCAGTATAGAATTAGAAATATATAGATTACCAAATGGCAACTGCAAAACGAACTTTCGCTCACTGCTCACTAGGCCTCCAACTAGAAGAATAACTCTAGTTAGACTTAAAAATTTGGAGATTGTTGTTGCAATGTAGCACGTGGTTAGACTACGTTCTTTGCATTCCTTCATTCAGATCACCTACAATGGCAGGAGGATTGTTTGCCATGAACCGGGATTACTTCAATAAACTTGGGCAGTATGACAGTGGCATGGACATATGGGGAGGAGAAAATCTGGAAATTTCTTTCAGGGTAATTTTCCTCATTGCCTCCTAATTAAAGAATTGATTTTTTTTTTCTTTTGTCATGCAATAACTAAATCTCATGTCAAATTAACTTCATTCTTTTGTGTGTTTTTTTTAATATATGCCATTTGTTTGTTTTTTTTTGGCTCAGATTTGGATGTGTGGTGGCCAGCTGAAAATAGTTCCATGTTCTCGTGTTGGGCATATATTCCGCAAATGGCGACCATATGGTTCACCAGGAGGTGTGGATACCATGGCATACAATTCTCTGCGTCTTTCCCATGTCTGGATGGATGAATATAAGGTAAATATTTACAAGAGAAATATCTGACTTGGTTAGTCCAAATGAAAGGTATGAGAAACATTACCTGAATTGTACTCTGCAAACATTGTATGTATGAGCACCATCTTTAGCAGTAACATTTTTTTAAAAATGTTTTCTCAAGTGTCTGTAGGGAATTGATTTATCAACCCTAGAAAGTTGCTTGAATGCTTAAGCGCAAAGGTATTCAGTTAGTGAGCTGTTCTACCAGTAGCTAGCAAGGAGCAGGAGTAATGGTTGAGAGTTAAACTCCAGCATGAGGATGTTCAATTTTTGGTGTAGAAATGGCTAGCAAGGACTTGATCTGTGATGCTTCCTAGCATTTTGGACAAGCTAGATATGATGCTGCTGAAGAGAACATTAATGTTGTTGACTGTGCCAGAGGTAAGATTGAGGAAAATTTGAGATTAAGATTGCTTTTAGAATTGACAGACTACCACAAATTGAGCAGGTCTTGAACTGGAGCTAGGTGTCATCAGTATTCTGACTGTCCTTGTTAATAATGACATTGACCTGCACTGTAAGTGGAACAAGCTAAAGTAAGGTTCCTGAAGTCTTAAGGTAATGGTGTGGAGACTGTTTTTCCCCTTGTTTTTTTTTTTTTTAAAAAACCTTTTTTTCTTTTTTGTTTCGCTTTGCTCAGCATGCTGACAAGTACGAGATGCTTTTAATAAGCAGTGTACATAACTGGATTTTTGAACTGAAGCCCATGTGCCATTGTAGCCATGTTGCCATGTTGCTAATGGAATTGGGTAGTAAAGGTAGTAGATTGTAAACTTCTGTTCAATTTTGAGTTCATTCCTAGTTTTGAATTTGCAGCAAAACTATTTTCATGAATATGCAGTGTGTGTAAAACTTACATTTTTGCAACCAAGGGGAAGCAGGGATGAATTAAGATTGGGTTCTCCACCTCACCCCAAGCCTCAAAAGACCCTTGGGCCGATCGAGTCTGCACTGACATAACTACCACTAAAAGTGCGCTAATCCTAATTTCCTGCACTTGTCCCATATGTTTGAATGTTATGATATTTGATGTACTCATCCAAAAATTCTTTAAAGGTTGTAAGGTTTCCAGCCTCCACTGCCTTCCCAGGCAGTGCATTACAGATTCTCACCAGCTGAGTGAAAAATTTTTTTTATTTTCTTTTCCCTTTTAATTTTCTTTTCCAGAACTGAAGTTCACCTTCTTTTAGTTTCATTTTGTAATTGCTGGGGTGGAATCTAAGATTTCTGCTTAAAATGTGGCTGAATTTTTTTAATGAGACTATCTGCTCTGTTTCCTTGGCTTGTGTATGTGATGGCTTAGAATTTTTGCATTATATTGTCATCTTTCCCATACATACTGAAATGTACACTGTATCCCTGTAACAAGTTTAGGCCCGAAACATCAGCCTTCCTGCTCCTATGATACTGCTTGGCCTGCTGTGTTCATCCAGCTCTGCACCTTGTGGGCAATTGATCTTCGTTTATCTTTTTTAATGTAGATTAATGTTAATAGTACTAAAGCCTGATAGCTGCTGGTGAGATGTTAACTGAAGCTTCTAGATTTGAAGGAAGCTAGCAGTTTTGGCTGGTTCTTGACTTGTTTTAAATATAGGTGCTTGACTGAGATCAAATGGAAATTCAATTTTTAATGTAATTCTTTATTGCAAACTTTAATTTCAAATAAAATAAGTTTCATTGTAGCTCCTGTTGGAGGGGCTGTGAAGTGAACTGAAAGGACACTGTCTGGATACAAACATCTGCTCTGGAATTTTTTTTTGTTTTAACTTGGCTTAATTTTACTTTTGCTCCCTTCTGAAATGTAGAAATTCTTTTTCAGGAACAATACTTATCCTTAAGACCTGACCTGAGGAAACAAAGTTATGGTGACATTAGTGAGCGTTTGGAACTGAGAAAGAAACTGAACTGTACCTCTTTCAAGTGGTATCTGGACAATGTATATCCAGAGATGAAAGCTAATGGACTAAATGAAAAAGCCAGAATACAACAGCCACTCTTTATTAACAAAAGTCCCAAACGGTCTAAAATACTACAGCGGGGAAGGGTAAGATTCAATAGACCTCATTTGATTTACAAATAAAACTTGTGACGTTTCAGACACTCTCCTCTTACCCATGATATATTCCAGTGTATTTTCTGCAGAATCTGATGTAACTGGGGAAATGGGGACAAGATCCAGAATGTTCAACTTTTTAAAGTTTGGTTGCTAGCTCAGTGTGAGCTGCTCACTCCACTTTTTTTTTTTTGTACAGTCTTTCTTTTTATATCCTTGGTGATTTCAAAAATGGTTATGTTAAACTAGTCAGACTCAAGATTTCAATTTCCTTTTTAAGCAAGCAACCAAACTGGAAAACACAAGGCCTGTAGATTCCTGGGTCTTACCATTCCCTTCTGCCTTCTTGATGGATCTTCACCTGCTTCTCGCTCAAGGCTTGGCTGCTGTGCTTGCTGATTGGTAAATTTATTACCGTTTTTGCTTTGTCTTTGTCTTCGCATTTGAACTAACACAAACTCCAGCACACAATGTCCATGTCAAAACCATAACAGAATCTGTAGGGATATTAGAAGGAGAATAATAATATTTCAATAACGGGTATACCTGAGCCCTCATCAATAACAATGAATAACGGTTATGCCTAAACTATATGTAATGAAGGCTTACCAAGGAGGTCAGTGTCAAGTATTGCTAAGAGCTCGGATGTATTTAACCTTACCCAATTGAACATTGCACAACCAGAGTGTTCATGCTACACTGGGAGATTAGAATTCTGGCATAAGGTACAGTTTATAGCCCTTCCACTTGAAGAAAAGGAACCATTGCACAGACCCCACATCTTTGCATACTTAACAGTTTGAATGTGGCAACTGTGAAGTGTTGTCTTCCAGTGACAGCTGTGGAATGTTTTCAGAAGTGTTTGCCTGATTATGTGTGCTTAGTTGATATGAGGAGGCCATCAGTGTGGACAATAAAATGGTAATAATTGCTTTAGGCCATTATTTCTAAGATTGCTCTTAGACAATGGAGGAACCTGGTAATAAAATGCAATTTGATGTCAGATGGATGGCATTACTAAATAATTAATGAAATTGTTTGAATTGCAGCCTGGGCTTGGAGCAATTTCATTCCATTCTTAAGGGGTGGTGGAGGAAACCGTGACTTCTACATGTGGTGGCAGCCACTTGTGTCTTTTTTGGGTCAAAAATGGCAAGGCTTCAATTTCCTGTTCATGAATTGAATTGTAGGCTCTGCCTCAGACGACAAGATTTGATTTTATCGCCCTATTTCTTTCTTTCCCTCCCTTCGTCAGAATTTCCATATCCTTTATTGCCCCAGAACGCACCCCATGTACAGGCCAGAGTATCAGGTTTCAAAGATCACTGTTCCTCGAGCTCCCCCTGTATGGTCTGTGAAATCCAATCCTTGAATTACCTCTTCCTTTTTTTTGTTTTTTGTGGTTTTTTTTTCTTTTGTAGACATTTCCCCTCAGAAACCCCAATCCAATGAACCCATCCTGCATGTGACTTGCTGTTTCGTTTCTCCCTCTCCCACTTCCATGTACCATCTTACATGAGAATAACTCTGACTGAGTATGGCTCGTAACCCAGGCAGATGTCTCGACAGCAGCCCAACTGACCTAGGCATAAGCGGGCCTGATTGCAGTTGACCTGCATGACACAGTGGTCCAATCTCTGAATTGTAAGGCTGCAGGTCTCCAGACACTAGTAGGACCAAGAGCCTGACTGTAGCCAACTCTTAGCTTGGAATCAGATGAGTCCATTGATTCACTGTCATTCTTGTTATCCCACAAAGGACCGCTTTCCTTGGTTTTCAACCATAGTAATTTGGTTTTCACAGAATCCTTTTATACTGTGGAAACAAGCCATTTTGACCCAACAAGTCCACACTGATTCTCTGAAGAGAGCATCCCACCCAGACTCTCGCCCTACCCTATCCCCATAACCCTGTGTTTCCCATGGTTAATCCACCTACCCTGCACATCCTGGTCACTGAGCAATTTAGCATGGCCAATCCACCTAACCTGTGTAATTTTGGACTCTGGGAGGAAACTTGTGCAGACACAAGGAGAATGTGTAACCTCCACAGTCACTCGAGGCTGGAATTGAGCCTGGGTCCCTGGCACTGTTAGCACTGCTGCCCCAGCAATAAGCCACCGAGCCATGGTTGAAGCAATGCAGTGTGTTTACAGAGTAGCTGCTGGCAGTATGCTACGGTTGGACATTGCCATTGTGTAGTATCGTACAGCAATTTATGTCCAATCCATTGATTCACTGACAAGCTACCTGCCTTCAAGTGAGCACTAAGAAATGAAGCTAACAGACATAAGATACATCCTGATGTGTCCTCCTGTACACAGTGATATGACAGCTCACAAGTTGTGGGTGTCCCTGAGTTCCTAAGCCGAGTAGTCTGACAGCAGGCATTATGTAGTGAGCATGCTGGTTTGTCCATTGTTAGTACACAAGGATGCTGTGGTGAAGTCTGGGTCAAGCAGTTGGTGAGTTGCAGCCATCAGATACTTGCTCTGATTTATAAGTTGAACAAGTTTTATGGACAGATGGGGGAATCCTCTACTGAATGCCAATAAAGTTTGCATTTTAAAGTTAAGGAAAATCTTTTTTTGTTTTTTTTTTCTTGACGTTGAAGTTTTTTTCTTTGTCCTGTTTTGTTTTCTCATTTTCTCACCATTATCCATACCAAGTGGAAAATTTCAGCATTGGTTCAGTTTTTCCTGACCTGAGGTTTTTCTGATATCTGTATTCTGTACTGTCTTTGATTATCTCATCTATTGGATAATATTGTTCCTATTTTATAAGGTACTTGTGAAAACACTGGCTTAAGCATGTGTAACTTTTCAGAACATTTTACTTGGGACTGAAATGTTTACTTGTGTTTTGTTTTTTTTTTATTTTTATTTGTTTTTTTTTTTTAAGATTTCTATCCAGACCTGCGTTTTATTTTCTCCCAGCTCCTTCACTCTCTGCTTCCCCCACCCCCCAATTCAGTTAAAGATGTATCATTCCAGAATTGTCTACAGCAGAATGCTAATGAATGTTTGTTTGTTTTTGTTTTGGTTTTTTTGATTTAGATTAATATCACAACATACTGGGTCAATTATGATTTGAGACCAAGATGGTTTGCTAGAAGGTGGATGTCTAGTTTTTGATTCTTAGCTTGTTGAGGGAATGGTATTAATAACCACTTTTTTTTATTAAAGTTCTGTTGGTCCTGTGTGTGAACTGTTTATTAATGTGAAGGCTTCTCCACCTCCTCTTGTGCCTTCATCCTCCCCTTTTTTAATTAGACATCATCATTTGAATAATACTTTTTTTTTTCCTCTTCTCAGTGATATTTAGTTACAATGAAATCAAATGTATAGTAATTCTTGGTTAGAGACAAAATGTAGATGTTGGTATCCAACAGGAGGAAGTCCTGAAGAAGGGTAATACCCAAAACATTGACTCCTTTTTTTTCAGATGTTGCCTGGCCTGCTATGTTCTTCCAGCCTCCTGTTTGACTATATAATAATTCTGATTTACAGCAGCAGAGGTACCCAAGTACCCACTCAAACAAATCTCCAGTAAGCATGGACATATCTCCTAAAATACTTTAAAATACTGGCCAATAAAGAGAATTGTCATTCTTTTAAACTTAAAAGCTGCCTGTGTCCAGTTGCTGGTTAAACTGTAATTTGAAGCACTTATTTGACATGCTTTCAACTTGAGTATTCATTTTGGAGCTGCCCCTCGCAGGAGACCATCCTTCTGGAGTAGTACTAAGCACTAGGTTCAGTTGTAAGTGGAAGAGAGACTGAAAAGCAAACAAGGTGAAATTCCTTACTCTTTCTTCCTTGCATTAAATTAAAAGTAATAAAACTATCTTTACCCAGGCTAACTAGTGGTCAGCACTGCTGCTGTCCAGAACTAGTTTGATTCCAGTCCCGTGACAGTCTGTCTGTTCTCCCTTGGCCTCCAGGTGTGCAGGTTAGGTAGCTTGCAGAGCACTTTGCCATGCTTTTTAGAAAAAGCAAGACATGTCCTGAGCTGTGTAGGTTAGGTGGGTTAGCCATAGTTTTAAAAACCTCATGTGGGGTTATGGGGGAAGGGGAGCTCTTTGGAGGGTTGGTGCAGAGCCGAATGCCCTCTCCTTGAACAGTAGGGATTCCTTGATTCACTTTTAGGTTACAAGCCATCTTGGTTTATAATAGAGACAGCAGATGAATTTTAGGTTCAGCTAGATTGCTGTATAGATATCTGCAGTTACTCTTTCTTGTTGGACAACCTTCCTGAATAGGAATTCCTATAACTCTGACTAGAGGGGTGTACTTATCCATGAACTGCTCAGTGTTAATGCCACCAAAAATGGTCCATTTGTTTTGTTTTATCACTTGCCTTGAGGTTTTCTTCAATAAGTTCAAACATTTTAAAAAAAAAAAAACAGAAACACACTTTTTTATGCTTTAAACATATAGAAAACCAGTTAATTATCAAGTTAACAAGGTGTAGAGCTGGATGAACATAGCAGGCCAAGCAGCATCAGCGGAGCAGGAAAGCTGACACTTCGGGTCGAGACCCTTCAGAAATTCCGACCCGACACGTCAGCTTGCCTGCTGTGTTTGTCCAGCTCTACACCTTGTTATCTCAGATTCTCCAGCAGCGGCAGTTCCTACTATCTCTGTAATTATCAAGTTGCTATGCTGACTTAACTACATTTCCCTACCCCCTTAATCCTAACACATTCTCACACCCTTTTATATAGAGACAAGGTGAGACACATCACTGCACAGATGTCCAAATTAAAAGGATAGAATATCTTGCCGTTTCATCTGTTCCTTATCAATGAGATCACATTGCTGTCAGCCAGAAAGCAATGGAAAATCAGTTTGGGTAGTGAGTCAGTTAACAGTTTGGCTTTCAGCATGTGAGGAGATCAGCTATTAATTCCTGGAACTGAGAATTAACTGTCAGAGCAAGATAACATTACTTGCTTCCAGAATTCAGTGGTGGGGAAGCTGCTGGAGAAGATACTAAGGGATAGGATCGATTTACACTTACATTTGCCTATCACTGATAGGCAGCATGGTTTTGTGCAGGGAAGGTCATGTCTTACCAACTTGATAGAATTCTTTGAGGAAGTGATAGAGTTGATAGTCGAGGGAAGGGCTGTAGATGTCATATACATGGACTTCAGTAAGGTATTTGATAAGGTTCCCCATGGTAGGCGGATGGAGAAAGTGAAGTCGCATGGTGTCCAGCGTGTACTAGCTAGATGGATAGAGAACTGGCTGGGCACCAGGAGACAGGAGAGTTGTAGTGGAAGGGAGTTTCTCAAAATGGAGAACTGTGACCAGTGGTGTTCTACAGGGATCCATGTTGGGACCACTGTTGTTTGTGATATACATAAATGACCTGGAGGAAGGTATAGATGGTCTGATTAGCAAGTTTGCAGATGACACTAAGATTGGTGGAGTAGTAGATAGTGAAGGGGACTGTCGGAGAATGCAGCAGAATATAGATAGATTGGAGAGTTGGGCGGAGAAATGGCAGATAGAGTTCAATCCAGGCAAATGCGAGGTGATGCATTTTGGAAGATCCAATTCAAGAGCGAACTATACGGTAAATGGAAAAGCCCTGGGGGAAATTGATGCACAGAGAGATCTGGGTGTTCAGGTCCATTGTACCCTGAAGGTGGTAACGCAGGTGGATAGAGTGGTCAAGAAGGCATACAGCGTGCTTTCATTCATCGGACGGGGTATTGAGTACAAGAGTTGGCAGGTCATGTTACAGTTGTATAGGCCTTTGGTTCGACCACATTTGGAATACTGCGTACAGTCCTGGTCGCCACATTACCGAAAGGATGTGGATGCTTTGGAGAGGGTGCAGAGGAGGTTCACCAGGATGTTGCCCGGTATGGAGGGTGCTAGCTATGAAGAGAGGTTGAGTAGATTAGGATTATTTATATTAGAAAGTCTGAGGTTGAGGGGGGACCTGATTGAGGTCTACAAAATCATGAGCGGTATAGACAGGGTGGATAGCAAGAAGCTTTTTCCCAGAGTGGGGGACTCCATTACTAGAGGTCACGATTTCAAGGTGAGAGGGGAAAAGCTCTTTACGCAGAGGGTGGTGGGTGCCTGGAACACGTTGCCAGTGGAGGTGGTAGAGGCGGGCACAATAGCGTCATTTAAGATGTATCTAGACAGATACATGAATGGGCAGGAAGCAGAGGGATACAGATCCTTGGAAAATAGGTGACCGGTTTAGATAGAGGATCTGGCTCGGCGCAGGCTTGGAGGGCCGAAGGGCCTGTTCCTGTGCTGTAATTTTCTTTGTTCTTATAACAGTCTGTGCAAAACCAAAAACCAGAAACCAGATCTAATAGTTGCTACGCAACCTTTATCACTCACCTCCTTCCAAAGCAGGCTCTGTCTAGTAATTAAAGTCATTAAAAACCTTTTCTCCTGAAGTCTCTTGGCTTTTTGTAAATTGCAGACAATCCTCAGCTCTTTTGACTGTCATGTTTCCAAAAGTCATAGTAAGTCATTTGCAGCCGAGGAATGGTCCAAATTTTCAAGTTTCCACGTCTCATAATACACAAACATATGTATGTGTTCCTAACAGCGTTCCACACATTATAATACTCAACAGATCAGGCAGCATCTGCAAAGATGAACTGAGTTTAAAAACTTATATTAAACCCTCCCAAAAAAAAAGTGTCATTCAGGTACAGAAGTGATGGATAGGTGGAGGCATTCAATTTTTTTTTCTCTGGCTGAAGACATTTGATATGGCCATTTGTTTGTTGAAAGCAGCAAGGGCATCAATTGTTTAGAAGTCACAATAACACATTCAGCCAACATTCTGTATGGTTTGTTCATCTTCAGAAGATAACCATTAAAACATTGATAGCATGATGCAAAATTAAACCCATTTTAAGCCACGTGTGCTAGAACCCTGCTTTTATTTTCACATACATTTGATGTCTTGGACTTGGGGGCACACAATCCAAACAAAACGTGGAATTATAGTAAATGTTAAAGTTAGCAGTAGCCTCTACGAGGACACAGTCAGACTGGTAGAATGGGTGGATAGGGTACAGATGAATGAAAAGATGGTGCAAACTGATTCCTTTGCTTTTAAAAGAAAATGTCTTAATATTTTGAGGAGGGAAAACAGCCAGGAAATAGAACTAACTGGGTTGTTCTTTGAAACAGCTTGCCCTCACGTATCACCCCATTAACCTCCAGATGCAACGCATCATTCTCCGCCACCTGCAGTCTGACTCCAAAAAAAACTTGTTATCTATGGACAGATTTGTTCACTTGTTTTATACTCTCCATGATGTGTATATGTTCAGGGGGAGGTGATGGCCTTGTGGTATTATTGCTGCACTGTTAATCCAGAGAACCAGATAATGTTCGAATCCTGCCACAGCGGATGGTGGAATTTGAACTTAATAAATATCTTGAATTAAGAGTCTGATAATGACCGTGAATCCATTGTTGATTGTTGGGAAAAACCCATCGGGCTCACTAATGTCCTTAGGGAAGGAAACTGCTGTCCTTAATTGGTCTGGCCTACATGTGACTCCAGACCCACCGCAATGTGGTTGACTCTTAACTGCCCTCTGGGCAATAAATGCTGCCGAGCCAGTGACGCCCTCATCCTATGAATGAGTAAAGAAAAAAGAACATAAAAAATGTTCTAATTGAAGAAAAAAATGAACAAGCTGAAGTTCTAGAACTTCAGGGAGCACCCAACTAGAGATGGACAGTATCCCATTAACACTTAAAGTTGTGCTGTTGTCAGGAAGAACTCCAGGTTTAGAAATTAAATTGTTTGCATTAACGTCAGGGTTCCAAGGGAACTTGATGATTTACATCTATGAAGTTACCCAGTCTATACATCACATAATTCTATGTTTGCCTATTGAACCTAAACCTTTTGAAGACAAAAATCCTGTGAAATGTGCTGTAAGTCTTTACAATGCTATGATCTAGATATCTTGCCATCATTAATTTTTGCCCACCAACACCCAGATGAATTTCGTTAACTGTTGTTCAAAATTACACTGCTAGCATACTTCAGAATCTGTCCCCTGAGCAAACACTTTTATTGCAGTTTCTGACCCTGTCATGTCTAAAAGATAGAATGCAGAAATAAGACGTGTTATTTTTCTTTTGTGCCTTGGAGGTGTTATCAAAACTGATATACTGCTCATCAGGCTCTTCATTAAGTAAGTAATAAAATTTCATCCCTTTTGTTTATGATGTCCTTTTTCTGACAAACAAATTTTCATGTTATTTTGGGGGAAAAAAAAAGAGTCAAGCAATTAGTTTTCATTCTTTAAAGATGAATGACAAGATGGACTTCATCAGATGAGTTTTACAGTATTTTTGTTTGCACCGTTCACCGTTTTTTTGCACGCCTCTATCAGGAAGTGATCTCCTACCGTATCTCTTTCACGTTTTGTTTCCTCATTAGTTCAGTCAAGCATTCCCATTGTTGGCTTAATTGAGACTAGGAAATTTACATGTAGTTTATACCTTGTTTCCACATGGCATTGTGATCACTGTACTAATGCTTACCTAACTGGTTTGGGAGAATAACATGGACTTGAACTGATTATGTTTTCTTTAAGGTGTGATTCTCTGAAACCTCATTAATTCAGAAACTTCAGATATCTTTAGACCCAAGCATTGCTTGGAATAATTTATCTCCCTTCCCAAAGTATTTAACTACTGATATGTTATTTGGATAAGTAGAAGAATTTTTATGATTTATCATGTGCTTTTTGCTTCAACTGAATATTTTAATTCATGCTGTTTCCAATTCTCTCACTTATGGTTAAACCTTCTAATATTGTTCAGTTATCTAGATAAGATATGGTCCTGAGCATTCCGACTGGAGAGTTTACAATATACAATAAACATCAATGAGACTGTGCTGAACTCTGTTTACAATCCAGATAATAGGGGAGTAGTAATAATGTTTCTAAGTAGGTATGTCATTTAGGAATTGCAGTGTTTACTTGAATAAAGGGTTCCCTTCAATTCAGATTAGATTGTCTGTCTGAGTTAATGCTTTTCCGTGCACTATTTTGTATCTCTGCAGCTGTACAATTTACAGACGAGCAAATGCCTGGTTGCCCAAAAATATCCTGATCAAAAAGGAGGCATAGTGGTTGTTAAAGAATGTGATTGGACAGATTCAAATCAGGTGAGCAGCTGTTCTGAGATTTATTTCAGTAGTAATCTTTCATCAAAAGAAGATAAATTGGTCTTGGTTCAAATGAATTTTTGAACTCTAACTTTAGGGTGAAATTGCTACATATTCTTTTGGTTAAAATCAACCTGCAATCCTAATTCAGTTAACACCAGGACAACAACTGGTAAGAGACTTGGAATTGAATCTGAAAACATTTGGCCATTGGGGAGCTTCATCTGTTCACTCAATGAGTTAAGGCAATGTTAAGCTATGATATGCACTTTGACAGGATATATATTGCAGGAAGACAAGGAATCTTTGTTTCTATTTCCAAAAGTGGCACAAACCATTGTTTCCTCATTAGTTTCGTTGGTTTGAACGTGATGGGATGGAATAAGTATTTATTGTGCAATTAACTCTAATGTAAGTATATAACTATGTCATTTTGTGGACTTCGGCGCTGGCAAAACTTAGAATCTTGTAATGGACAGCAATGCAAACCCCAAACTATGGCTTCAAAAACCTAAAGGCAACCGCAATGAGTATGATGAAATGATAGCTATTGCAGAGACATGGCTGCAGGATGATAAAGATTAGAGCCTGAATATTGAAGGGTAAATGACATTTTGGAAAAAGTTGGAGAGGTGACTCTGTTAATTGGTAATAGCCCAATAGAGAGGAATGATCCAAGTTTAGGAAACCAGGATTTAGAAGTGATGAGGATTGAGATTAAAAAAAATGGTAAAACCAAGAGGTTACTTGGAGTGGTGTATTGATCCTTTAACAATAACTAGATAGTAGGATTCTTAAAGAAAGAAGCATTGGGAGTTTGTCAGAAATGTTCAGTGATATGGATAGCATCAAATTGCTTTTATTTCGTTATGGCAATGATTAATGGTAAACTAGAAGATTGGGAATGTTTTGAAAGACAACAAACAAAATAAAGTGACAGATAAAGTTGGACGGTAAACTTGCAAGTAATATCAAGACAGCAAGAGCTTCTTTAAAGTTATAAAAAGGAAGAGAGAGGTCGAAGTCAACACAGGCCCCTGAGAAAATAAGGCTGGGGAAATTTCGGAGCTGTTGAATGAATATTTTATCTTAGTTTCACAGTATTATAATAGTATTCGAAATTTGCTAAATAATTAAGGAGCAAAAGAAGAGGAAATAAATACAGTAATTATCACCAAAAATGCTAAGGAAGAATTGGGCTAACGACCAATAAGTCTCGTGGTCATGATAGAAGGCATTCCACGACATTAAAGGAAATAGTTACAAAGATTGCAGATGCACTAGTAATAATCATCCAAAACCCAGGGATTCCTGGAAAAGTCCCAGAGGCGTGACAGTTTTCCAATGTAACACCTTTTATTTAGAAAGGTAAAGTGACAAAAAAGGTAACTAAGGCCAGTTAGCTTAACAGGGGGAAGGTGATGCCTTGTGGCATTTTTGGTGGACTGTTAATCCAGAGACCCAGGTAATTTTCTGGGGACCCAGGTTTAAATCCTGCCGTGGCAGGATTGATACTAATGCCGTTTAGGGAAGGAAACTGCCTGGTCTGACCTACATGTGACTCCAGGCCCACAGCAATGTAGTTGACTCTTAACTGCCCTCTGGGTAATTAGGGATGGGCAATAAATGCTGGCCTAGCCAGTGACACCCACATTCCATGATTTTTTTTCTTTAAAAAGTCTGTTATTTGGAAATGTCTATTATTAAGGATGCAATGGCAGAGCATTTAGAATAAATATGATCAAACAGAAACATAAGGGGAAATTATACCTGGCAAATTTATTGGAATTTTTTTGAGGAGGTAACAATCAGGATAAATAAAGGGGAAACTGGATACAATTTTACAATTTATTATAATTATACAATTTAGATATTCAGAAGCAATTTCATAAGTACCACATCTTACACTACTTAATAAGATGAAGAGCCCATGGTGTTCGAGATATTAACTTGAAAATAAGACAGAGTTGGGATAAGGAGAGCATTTTCATGATGGCAACCTATAACTTGTGGAGTGTCATGGGGACCAGTGCTGGGCCCACAACTATTTACAATGTACTGTTGAGACCTTCGTTATTTAATTTTTTGGTTTAGAGCCGTGAACTAAAGATGACCTTTGGACTGTCAGCAGCAGCTTCTTTTTTATTTTAGAAAAGAGAACAATTTCTGATTTTGTTTGATGCCAGCCCTGAAAGTTAATTGCAGTTTAATTTTTGTTAAAATGATCTGTAGACGTTTTGACTCCAGAAGGACCTTGCGTTCAAATAGATGGCAGATGTTGAATATTAACTTGGCCTTTATAGGGATACAGCCAGTTTGAAAAAGATAAACCAAAGTTTAAACTGTTTATTTTTGGACTGAGTTGAGTCAGAAGGATTGTGCCTTAAAGTACATGTTGGAAGTTTGATTGATCCTTGTTTAGCTTCCCATTATCAACTTCTTGCAACTTCAGACAATAGAATTTCAGTTACATGTATTAACTTAGAACCTCCTGGAAAATGTTTGCACGCATTGGTGTCTTCAGGAAACCAAGCAAGATACAATCCCATGTGCCTGTAATGTTATGGATCATGGAGTCTTCTTAAGTAAACTGACTAGTTACATCTCACTTATTTCTATTGATTTTATCCCTTAACTTTGTCTATTTCTCTGACTGTCTGTCTTTGTGTGGGTAGGGCCTGGGATCAAAGAAGATCAGTTTTAAATCATAGATGTTAATTAGATTACCTTATAAAAACCAAAAGAACTGCGGATGCTGTAAATCAGGAACAAAAACAGTTGCTGGAAAAGCTCAGAACGTTCTGAGGAAGGGTCACCGGACCCGAAATGTTAACTCTGTGTTTTCTCCTTCACAGATGCTGCAGACCTGCTGAATTAGATTACTTTGTTGCTTAACTTTGTTTTGACAAAGCTACCACATTATTAACAAATTATTAAATCTTTTTTGTTTAAGCTATAAACCTGGTGCCTGGTATCAGATATTCAAAGTCTAATACTGTTTTTCAAAAAGTCTGGTTAGGAACCATTAGATTATTGAATGTTTGTTTGTTTGTTTTTTAATTTTACTGTGTTGCAAATACAGGGATAGAGAGTCTGATTGGATTTGTGTGTGTCTTAATGTCATAACAATGAATTATTAATAACTTGGACCAAGAATGTGAATGTACAATATCTAAGTTTGCAAATGACACAAAAATGGGTGGAAGGTAATTGGGTGAGGATGATAGTCTGCAAAGGCATATAGATAGGCAAAATGAGTGGCCAAAAATGGGCATATGGAATATAATATGGGAAAATGTGAAGTTTTGCACTTTGGCGGAAAGAATGGAGGAAGAGAATATTATATAAATGGGGAAAGACTGCGGAAAACTACAGCACAGAGGGATTTGGGAATCCTTGTGCACAAAATCTCAAAAAGGTAGCGTACAAGTTCAGCAGATAATGAGGAAGGTAAATGGAATGTTGTCCTTTACTTCAAAGGGAATAGTATATAAAAATAGGCAGGTCTTGTTAAAACTATACAGACCAGTAGTCAGACTAAGGCTGGAATACTGTGAACAGTTTTAGTCTGCTTATCTGAGGGAAGATATACTGGCATTGGAGTCAGTCCAGAGAAGGTTCGCTGGGCTGATCCTGGATATGGAGAGATTGTCTTAAGTGGAGAGGTTGAGTAGGTTAGGCCTGTACCCATTGTTGTTAAAATTCTGGTTGATATTTTACAGAGATATTGTTGTGTCTTTGTTTTTCTATCAATCTTTCTTGATGGATCTTGCAGATTTGGATATACAATGAAGAACATGACCTGATTCTGGCCAACCTGCTTTGTTTGGATATGTCTGAGACCCATTTGTCAGACTCTCCTCGTCTTATGAAATGCCATGGTAGTGGAGGGTCACAACATTGGACTCTGGGGGTAAGACTTTCCAGTTGGAATTTTTTTTTCTTTTATTCCTTCACATTTTAACAGTATCTCCATAGTGGCTTTGTTGTTTCTTGCTTATTGACAGAAAGTGTAACTGAACTAACTGGGCAACAGCACAGTGTTTTGGATTCCCACTGTTCCCAGCTTGTTATGGATCCTGGTGTGCTGTTGCCAATAAGCACTGGTTTGAAGCCAAGGGAAACAAAATGGAACAGCTCATGAGGTGTCTGTAAAATCTGTGATATAGATCTGAGAACAAGCTGAACGCTTTGTTTGGACAATGCTTCTGGAGAATCAAGAAAGGCAAGATGATACTAATGGGCCAGCAGGTGAAGCGTGTCACCTCAATAGTTAGTTGAGAGTCCGACTAGGATTTTAATTGTCTAACTTTTTCTCGGTAACATCTGAAGTGGAACCCTCTGAATGTCTTTAATGGATTATTTTGAAGGGCTCCTGATCAGGAATTTCAGGGGAATTGCCCATCGGAATCTTGAATTTCCCAAGGAAGTCCCACAGATTCTGCTGCGTCTGAGATTTTGCTTGGCCACATTACACAACTCTAGTCTGCACTGCTCTGAACTATAAAGTCATACAGATATACAGCATGGAAACAGACCCTTTGGTCCAACTCGTCCATGCCGACCAGATATCCTAAATTAATCTAGTCCCATTTGCTAGCATTTGGCCCATATCCCTCTAATCTGGCCATTGGGATATCTGAACCGATATGTCAAAGAAATAATAGTGATTCTTATTTGGAAATGTACCATGTCACAAATTGATGGGACGTGCCACTGGTTCTGTCACAATTTAATGGGGATGAGGATGCCAATAATTGAACCCACTGTTCCACAAGCTGTCACAAATGTTCAAATACCTTATTAGACCACGGAGGTGACCAATTTGCCTGACTGCCTGCTATTCAGGACCAAAGTAATTTACACCAAGTTTTTTCATTAATCGGAAGTAAGATAAGTTTGATTACAATAAATAGAATTAATAAAGGCACAGAAAAGACCACTAATCTATTGTTTTACAACTTAAACTATACCCTTTAAAATTCCAAACACATAACAGTCATCCATGATTAGTTCATATAAAAGATAGACGGTTTGACACAAATATTGTACATGGGGAAATATGGACAGGGAAAAGAAAATTGCAAAGGTAAAAAGTCGAGATCACATGGGTAGGTTACATTTGTCTTTCATAGATCGTTTTCATTTTGGATATTTTCTAATCCTTTTGATTTTAGCAACGACGACACTGTGGTGTGTAAAGCAAGTTATTCCTCATTTTGATAATTGTTCTGGTAGATCTCTGCTTTTTCTTCTATATTAGAAATCCTTCTTTCAAGTTTCTGGGGTTTTCTATCTTAACACTCACAAGAGAGAAGGAAGAGCAAGATGCTTAATATTTGCTGGCTTTGGAGGTCTCTGACTGCTCTGCATTTACAGATCTGTAACAATCTACAGCTTGACCAATCCCAAGGTTCTTGCTGGACAGTCTTGTATTAATTCAGAGACACCTGGTGCCGGTTGTTCTTAAGAATCATAGAATCCCTACAGTGTGAAAATAGGTCATTTGGCCCAACAAGTCCACACTGACCCTCTGAAGAGCATCCCACCCTGACTCATTCCCCCATGTCTAACCCACCTAACCTAAACATCCCTGGACACTATGGGCAATTTAGCATGGCCAATCCACCTAGCCTGCACATCTTTGGACTGTGGGAGGAAACCGGAGCACCCAGAGGAAACCCACACAGACACAGGGAGAATGCGCAAACTCCACACAGGCCATTGCCCGAGGATGGAATCGAACCCGGTCCCTGGTGCTGTGAGGCAGCAGTGCTAGCCACTGAGCCGCCCAAAATAAATAATCTCACTGCTTTGAAAAGCGACATGATCTTTTAAACCCACAAATATGCACTGTTTGATTTTTCCATGGTGCAAAACTCTTCTGGTATTTCAGCTATATAGTAGTCTGACTTCCTTTCATTCCAGTTTATACTTTAAAAGTTTCTGTTGTGGGATGGCTCCTTCATTATTGCAGCTATCAATGGTAGAGACTTAATGCAGTCAGAGGAGACTACCTGGAATATTGTCAGGCCTGTTCTAGAGTGGAAGATTTGAGGGCAATTTTCCTGTCCTCCATCCTGGTTTTAAAAAGAAAAATGGTTCATTTGGAGGGTTTTGTTTAAGATAACACCAAATTGCCTTGTACTCATTTGTGGTGAGGTACATCTATAATTCGAGGGAAAATGTTCATTTAGTCTTACTTCTCGCCTACAATCCCAACTCTAGTCCATCATTAGATATCTGCTTTACTGTTGCTACTCTAGGCTTGAATTCCTGTTGAATAGGGCTGCACATACTCTGCTTCTGCATTCTCTGAAGGATTCGTTGAAGAAACTCCTCTGTTTTGTGGCAGCTCGCAGTCCTCTTGTTGACCTTCACAAACCATGTACTATGTTAATCCTGCCAAGACTCGGCAACTTTGCTCAGCCCACACTCCAGTTTTTCAGGCGTTCTCAATAAATCAGCAATCACTGCCTGCCCTTACATTTTCCTCTAGGATATCTGGTCACTTATGAAAATACACTGGCTATCCATTGTGAATGAATGATTGCATTGATAGACTGCTTTTGACTCTAAGATGGTGACATCTTGCCCCCTCATTAATACCTCCATACCTACTTATACTTTGTACCACTCCAGGCACACTGACCATTCTGGGCCTGGAATCTGGGAGGAAGGGACCTTTTGCGTCATTGTCATGGGGAAAATGGAAAGCTTGACTTAGACCTACATAAGTGTATGAAATATTTTTGCAAAGATTTTACATTTCAAGTTGTCATTTATGATGTATAATGCCCAAACTCCAATGATTTGTGAACTGAATGTTACAATATTGCTGCTTTTGTTCGTGTCTGGAGTCATGTTAGTTTTGAAATGTTAAATCGGGGTCACAGTAATAAAAGAATTTAGAAAGCACTGCCTTAGTGGGAATGCAGCAAAGCTAACTCATTAGTCTGGTTCCTAAGATGGTAGGAATATCTTGTGAAGAGAGACTGAGTAGACATACATTCCATCAAGTTTATAACACTGACCGAAGAATTAATTGAAACACACAAGACTCTTCTGGAGCTGGACAGGATAAAGAGCAAAGAAAATATTTCTCTGAACTAGGGAATTTGGAAACATGGGATCATAGTATAAGGATAAAGGAGCAGCCACTTATTCTTGTGATGATATAATTCTTTACTTGGAAAGATTGTGAATCTTTGGAATTATCTATACCAGAGAGAGCTGTGGATGTTCAGTTTTTGTGCGGATTCAAATCACTTGTTGCTAGATGTTTAAATACTGAGAATTATAGGATATGAATATTGTCTAGGAGGGTGAAGCTGTCATAGAAGAACTATCTTTATTATTGAATGGTGGAGTAGGCTTAAAAGGCTTAATCTAGTTTCTATTTACGCTCCTCATATATGGTTGCCTCCCAAGTTAATGCCTATGTTTCTGGCAATGTCATTATTTAATTTTGACAATCAAAATTTTGACTGATTTAAAGTTGTTTTGGCACAATGACTACAAAGTTACAAAAATCACATTGTGGCATTTTTATACAGGTGACCGCATCATCCTAATTCCATTGTTTGGCTGAGTGTGACTGGCCTTGCTTGATTTTGTTTGTAGCTAGAGCAGATACAGCAAATATTTCCCTTCCTGCCCCCATCTCTCTCTTTGATGACATCAACCTAAGATATGGAGTCAAGTTCCATGCACACATTTGACTCCTATTAGTTCTACTGCACCATCTGTCTCAACATCTGCACAGCCTATATGATGTGGGCTATTCATTCCAGTACTCATATGATCTGCTTCCCATGCTATATCCTTCATACGTGTCAGCTTACTCAAAACCCTGTGGTCCGTAAGCTGTCTTGCACAATGTTCCACTGACCATTACTCCAATGCTCACTAATGTACATTGAATGCCAGTATCCTCATTTTCTATGATTTTGAAAATCTGTCCTGCTTCATTGCTTCATCCCTTTATATTTCTGCCCTTAATCTTATGCCACCCCTCCTTGGCCCACCCAAAATCAGTCCGTCGCAGAACTATCTGTTCCTTCAGGTGATCCCCTAGTTCTTCACCCATCAGCCATCTAGATTCCACATTCTGGAATTCTCTTCCTGGATCCGTGTCTAGTTTGAACTTCCTTGCTTTAAAGCCTTGTTTGAACACCTTTTTATCACCATGTTTAATGTTTCCTTTTGTCAAATTTGTATTTAATTCTACCTGTGTGAATGAAATTTACTAATATGTTGAAATTCTTTTAACAGGACACTAATTTTGCAGGAACATGTTATGACTATCTATAATAATAATTATATCAATTGAGATCTGTTATCACAGCAGGAATATATGAATGTTGTCAGGATACTGCAGATCAGATGCCTTGATCTGAGAAGACCCCTTGCCTTTCTCTAATCTATGTTTCATGTTTTTATAGGCAAACAATTCTTTGTATCAGATATCAGCTGGACAATGCCTGAAAGTGATTGATCCGGATAGTCATAAAGGATATGTCGCCATGGCAATTTGTGATGGTTCAAGATCACAGCAGTGGAAACTAGACAACTGACGTGAGCAACATTTTGAATACTCACACAGGGAGCAATTTAAATGACCTGAGACTGACTTCCAAGATGATCGACATAGAAAGGATGACAATTAATGTTTGAGTAGAAATGCTGGATGTTGGTAGACTGTCCACTTTTAACTCAGTGAATAATTATTTTATCAAAGTGTTTTGTCAGTTTTCTCCCCTAGACTTTTTTTATAATGAGTGAGATTGAAAATTTTAATTTTGTAAAATATTTAATCAGTTATTTATGTTTTTAATTGTCTAAAAAAGGGTCCAATTTGTTCAGCTGGTATGGTAATATAGAGGCATATCTTGTTCCAGTACTTCAAAGTAAATTTCCCCCAGTGACTTGGACTGTATCTGTACTGTTCAATGTGGTTAAGTCCTGTAGACTAGGTACTAGGCTTGATGTACCTAGTTTCTTTCCCCTGGGCTCGAGATGAGGAAACAGCCCAGGTGCCTGCTTCACTGATTCCTAACCAGTGTGCTTGGATTTCACAATGACGGAACCACAATTGAAATAGTCTGCTAGAACCCATCAACTGAAAGAATGCCTGCCTTTTGTGAGAGGTATCACGGAGTGGCTGCAGTCCTACAACTGTACCAAAGCTTACTTGATGCTTTACCCATTTTTCTTCCAAGTTTAAAACTCAGCAAAATTAAGTAAGTTTTAAAGAAATCACTAATTCAAATGTACAAAAAAATCCTTTTTCTCTAAATTGTCTGTTTGGGTCTGATGATATTTTGAATCTTTGATTTATTATTTGTTCTGGTATTATGTGGTACAACAGACCATATTGAAGAGGGGAGCAATATTATTTTGGGTTGAGTGTACAACCTTGAATTTGTAATGAGTTTTTGTGACAAGCCTACAAAATCTTCCTGTTCGTTTTAACGCTGAATTAGATGTATATCAAAATGTTTACTTTTTGGAGTGACAGTGGTAATAATCACTGGACTAGTAATCAAGAGCCCTGGGTCAGTGTGCTGGAGCTACGGGTTTTAATCTCACCATTGCTTTCTCACCATTGAACCCCATCTGATTCACTAATTGTAAAAACATGTGGAATTCCGCTGACTCTATAGTAACTATGTAACTAGTGTTAATTGCGAAAAAAACCCCATCTAATTCACTAAAGTCTGTTTTCACAGGAAGAAAATCTTTCATCCTTATCCAGGTTGGCCTAAATGTGACTCCAGACCCACATCATTGTGGTTGTCTTAACTGCCCACTGAAATAGTCCCTGCAAGCTACTCCGATCAAGGACTAATGAGGGAAGGACAGTAAATGCTGGCCCAACCCAGTGACATGCACACTCTTATGAATTTAAAAAAAAAAAAAAGTTGTGTTAGATAGTAATAATAATAGCTTGGTC
This sequence comes from Rhincodon typus, assembly GCF_021869965.1. Lineage (NCBI taxonomy): Eukaryota > Metazoa > Chordata > Chondrichthyes > Orectolobiformes > Rhincodontidae > Rhincodon > Rhincodon typus. The sequence goes on along the minus strand of NC_063339.1, from coordinate 69,696,816 downwards.
ACCATTACATTGTTTAAAAGTAGTGTCTGCTTCAAGTGTATGAAAGTTATACTTTTAACTTTCCCTGATTCTAAGAATGAGGGGAGAGAAAGGAATACTGCATATGTGGAAAACCTCATTCAGATGATGTTTCATCATAGAATCGCTACAGTGTGAAAATAGGCAATTCCGCCCGAGTTCACCCAGACCCCCAAACTAACTATCCACAAAACTCTACATTTCCCATGGCTCGTCCACCTAACCTGCATGTCCCTGGACACTACAGGCAATTTAGCATGGCCAATCAAGCTAACCTATACATCTCTGGACTGTGGGAGGAAACCGGAGCACCCAGAGGAAACCCAGGCAGACACTGGGACAATGCACAAACTCCACACGGTCACCCACAGGTGGGATTGAACTTGGGTCCCTGGCACTGTGAGGCAGCGGTGCTAGCCACTGTGCCGCTCCATCTTTCTAACGTTACTGTCCTGTCAACTTCTCATAATTCAGCAAGAGGTTTTCTTCTGTTTCATTTAACTCTCGCTTGGTAACTGCAGGAGGATTTTCTTCTCCTCACTGTGCAATAATGGCAAAAACAGGAGGATTTCCTCAGGAAATCTTTTCTAACCAAAGTGTAAACCTGTTCTGCTTGTGATTTCACTAGAAAACTTAAGAAATCTTGCTGCTGAAATGCCACTAATTTAATGATCACATATCCCTTAAAAGTTGGTCCAGACTTTAGAACGGTTTCATTTACAAGCCTTTCTTGAATTTTCTGATCCAGTGATGTGCTAGTCACAGGGATACAGCAGTATAATAATTGCTACTGGACTAGTAATCAGAGGCTAATAGTTCAAGGAACGGGAGTTGAAATGAGCCAAGAAGTTGAAGCTTTCTGTCTTACATTCATCAGAATTAGGATACAAGAAGCAGATTTAAACAAAAGAACACCATTTTATACACGAGAAGAAGATGCTGATTGGTTGGGCTGTCACCAAATATATTAATCTATATTCGGTATTAGTGACTTCAGTCTGCTCTTTACCAACCATCATTGCTCCATTTCAAAAATTATGCATTAACTAACATGATTTCCAATATCAGAATCACATTTTAATGGTGGATATACTTTTCTGATGCTTGCAATCATTGGCTGGTTGGCACAATTCTGCTATTTGTGCTTGAAGCTACATATATAAAATGGGGTTCTGTGTATTTATACAAGTAAAAGGAATCTCATACATTGGCTGTCTTCAAAACCCTTTAGTTTAGAAAAAGGTGCAGTTGCTGCTGCAACCCCATGGCAACACACTATCCAATCACAGTTTATCTGCCTGACCTGAGAATTAACAGACAGTTTTATGTTCTTGCTGCATCTCCAAATTAATGATGGCCCAACTAATCAGCATCCTCTTTTCATGTGCTGTATAAAGTGATGTTCCTTTAAGTCTGTTTCTTTCAATCTTATTCTGATCAATGTAGGACAAAAAGCTTTGACTTCTTGTTTCCTTTTAGCAGTTGTTCTTTCTGGAAATTTGAAAACCTGTTTTAACAATTCTGGAAATTAACAAAAAAACACAGTAAATGTGACCATAAAGCTATTGAATTGTTGTTATTTAAAATAAAATGGTTGACAATTTTCCTTATGAAAGGAAACTCCAGTTCCAACTGTGCTGTGAAGTAGCCTACCAACTGACAATTATACTAAATGGGTCTTAATATCCATTTTGACTTAAAAAAATCAAGTTAAACTATTCTTTTGCCAGGTTTATTCCAAACTAATTTAGTGAGTTTTCAATTTGACTTGCAATTTCTGACCAAATTCTTTTGCTTAGACCAGCAATTGAAATAAATGTCAAATAGACCAGAAAATATCAAATTGGATTGATATTTTCAATCTATTTATTTACTTGAAGATTTATGTAAAAATCAGTAGAAAGTGAGAATGTATCTGTCCTGTAAGTAATTGCTGTCTGGGTTTTTAAAAGCGTAATTTTTGAAATGGAGTAATGATGGTTGGTATAGAGCAGGTTAAAGTCACTAATATTGAATATAGATTCAACCAGTATATTGTTCTACACTGTACACTTCAGTCCATGAACGTGAGCACTTAAGTAGAAAACCTAGGTTATTAGTCACATATTTGGGAATTTGGAAAAATAAATCTTTTGTACTCTGAAGCAACTTCAGCCAAGTGTTTAGCAAAGTTTTATAAACAAATTTACTGACATTCTTCCTCCTTAAGCTACATTCCCAGTTGATTAACAGTCACTTTGAGTAGAGACCATAGA
>NC_063339.1:69646803-69694533 GCF_021869965.1 Rhincodon typus | reverse complement strand
GCTACATTCCCAGTTGATTAACAGTCACTTTGAGTAGAGACCATAGACTCTAACAAGAAATAATGTATTTTACAGACTCATGATCTTAAGTATCAGTCCACACCATGTGGAATACTTAATTTTCAAAGCGGTTTTTTCTCATTTTAAAACTCAATTAAATTTTAATTTAATAAATGAAGACTAACTGGAAAGTTGTCTATAATTACATGATTTGGTCACAACTGGATGATTTTACTTGTTTTTTCTGAATTGAGGACAAAGTTCAGGCCCAGTTCAAAAAAGGCTTGGATCGTTTCTGTTTACATAAATGATGCAGCTGTGACATTGACTTACTCATTCACTAATACAAAATGTAATTCATCTTAAGCCCAAGCAGCAAACCATTGTAAATTAGACATTCTAATCATGTTAATTATAGCATTGTTAATTGTTAAAAGAATGTTTGAACGGATAACAATTTTATTTTATTGAATGATAAAGCTGCTAGATATTTATTGGAATAAAGATCTAATTTTAAATAATTGTTCAGTTTTGGTCATCTAATGCAGTTATTCACATTTTTAGCCATGTGATTTTGAATAACTTTTTGTTTCACAGCAAATAGAAAAAGTGACAGAACTTTCACAAAAAAAATTCAGCATGGGCCAATTAGTAAATATGCATGAGTTGACCAGTTAGATTTTTTGTAGTCAATTTTTCAGAAGTGATATTACTAATAAAATTGTATATTAAAGAGGGGAATTTAGCAGCCAGGTTATGAAGGAATAAAGCTGACAGTATCAGAACAAGATAAAAGAGCATGTGGAAATCAAAATATCATAGCTGGAAAATCATTGGCCTACCACAGAAGGTCAGTTGTACCCCTACCCGGAGTTTGAGCTTTGGACGAAATGTTCTTTAATATTTGTACAATACCAGACCTTTGATACCATATCTCTCAGTAAACCATCTTCTGCTCTAGAGCCACCAGAGTTGAGGGCATGGGGGAATGGAGGGTGTACAGTTCTGTAGGTAAGGGGAGATGGTGCTAAGTATAGAGTTGGCCAAGGAAATCAAGTACCTACCATTTCTGCTTTCCTCAGCTGATCATATAGCTCCTTCAAGATAGGCAACACTTTGAGGAAGCACTGAAGGTAGCAAAGGTGCTGAATCCATTATAAGCGGGGTAACTCAGTGCCCATAACTAAGCATGATTCTGTAGCTAAACTAAATGCTTTGGACCTAGTCAATATTCTGGCTATATTGCTGAAGATCTTTGTTCCAGAAGTACCAAAACCTCTAGCTAAAATGTTTCAGTAATAACTATACAACTACTATTGATGCAACAAATCAGGGTAGTAGGTAGCCTAGTTGCATTTATTATTGTCGTTAGCTATCCCTCACATCATCGACTCAGTGTTATATTTAACAACTCTGGTAGAAGCCTCCGTATGGCTTTAATGTATGGACCGTGGGATGTAACTGTTATCCACACCACTGGTGAGTTGAATTTTGGTAGTGTCAAACCACAGTGAATGGGACCAACTTGCCATTGCAGCTTTATAACACCATCACAACCAGTGAGACACTTTTTTTCCTTTGCTTGTTCTGGGTTGCGGGCTTTCTGTCTTTATTTGAATTTATTGTTTAATTCAGTCATCAGTGCTATCAAGTGGCATTTACTCGGCAATATTCTGCTGCCTTCAGAACTGATTTTAAGTCCTTACTATGAACATAAATTGAATTCCAGAGGCAAAAGGCAGAGTGACTGCCCTGGTCATCAGAGCAATATTTTATCAAATGCATCACCAAGGAAACTAAAGTCTAATGAAAATTAATGAACATTAGGAAGATATTTCTAGGGGGTAGACTCATCTTGAGCCCAAAGGTAGCTGGTTGAGATTAGTGCAGGTTAACTAGCATAGCCCCCAACTCCATTTCATTATTCCCCATATAATGAATCAGTATATAACCTGTAATCAGCACATGAATACAGGTTTAGCCTGAAAAATGACAAGTAACGTTTGCAGAACTGCCTAGCAATGACCATCTCCAACAGGCAAATGCTAGAACCACTTTATCCATGACATTCAATGGTTTTACCATTACTGAACACCTCACAACCTTCTCCCCAGATTATTAATAAACTGGATCTAAATGCTGTGGCTAAGACAAATGATTAGAGGGTATAAAAAAAAATTGCTAAAGTGACTCACCACCTGATCCTAAAGTCTCTCCTCCATCTATGACATAAAGTCAGAGGTGTGATGGAATAATCCTTTACTTGGATGAAACTGAAACAACAAGTTTCTTATCTGGCATTTCCATCCAACTTGAACATCGAAGTCCTTCATTACTGACACGTGTGGACTGTAAAGTGTACAGAATGCACACCAGCAACTTGCCAAGTATCCACTGGCAGCATTTCTCCAACTCATAACCTCCACTATCGAGAAAGAACAAGGACAATAAGTGTACGTGAAAATCATCTATCAATCAATTCCCCTCCAAGGTTCCAGGATGAGAAACTTCAGTTAAGTATCAGTTGGAGAAGCTGGGACTGATTTCTTTGGAAAGAAGGCTGAAGGAAGAGTTGATAATTTTCAAAATCATCAGTGATCTGAACAGAGTAAATAGGAAGAAGCTGTTTCTGCTCATAAATCAGCACCAAGGAGCACCGTTTTAAAGTGTTCTGCAAAAGCAAATGGGAGGTAAGGAAAACTTTTTCACACCGTGAGTGGTCTGGGTTGGGGTGGACTAGCTGGAATTGTGGAGACAGATTCAACTGAGGTGTTCAAGAGGAAATTGGATGATTATTTAAATAGAAACAACAAACAGTATTATGGGAAGTAAAATCATGGTAGACGATATAACAGTTAAGTTAAGGAATAAATGCCATAGTGTATTAAGATTCTTTTAAATGGAGTTAGAGTCTGTGACATTCTTAAGATAAGGACATTGCATTTATTGCCCATCACGAGTGCCCATTTAGAAGGTGGGCTGCAGTGAGGTGAAAAGTGCTCCTACTAAGGTATATAATAGGACATTCTAGGATTTAGTCCAGTGCCAAAACCTGTACTGCATCTACAAGGCACAAAAGTGTTATTAAATATTCACTTGCCTGACACCCCATCTAATGCCTTCAACATTCAATCCCTCCACCACTGAAAATAGTGTATACATAATGCACTGCAGCAACTCTCCAAGGCTCTTTCACAGCATCTTCCAAACAATCCTGACATTAGAATTATATTGCTGCATTCTTCACTGTCTCTATGCCAAAATCTTGGAATTCCTTCCAAACAGCACTTTGGTTTGTGACACATGTGGTACAAGACATTTTTATATAAATATCGATTCAGTATAGATTGCGCACTAATGTATTTTGTCAAAATTTGTAATCTTCAAATTAAATTTTCCCACATTATAACTGATTCTCTTTAATGGACATTGGGGGGGTTTACAATGAAAGAAGGTCTCAGAAAAAAACATATAGTATAGTATCTTTATAAACTCATTTTTATGGCAACTCTGGCTCTGACTGAAAAAGTGATGGGGTTTAAATACCACTCCAGAAGGTGTAGGCTGACCTTTCAGAACAGTACTGACGACATGATATATGGTTGGACATGCTAAATTAAACATAGCCTACCCTCCAAGATGGATGCAAAGGATCTCATAGCATTCATTGGTTTTCTTGTCAATAGTTATCCATCACTGAAAAATATTATCAGGTATTGGTGGTTACAAAACCTTTTTGGGGAAAGGTTTGCCACCAACAGTGGCTTGACTTGATGTTTACTTTGTAGGCTGTGGATTGCTTTGGAATATTCTGAGCATTTGAAAGGTCTTTTACAGAATAAAGCAGTAACATTCAGACCATCAAGTCAGCACTGGTTGTTTGTTAGTTTCAGTGCCCCACTGTTGCCCAATATTCTGCAATTTTTTTTTCCCGTCAAGATCTAATTCCCTTCTGTTGGCTGCTATTGAATTTGTACGTACTTAGCAGGTAATATATTCCAAACCCTAATAATTACAGGTTATATTAAAAGAACTGTCACCTCTGATTCTTCACCAATTGCCTTAAATCTGTTTGTCCCTTTTTGGATGTCAGTCCTTCAGCCTTTGAAAATATTTAATCTTTTATCACGCTTTATCGAATCTCGGTCTTCATACAAACACAATCCTTGTATTGGAAAATATAGTCCCAAGTAAAATTTGAAGCAAAACATTACACCAAAAAGGACCTGCTTTATTATAAAATTTCTTTATTGATCATAATTTCAATACTGTATTTAGTTTCAGATGCAGTACACTGCGAAAAAAAATCTTTACTTAGGCTTCTGTTGTCTTTGTTTTAAACATCAACTACATTATTTACAAGTTTTCTGTATACATACACATAAGCACCCGTCCCCTTGATATATGCTTTCCGGTGGTGGTTGTTTAATGCATGAGTGAAAGGGTTTAAATTGCACGGCCTGTGAGGAAACAGTGAACTGTATCCAGTCATTTTGCAATTCAGTCCAGCAAAACTAATGCTGAACCCGCTTTTAACTTTATCTTAAAATTTCTTTTCCCTGAATGTATGGAAACAAAAGCTGTTATAACAAAAAATAATTCACAGTAATAAATATCAAAAGAAAATTATACAACTGTATACAAGTTCTATTGAAACAAAATAAATTCCAAGTTAAAATAAAAAGAGTAAAGGCGAGACTGGAGCATGACATGAGCTGATGATTAATGTCCTCATCCCAAAAGGCATTTTAAAATATAATGGCATTTGTATAAATAAAAAGCTCTGAGCAAGCTCAGAAATATTTAGTGCATTGTTGTTAATTAGTGCAGTTGTCTTCAACACAGTTACAACTTAGAAGGAATGAGACAGTAGTGAAATGATTAAACTGGACATTAGAGTTCTTTTGTATGGTCAATAGAATTCTAACCTATCAATAACTTCAAAAACAATATTTTCTTTTAAAGAGATTTTAAACGTGCACTGCATGAAACTAGGGCATTCTCAGTATTGGCAAATAAATAAACACAGACAAAATACTCAACAAAATCTACTTAACAACTTAAGAAAAATGTTATTTAAAGCATATGAAATGCATAGAATTTCTTATAGGTTTTAAAAAAAACAAAATATAATTTTAGATCAGAGTTCTGCCTCCGTGCAGTTTTCCTTTTACATGTCAGTTAGCTCTGACAAAAGCAACATCCCTACTACATGAGTTACATTCTGGATAGTCTAATCCAGCCTCCAGCTGTTGCAATAATGCTTTCAGACCACAGGATGGCAGAGAGAGATTTACTCCTGTTTCTATCTTCCGCACTTGAGCAACTGCTACAAGTGTTTCAAACTTTAGCTCCAAGTTCCAGGACCCCACACTCAATGATGGGAACATACTTGTCTTCAATCTGAACCAGCAGGATCGTCTTGTCTATGTGGGATCTGCTACTTGGCTCTCTGCTACAAGGCACCCAACGGTGAATCACCTAGTACAGAAAAGAAATAATGAATTGGTTGACAGCAAAGGAATATGGGATAAAGAATTTTCATGATCAATAGAGCAAATTATTCTGTCCAATGTTTTCACTGACCTCGAATGTACTAATTCTATACTAAAACTGCCTTGGAATATATTTAAGCTGTTTTGTGTTTATTTTCTTACTTGTCTTCCCTCCCCCGCCCTCCCCCCTACCCAGTTATGTACATCACGTGTCATTTTGAAACTATTTGTTTTGATTTAATTTTTTTTATTAATGTTGTAACATGTACCTAAGTACAGTGAAACATTTTGTTTTGTGAGCAGTACAGGCAGATCATACTAAACAACGTCATACAGATCTTAAGGTGCTTAGATAGAGCGAGGAGGATAATGGAGGTCCAGAGATCAGCCTCATCTTCCCTCCCCAATTACTGGCCCTCCATCACTGAGACTGGAGATCAATATTGAAGCAGCTCTTCTGGCTTTTCAGTACAGTTTCAATAAAAATTAAAACAAAATTTCTCATTGAAATCAGCTGTGAGCCAATCTTAACTACTTAATTGTATGATGCCCATTTGTAACTGCAGTCAAACCCTGTGCAAATATCCTCTCATTAAAACAATTCCTGAAATTGGATCGTTGAGGGCAGTCCCAGTTGTAATGGTCAAGGTACTGTATAGCAGCTCAGGTGCAATCTTGCGTTGACCCTTATACTGTCCTTTCGTGAAAGTGTGCACCAGGCAATTGATGCAACATAGAGTATAATAGTTTCAGACCTTAATCTGTACTCTATTTATTTCTTTTGCTTGTTTTTAGTGAGCAGCACACCTCACCTATTGAATTTGCTTCTTTTCTTGTCTCATTACTATTTACTTTGGCCCTGGAAGACTAGCTGTCCGGTCATTCAATCTCTACTGATTTTCATGCAGACCTTCCAACTGTCCTTGTCCCAACCCACCCCTTGCTCCACACTTATCAGAAGAAAGGTCACAGAACTGAAATGTTAACTCTTGTTTCTCTCCACAGATTTTGCCATACCTGCTTAGTTTTCCTGGCATACTTCTGTTTTTAACTGAATTGTATTATTTGGTACAAAATACGCAGGATAAAGTATTTGGAAATTTGTGTAAAGCAGAACCCTAGCAAAGTTTTTTTATATATTACTGATATTAAACCAATATAGCTGTGTGTTCATTAGACTTCTTGTTGAAAAATGTCCAATTGTTTCTCTGTTTTATTTGTCAGTGAAGAGAAGACTGGCAATGAAGCTGTAAACAGGCTAGTCTGTATCTGTCAAGCAATTTGAATTTGTATAGCTTAGTTCATGAACAAAAGAGAGATAACATTCTGACTGAAAATCTTGGTTGGAACTTAGTTTGAAGAATCCCAATACTGCAAATTACAAAGAACACAGACTGTAAGAGTTTCAAAGGATGACTGAATGATGATGATGATGATGATGATGCAGCATTGTGCATTGCATGAAAAGCCAGGCCTGTAACACTTTCAAGACCTGCAACTTTTATTTGCAGTTCTTTCCTATTAATTCTATTTCCTGCTGTCAATCTAGTCAAGGCACATTTTAAAAGATAGCCACAATTCTGTAAGCTTTGCTCAGTGGTTGTACTCTTGCCTTAGAATCAAAGGTTGTGGGTTTGATCCCATTCTGGAGGTTCCAGTGTATAATCTGGGCTAGTATTTTAGAACTGAGTGAGTGTTGCCTATCAGATGAGAAATCAAACTAAGGCCACGTGTCTTAGGTTGACATAAAAGATCCTGTGACACTAATCAAAGGAGGGCAGGGGTATTCCCCAAATGCAGAGCACTATTACTATACATCTCTCATTTTGCAACAGCAAAGTGCTTGAGTTCTCTCTCTCTCACACAAACAGTTTTCTCCTGATGTTCTTTCCTCCTGGACTAGAGAATTGCGTTTGAGACAATCTACTGAAATTGCCTTTGCCAAGGGTGTGTTTATTGTTACTATGTTGGAACAGTTGCTGTTCAGTAATTAAATAATCTATTAGTCTGTTAAGTTTTCAACTGGTGCTAAGTTATTCTAATTCATCTTTCTTTTGTTGTATTTTAGCTATAATGTAAGAATAAAGTATATTTTGCTTTACACTTGGTAGTTTGACTAATTGAATTGCATCTGGAACATATTGCCTTACACTTGCCTTTTAACAATAAGAAAAAGTTGGGGTCTAGGCTATCTTCTTAATATATTTTGAGGTGGTTTCATCTGGTCCATAAAATTATTTGCAGGTACATTTTGACCACCACAATTTCTATATTACAACAGTGAACAAACTGTACAAGTACTTCATTGGCTGTGACATGTTTGAGCACGTTCTGAAAACTTGTCAGTTTAAACTATTGTCATGCATTTATGTATGCATTTATAGCTGATATTTATAATTTCAGAGAAAGATAAAATCAAACTAAGAAACATATTTCTACCACTATTTACTAAAGCTGTTGGCATCACCCAACATTAACTTGAGCTTTACAAAATTTCATTATATTTGAATTCATCATGATAATGAATTTCACTTCATACTACTTGATTATCAATAGCAATATCATCATTTAACTTCACTACTATCTTAGCCTCTCAGTTGTAAAATCAAATACATACAATCTAGCTTAAATGATTTCATGCCCACCTTTTTACCAAGTTGGAGCAAATTACTTCAGATCTGGAATCTGCACTGAAAACAACAAATTCTGGAGATCACAGCGGGTCAGACAGCATCCATGGAGAGACAGAAAGCTGATGTTGAGTCCAGGTGACTCTTGGCTCTGATGAAGAGTCACCTAGACTTGAAACGTTAGCTTGTTCTCTCTCCATGGATGCTGTCTGGCCTGCTGTGATCTCCAGCATTTGTTGTTTTCTCCCATATACCAACTTGTTCATAAATTCTCAATTCACCCTTCCAGTGCTTACCTATGAATTCTTTGTGCCATATTAAAAACAGCTACACTTACACTAGATTCATGTGCTATTTATGAAAAAAATGGAGGAAGTCTTGATGGACAGGGAAACTTACATAGCCTTCCATGCCCTCCTGAGGGCTCCAGTCCTTCCAGCTGATTCGACCAGCTCGCATTCGGATTGCTTCATCTGGCCAGTGAAGCTCCCTCCTCTTGGATACATTGATGGCTTCCATGACTTGGCCAGTGTCAATTATCTGCCAGAATAATCAGGAGAAAAAAAAACACGAGGGTCACTAATTAGCAAATATTTTACACAGGGATACTAATCTGGCACTCAGGTTCAAAATCCATTTATATTCCAAACTGCAAGTTTCCATGTTAAATTCAGGGTGACAAAGTTCCAACATAGTTATACATGCGCCACTGTTACACCTTTATCATACTTGGTAATGCTTGATAGGATATACAACTTATTGAAGATCTGTGCACCAGAACATTTGTCATGTTTCATATACTGAGTCCAATGTTGAATCTCAATTCTTACAGTAGCTTCCAAGCTGTATAATTAGCCATCACCAGACTTTTGATTGATGCAGAAATGTTTGACCACTTAGTTGGTATTTACTTTAATCACTTAACATTCTGTCTGTACAAAGGGCTACCTTTGTACTGAATAATAGCATGGCTTGTGTTACATCTTTTCCCTTTTAAAGAATTACCGTTTAACTTACTGACAACCATTAAATGTACATTAGTCCATAGAAAATCAAAAATGCCAATTCCTGCACCGCTGTTTAGCCCTCAGTTATGATCAGCTTACAGTTATCACAGGGGCATTTTTTCCCCCAGTCAGCTACATGCTGGGAAGATAGGGGAAAACTTATCACAATGGATTGCTCACAAGAGAATGAGCAGATTCCACCCAGTGTTGTACTTCAGCAGCTGAAAAATCAGCACTTCTAGAACTACATTGGTCTCACTGCTGTGGTAAGACTGTACATTAACTGAGTTGCACTGTGAGATGACTCTGCAAATCCAACTGTGCGATAAGATGCTTTGGCTTTCAGAAATTCAAATTTCAACTTAATATTCAATTGGTCATACGTTCAGGAATGGATTTGATTTTATCTATTATTATTGATCCATTGTTATAGGTCACATTTTGAAAGCAATACCGTTTTCATGTGGGGCTCAAGAGGGAAACAAAGTTGATCTTTGAGTGAAGTCGAATATGCAAAATTACTCTAGGGTCTAAATTTTTTTTGGCCATATCTAATTGCCCTTCGGAAGGTGACAGTGAGCCACTTAAACCGCTTAAGGCAGTATCCCCCACTATGCTGTAAGGAAGGGAGATTATGACACAGACAATAAAGGAATGGAGATATCATTCCAAATCAGGACTGTGACCTGGAGGAGGTCTTGCAAGTTTGTTCCCATCTGCTGCACTAATGCTTTAGGTGGTAGAACTCAAAGGTTTGGAAGGAATCGGTTTTGTAGTCAGTGGCTGAGTGGTATTATCACTAGACTAGTAGTCAAAAGATTACCACTGTACAAAATATAAGGGTAGAAGTAGGCCATTCGGCTCCACCATTCAATGAAATGATAGCGTATCTGATCATCCTTAACTCCTCTATCTTGCCTTATCCCCATAACCCTCGATTCCCTTGCTGACTAAACATCTATCGCAGCCTTGAGCATACAGCCACTATAGTCCAAGTCCATAGCTCCCTGCAAGTGGCCACGCAAGTAGATATGGTGGTAAGAAGGCGTGTGGCATGCTCGTCTTTATTGGTGGGGAACTGAGTGCAACAGTCAGAATGTCACGCTGCAGTAAGACTTTGGTTAGGCCACACTTAACAGTATGAGCATTCAATTCTGGTCGCCACATTACAGGAAGGATATGGAGGTTTTGGAGAGGGTGCAGAAGAGGTTTACCAGGATGCTGTATGGATTACAGGGTATGAGCTATAAGGAGTGGCTGTTTTCTTTGGAGTGGCAGAGGCTAAGGGAGACTTGACAGAAGTCTATAAAATTATGAGATGCATAGATCGGGTTGACAGTCAGAATCTTTTTCCCAGAGCTGAAATGTCTAAAACTAGGGGGCATGCATTTAAGGTGAGAGGGGAAAATTTTTTTACACAGAGAGGTAGGAGTCTGGAACATGCTGCCAGAGGTGGTGGTGGAGGCAGGTATTACAGGGCCATTTACAGGAATTTTTAGATAAGCATGTGAATATGCAAGGAATGGAGGGATGTGAACCAAAGACAGGCAAAAGGGATTAGTTTAATTTGGCATCATGTTCGGCACAACATTGTGGGCCAAAGGGCCTGTTCCTGTGCTATACAGTTCTGTTTTCTATAGTTCTTTGCATAAAGAATTCCACAGATTCACTAGCCTCCTACAGAAGAAATTCCTCCTCATCCCTGTCTTAAATGGGTGACTGTTACTCTGACATCATGCCCTTTGGTTCTAGACTGTCCCACAAGGGGAAACAATCTCTCGGCATCTGTTCTGTCAAGCCCTTAAGAATCTTCTATGTTTCAATAAGGTTGCCTAATTATTATTACTAGAGACTACTAGCAAATTCTCTAGACTTATGGGTTCAAATTATATCACAACAATTGTTAGAATTTGAATTCATTAGGAAAAAGGTCTGGATTTGAAAACTAGCCTCAGTAACGGTACCATTGAAAGTATCGTACGTTATAAATAGCCAGACTGAGTTTGTCCTGCTTTTTGTGAACTGGAAATCCCTGGGCAATTCTCACATTGCTGGGTAGATGCCAGTGTGTAACAGTATCGGAGCAGCTTGACTTGCAGTGTGGTTAGTTCTGGACCACATGTCTTCAGTACTACAGCAGGGATGAAAACGGAGAACAGATTTTTATTCATCGACATTACATGATTTCAACAGTGCTACATAATGAAATTCTGACATCGTCAGAAGTTTATGAAGATGCTCTAATATTTCTTAGTTTCTGTTTTTCATCTATTTGTCTAATTATTTTCACAGGCAGGCTATCACCTTCCCATTTCTCTCTAATGTTCATAGATTGTTGTTTCAAAATCTCTCTCCGAATGAAGTGATCTACTGGATTCACTCACATACTGATACACTTCCCACCTGTGGTCTTCTGTCCTATCTGTGCTAATTATAGCAGTGACTGGGTTCAGAAAAACACCAACGTATTCACACTGCAGTTTAATGCCTTAATTTGAAAAATATCCTGGTGTCGCCTTAGACTTGTCTAAGGTAGTGTTTTTTTCACCTGTTGCCTCCTGTAGTCACAGCAGCTGCCTGTAAATACGAGTGTTGCAGCTCACTCATCCAAGCCAACAACATGGCTTCTCACCTGGGAAATGAGTAGAGGCACACTGGGCAGAAGACAGTAACAAATCACCGATAATTGCACGTACTATAGGCACATATCATGGATCTGTTACTTCTGAGATATTTTGCTTCCTCCAGCAGTTTATAATGCAAAAGCAGTCTAAATTAATGTTAAGTATTTGAGCCTCTGCAGCAAGAACACAGTGAGCTCTCTGACTGTTAATGATCCAATGATTAGTTAATTAGGAAGCCAGCAGCAAACAAATGCACTATTACGTATTTGCATTTTGTTTACGATGAACAGATAGAACTCCCAAACAAAAGGTAAATCTTAAATGATTTTTATGGTGATATTTTATCATGCTTTTAGAAAAATCAGTGTATAACTTATTATCACATCTAAGAAATTAAAATACAAAAATCAGTCAAAATCAATATTCAAATTATATTGTTTAATATAACCATACCTAGATACCATATAACACTTGAATGGAATATTCCAGGACAATTGGATGGATCACTCAGCTGTCCCCAAATGACAAATGTAAAATTGGTGTAAAGACTTCAGATTTACATTTACCAAATGTTTTATTATGTCTTTCAATAACTTCATTAAAAAAAACTAAATTACACACAGCACAGAGACCGAACATACAGCTAAAAATATTCAGAAATGTTTCTATAGCATAAAATCATTCAGGATTTACCTAATAGTTTCCCACACTGGTTCAGATGCATGGATTCATTCTGATTTTATGAGTCACGGAGTCATAGAGACGTACAGCATGGAAACAGACCCTTCGGTCAAACTCGTCCATGCCAACCAAATAGAATAAATAAATCTAGCCCCATTTGCCAGCATTTAGCCCATATCCCTCTAAACCCTTCCCATTCATATAGCCATCCAGATGTCTTTTAAATGTTGTTATAGTACCAGCCTCTACCACTTCCTCTGGCAGCTCATTCCGTATATTCACCACCGTGTGTGAAAAAGTTGCCCCTTAGGTCACTTTTAAATCTTACCCCTCCCACCTTAAACCTATGCCCTCAAGTTTTGGACTCCTTGAACCATGGGTAAAAGACCTTTTCCATTTATACTATCCATGCCCCTCATGATTTTATAAACTTCTATAAGATCACCCCTCAGCCTCCGACGCTCCAGGGAAAATAGCCCCAGTCTATTCAGCCTTTCCCTATAGCTCAAACCCTCCAACCCTGGCAACATCCTTGTAAATCTTTTCTGAACCCTTTCAAGTTTCACAACATCATTCCTATAGCAGGGAGACCAGAACCGAATGCAGTATTCCAAAAGTGGCCTAACCAATGTCCTGTACAGCCGCAATATGACCTCCCAATTCCTGTATTCAATGCACTGACTAATAAAGGCAAGCACCAAACGCCTTCTTCACTATCCTGTCTAGCTGCAAATTCACTTTGAACCTACTCTCCAAGGTCTCTTTGTTCAGCAACAGACCCCAGGACCTTACCATCAAGTGTGTAAGTCCTGCCCTGATTTGCCTTTCCAAAACACAGCATCTCACATTCGTCTAAATTAAACTTCATCTGCTTCCCATTGGCGCCTCTGATCAAGATCCTGTTGTACTTTGTGGTAACCTTCTTCGCTGTCCACTACACCTCCAATTTTGGTGTCATCTGCAAACTTACTAACCGCACCTCCTGTGATCACATCCAAATCATTTATATGAATGACAAAAAGCAGTAGACACAACACTGATCCTTATGGCACACCTCCTGGTCACAGGTCTCCAGTCTGAAAAGCAACCCTCCACCACCACCCTCTGTCTTATACCTTCAAGCCAGTTCTGTATCCGAATGGCTCATTTCCGCTATATTCCATGTGATCTAGCTTTGCTAACCAGTCTACCGTGAGGAACTTTGTCGAATGCCTTACTGAAGTATATATAGGTCATGTCCACTGCTCTACCCCCATCAATCCTCTTCTTTACTTCTTCAAAAAACTCAATGAAGTTCGTGAGACAAAATTTCCCACGCACAAAGCCATGTTGACTATCCCTAATCAATCCTTGCCTTTCCAAATACATGTAAATCCTGTCCCTCAGGATTCCTTCCAATAACTTGCCCACCACTGATGGAAGGCTCACAGGTCTATTGTTCCCTGGCTTTTTCTTACCACTTTTAGTGAATAGTGGCCCCACGTTAGCCAACTCCTAGTCTTCCAGCACCTCGCCTGCAGCTATCGATGATACAAATATCTCAGCATGGGGCCCAACAATCACTTCACTAGCTTCCCACAGAGTTCTAGGGTACACCTGATCAGGTCCTGGGGATTTATCCACCTTTATGCATTTTAAGACCTCCAGCACCACCTCCTCTATAATATGACATTTTTCAAGATGTTGCTATTTATTCCCCCATGTTCTCTATCTTCCATATCCTTCTCCACAGTAAACACTGATGCAAAAGTATTTGTTTAATATGTCCCCCATCTCCTATGGGTACACACATAGGCAGCCTTGCTGATCTTTAAGGGGCCCTATTTTCTCCCTACTTATCCTTTTTCCTTTATATATTTGTAGAATCCCTTTGGATTCTCCTTAACCCTATTTGCCAAAGCTATCTCAGGTCCCCTTTCTGCCCTCCTGATTTCCCACTTAAGTATACTCTTACTGCCTTTATAATCTTCTAGGGATTCACTCGATCTATGCTGTCCACCTGATGCATGCCTCCTTCTTATCCTTGACCAAAACCTCAATTTCTCTTGTCATCCAGCATTCCCTATACCTACCAGCCTTGCTGGTACCTCTCTGGACTCCTGTTATCTCATTTTTGAAGGCTTCCCATTTTCCAGCCATCCTTTTACCTGCAAACGTCCGTCCGCCCCCACCCCCAGCCAACATTTGAAAGTTCTTGCCTAATACCATCAAAATCGGCCTTCCTCCAACTCAGAACTTTAACTTTTAGATCCAGTCTACCCTTTTCCATCACTATTTTAAAACTAATAGAATTATGATCACTGGAGATGTTCAGACAAGGAATGAATTGGACTCAGTAGAGACTGCTGTTAAACTCACTGAGCATTTCTATTTTTTTACAGTAATTTTGGATATCTCCCAGTTGGAGTTGGCTTTCTACAAGTCTGTTACCTGACTTACATGTAAAACTGAGGTCACAGAAGTGAAAGAATAACAAAGAATGTTTTAGTTGAATAGATAAATGTAGATTGCATTTCATGGACCCTTGTGGGTCATTCATGATTCTAAATGTCAAAGTCATCATTATCTTCAAGCTATAGATATTAAAAGATCTATACTGGTTTGAGATTTATCCATTATGAAGTAACAGCACTAAAACAGCACTGTGCAGTTCTGTAACAACAGCTAATGATAATGTAAACACATTTAAAACTAAGCTATTTGGGCTTCCTCAACGGGATCCAAGGCTCAGAGGTCCTCCTCTAGAGTAGCTTTTTTTTGGGTGAATCTAAGATACATCTGGTTAAAGTGGAGTAAAACAAAACAAAACATTTATTTTTGTCTCCCTCTTGTGGGGAACACAATATTTCTAAGTGTGTACCTGGACTTTATAGTTAATTTCATCCTTCTTGGCAGGGGTGTTAAACGCTGTGCTGGAGTTGCTGCCTGGCTGCATGTCCACACTGGTGACACCTTCTGCTCCAAGAAGTCCTGCCAGTGTGTTGCGTTTGCAGATGGGAATGCTCTGGCTGGAACTGCTGGAAGAGGGCAGACCACACTGTACGCTCAGAGTGCCTGTCTGACTCGATGGTTCTATCTGATTCACCATGGACAGTCGGGACTGGATGGAACTGGGCAGGTTTCGCAAGGACAGCTGGCTAGTGGATGAACGGCGGCATGGCACCAGACCGGTGGCAGATGTCCGTAAGGAAGAGTGACGGGTGTTATGTCGATATGAAGACTGGCTGGCAACTGAGGCACGGGCAGGGGAATGTCGGACGAGGCTGGACTGCACCGACTGACTACTGTGGCTGGTGCCTGTGGAAATCGAGAACAAATTTTTTTTATTCATCAAAGAATCAACTCAAATTCTGAACTCAATTAAACAAAGATATGCTTTGCACACAGTAAATTTTGGAACATATAAGTTTGATATGCAATTACTTTTATATTAGTCTTGTAATAAATCACTCATCAGCAATTACTCTCAAATTATTTTGAGGAACCATCCTCCTGGAATAGTGACTTAACTAAAGGATTTTTACATCCTTATGTCTGGTCATAGTCTCAAACTTAATTATACTAGTTGTGGTGTTGAATGGCTGGTGGGTAGGTGAGAATTAAATTTCTGCTTGCTTTCGATTTCAATAAACAATTTGATCTTCAGAAAATAATCCAAACCAAGAGGAAGAAATGCATTCTGATTTCTTTTCATTGCACAACCTTAAAGGAAATCTGTAGGTATACAGTATAATTCAAACACCATCTAAAGCTTAACAAATAGATTAAGTTCAAACACTAACCCATTATGGAAATCTTTTTCTCTCTGCTTTGCTCAAAACTACAGGCTTCACCTACACTTAAATAAAAAAAAAAGTTAAATGTTTCCTCAATTAATCACTTGAAACTGATCCCAAAGTTGTTCTTCAAACAATTTATGCAACTGGTAATCATCCACTTGTTCAAATTGTAGCAATGAACTTCCTAAAAAATATTAGGTCAAAGCCCAGATTTTGAAAGAAGCTGAGGTGTTGGTGAAAACTATAATGAAACAATTAAAAGGTTCACCTTTTATCCCCATTGACTAGTGTCTCACGGTTAAGATTAATGTTTGCCTTTTTAAGTCCCTCTATGTCTTTGCCTCTCTCGCTCTATTTACACTCCAGTAGGATTAGAGCTCAAACTCTTACAACTTTTGATTCCTTCCTCAGTACAACCCTCCCCCTCTTTGATAATAATTTGGGGTTGCTAAAGTCCCACACTTGGAGTTTAAATAATTCTGCCATTCCACCACTCTTGTATTGCTTTAAGAAATTTCCTTAAATGTTACCTCTTTTCATAGCCTGCTTTATAACTCTCCAGATTTTCCATTCTCTTTTATGAAGCGCTGTGGGGTTTTTTTTGCTACATTTAAGACCCTATAAAATGTTCTATGGTAAAAATGAGTCACAGAAGGCAAGGTTTATTTTACTGGAAATGCAAGCTGGAATCGAGATTTTAAATAGTTATTTACGATAAGCAATTGCGATAAACATTTATTCCCCTTTTTATTTCCTTTACAAGCTGCAAGAGTTAAGAAACTTGTCATTTATTTATTTGATACAGTCCTACTTCAGAGATTGTTTTTTTTAATATATCCCTCTGCAGGTTGCCTTGTATTCTTCAAAATTCATAGCTGCCAGCCCTATTCCAAAAAATAATTAGCCGTCATATCTATAAATGAACCAATTACAAAATCTGCACATCTTTAAAACTGAATGCTTAACTCCCTCTGAAACCTATCAGCTATCAGTTGGGAAAGAGTGACTTGTATTTATACAATAACTTTCGGAGCCTCAGGATGTTCCAGAAATCACTTTGGAACCGGACAGGTGCTTTTGAAGTGTAAGGTGGGAGCCAATATGTGCATTGCCAGGTTCCACATGCATCAATGAGATAATAACCGGATAATTTGTTTTAATGATGTTGGCCGAAGTATAATGTTGTCTAGGATGGTGGGAGAAGGCTAAAACAAAAGCAAAATACATTGGATGCTGGAAATCAGAGATATAAACAGAAAATATTGGAAAAACTTGGTAAGATGAAGGCAGACATTATGATGATCTAAAGTTGTTACTCCTCAAACTGCCCTAAAAATACCTTTCCTCCGTGTAGTATCTTTCTGTGCAAGCACAGAGGATGTAACCACTGTCCTTTTACCTCCTCTTTTCTCACTTTCCAAGGCCCCAAATATTCCTTCAGGTGAAACAGTGATTATCCTCAAGTTCTTTAAATTTAGTATTCACTGCTCATGATGTATTCTCCTTCGCATTTAGGAGACCAAATGCAGACTGAGTTTCTACTCATTTAAACACTTCTGCTAGTCTATAAACATGACTGAGCTTCAGGTTACTTGTCATTTTCGTTCTGTGCTTTGCTCCTATGCTGACTTTTCTGATCACAGCTAGCTGCAGTGATCCAGTGAAGATCAACACAATTTCAAGGAGCAGCAACTTCTCTTTTGACCCAGTATTCCAGGGCATTTTGGATTCAACATTGAGTTCAACAACTTAAATTACAATCTCTGCCTGCATCGTACGGGGTGTTTTATTTTTCTGGTTTGGTCTTGGTCTTGGTCTTGGTCTTATTTCTTTCCTTACTCATTCATGCTGTATTCAAATGGTTTTTACAGCCGTTTAGCCATTCATGACTCATTAGATCACTATCTTTGGTGATTTATCATGTCCATTACCACTCTCTTTCGCTGTTCCATCATGAAATCTTTTGTTATTTAATACTCTGGGCATCAAACCTATTCAAAACATCTAGCAAGTTCAGTGTTTTCTGACAGTTCACTGCTGAACAGATCGGCAATGCACTGTCATAGAAACTGAACCAATTACAATTAATATGCAGTCACTGCACCATAGTAAATACTGGGACTAACAAAAGCAGTATTGAAAAAATGCACTCAAGTATACTGCTGAATAACAAAATCTTACCCAATATCGGTGGGTTAGATGTGACCGGAGGCTGGAGACCTGCTCCAGGCCCATATCCAGCTGGTCCAGAGCCTGCATGGGAAGTACTACTTTGGGACTCATTTGTAGTTACATTATTACTGGCACTGGAGACTCCACCTGCATCTGAATCCTCAATATTTCCTCCACTGTTACAACCGGCACCACAACCTTTGCGTAACCTGCATAGGACAGATACAATCAGGTAGAGTAGGTGGAGACTTGTTTTAGAGTTTCTCAAGCAAGAGTATGTCAGCTTCTGTCAATCCAACACATAACATAGGAATATCACACTGTCATTGTCCACAGATCTGGTTCAGAAATAAAAGGACTGTACTGAACGATAGCTATTTCTCAGCTACCATTGACTGTATTATCTGTTATCAGACTTATTTCTCTTCCACCTGTTCCCTCTGGAAACCACCTTTCTGACACAATAGATAAAGTGACAAGAAAATTTCAGCCATGTTTGGAAGCATTTGTTACTAATTATTATTCATTAGAATTCATAGTTAGAATTAAACCCATTTGTTTCAAAACCAGCTTTAGTGTTTCCAGAGACAGTAGGAACTGCAGACGCTGGAGAATCTGAGATAACAAGGTATAGAGCTGGATGAACACAGCAGGCCAAGCAGCATCAGAGGAGCAGGAACGTCAGCCTGCCTTTAGTGTTTCCATCCTCCTTTTCCTATCCAAGCTTTGTGCCAAGTACTGTGAATATTTGCCCACTTAAACAAAGAGCAACACAACTTTAGTATGAGTGCAAAACATTCAGTGATGCCAATGCTGGATGCAAACTTCTGGCACGTAAAACAATTAGACTGTGTTCTTGTTTGCCCTTCAAGGTAAGATAGCCACGTGCATGATTTGGGGTGTTGTTGAGGTCTTGGTTTGTACATAGGTGACTGTTAAGGCTGGTCTGTACCCGAAAGGTTCTGCTGTAAATAGGAGAAGATAACACAGTTTGTTGAGTTTCTGCCAAGTTGCTAGCTCAGGGTTTCCTCTTCTTACATTTTCTCTCTGCCTCTGGAATCTACTTATTTTACTCAGAGGCTGTACTTTTGTTTTATTTGGTTACACCAGGTGCAGTGATTCCATCTGAGGTTCTCCCAGAACTTCAAGTTGATACTAAACTTCTAAATGAAGCCTCCAGAGTGTCCTTGTAGCACTTCCATTGATCACCATGCAAGTCCACCTCAGACTCAATGTCTCCATATTAGATTTGCTTTGGTAAGAAAGAGTCAGGAGTTCTGACTTCATGACCTATCCAATTCAGTTGTGACTACCTCAGTACAGTGTGGATCCTTGGCAGGCCAGCTGGGTGAGCACCTCGGTGTCAGTTATTTGTTTTGCCATTTGATCTTCGGGAACTACCAAAGGAAGCTCAACAGACGTGATTGATCTTGGCATGGTGCTGGCACACAGTCTAAACCTTGCATGTAGAGTCAGCAGGACTCTTGTCCCATTGACTTTCAATGTGGTATGCACTGAAACATTACTGGCAATTTTATCTATATCATAAATCTATATTGTTAAATCATCCTGTATGAAGTCAACAGAAAAATAGATCATCTGGGTCGTGTCAGATTCAAACCAGATTTTGTTCCTAAAGCCTTTTACAAATTATTTGCTCATGGGACGTGGCATGAGCCAGCATTTATGCCCATCCTTACTTCTTTCAAGTATGGGGTCTTTGTAATTCAAAGGGCAGTTAAGAGACAACCACATTGCTGTGAGTCTGAAGTCACATGTAAATATGACAGATTTTCTTCCCTAAAGGACATTAATGCACCAGACGGTTTTTCATAATAATTGGCAATGGTTAGATGGTCACCTTTAGACATGATTTTTTAATTCTGTATATATATTGATTTCAAATTTCACCATCTCCAAGAGTGGAATTCAAACCCATGCCCACAGAACCTTAGCCTGGGTCTCTGGATAACTTGTCCACTGATATTACAAACTATGCTACCATCTCCCAACACACTTACTGTGTAACAAGCTTGCACTGTCTAAAACTGGTAGCATGAATGACAGGGGACCAGCATTTTTGGAATTAATAACCATTAACAGAAGAATTCCTTCAGATAAACTTGTGCATATTCATCAAGGTGAGGGTTGCAATGATTTGATGATTTGGACACACATCACAAGAATTTCCAGATCAAGGAAACTCGGCTGATGTGGAGTAAAACTGAAATATCATTTTGAAATGAAGGGTTAATATCTATCTAACTCAAGAGGGGGTAACATTAGTTTCAATTAGAAACAATATTTTGTCTACTTCCTACACTCATCAGTAACACACTGACTTTTGTTACTTTGCATTATTTTATATTTATGGTTGCTGAATAAAGTATACCAAACCTTTTTATTTGAAAAATGTTCAATTTCAGTGCTACAGTGCAAACACTTACCTGTGCCATGTAGACACAATAAAATTCTTTATGTTCGTGATACTTATGGGTCCTCCCAGGATGGTTCTTAGCTGTTCATGCGTATCAGAGTAGGATGTTGTGAGTGGAGAAACATAAATTGGGTAACCAATTGGCTGGTCACATGAAGAGTTTATCATGTTCCTTAAGGCTTGTTTTGCGTTTTGGATACTTCCTCGTTCAGGATTGCGGTTTCGCAGGAAGACCAGCTCCTGCTGTTGCCCAGCCCACAATCCCCGGACACATTCCTTGTTAACCTGCACGGAGATATGAACAGTGTGTGAAAAACCACAGCAGAGAGATCACTCATGAGTTCTTTCTCTCCCTCTTTAATTCTTTACTTTAGCTTTCAGAGCCTAATACTGATGTTACACAAAATTTTGGTACAAAGTCAGCAGCTCCTTTTGACTGTCAGTGGCTCTATTTGCATTAGTGACAATATATACACTGCACAACCTGCCATGTTCTAAATCTTAAAGCATCTACACGTATGCTTGTGCATAAAGGGGAACTGCTGACATGAGCCTTGAGTAGTTAAGAGTTCCGTGATGCGCAGCTTGCAATACTGGACCGTTACAAAGCTGTGAAAGCCAGCTTCCATCAATAAGTAGGTTCCTTGTGGTCAATGAATTCTCCAGCATTCTGACAGGTCTTCACTATTGACATAGTGCTTTCAGTCTAATTGGGTGAAAGCACAGTCAGCAAAAGAAATACTGTTACAAAGCAAAATGCTGTGAGTGCTGATTCAGCACAGTGTGAATATCTGTCACATGCCCATCTTTTGAAAATAAATATTTATTCAGAGGAGACTATTAAAAACAATGCTTGAGGTGATTTATTGAAATGATGGCACTTCTTAGAGATACCAGGAACACTATACAGATTATATTAAAAAGCATTACATACTGTACTGTCCAACATACAAGTTGCTGATTCTTGCAAATATGAATAATCTGAACAAAATTGTACCATTTCCTCATTAAAATTCAAAATCTGTGGTTATTTTCTTTGACAGCCAATTCTGAACCAAAATCCATTTCAGTTTCTAAAACAGTATACCTAGGTAAAGGTAAAGTCATCGTCACCATTATCATACCTGACTACAGGGGTGCTCTTTCATTAGAGAGAGAGAGAGATGAATAGGTGGTGGTTTAAATCAAGGATCACCATGCATCAGTCAAGGAGAGAGGTTGAGAAGGAGGGTCCTTCATGGTTACCTCGGTGTTGCTGTTGGCATTATTCTGCATTACAAACCAGCTATCCAGCCAACTGAGCTATCCAACACTGATGAGTATTCCTAGAAGAGGCAGTTAAACTTCTGAAAATGATGTAGATTTGCTTACTCTGCTTTTCCCCTAAGGCTTAAAAGGGCATTGTATTTAGTGGAGCTGGTCAGTTATCCTGCCAGTTCAAAGCAGCACCGTCTTTCTGCATCGGATACATATGCTCAAGTTGCAACTGCTGTGTCAATTTTGTTTTATTCACTTGTAGGATGTGGACATCACTTGGCTGGCCAACATTTAATGCCCATCTTTAGTTGCCCATCAGAAGGTGATGGCGAGTTGGCTTCTTGAACTGCTGCAGGTAGACCCACAATGCCCTGAGAGAGGGAATTCCAGGATTTTGACCTGGTGACACTAAAGGAAAGGTAGGATGGAGAGTAGCTTGGAGGGAAACTTGTAGGTGCTGGTAATCCCATATATTTCCTGTCGATGTCCTTCTAGATGGTGGTAGTTGTGGGTTTGGAAGGTGCAGTTGAAAGAACCTTGGTGAATTTCAGCAGTGCATCTTGTAGAAACAAACACTGCTGCAACTGAGTATTGATGGTGGATGGAATGGAATGGATGCTTATAGATATGGTGTCAATCAAGTGGGCTGCTTTGTCCTGGATGGTATCAAGCTTCTTGAATTTTGTTGGAGCTGCACTCATCCAGGCAAGTGGGGAGTATTCCACCACACTCCTGACTTGTGCAATGTCGATGATTGTCAGGCTTTCAGGAGTCAGAAGGCGAGTTACTCATTGCAGTATTCCTATTCTCTGATCTGTTCTTGTAGTCACTCTTTTTATATGGCGAGGCCAGTTCAATTTCTGGTCAATAGTAACCCCCAGGATGTTGATAGTGGGGGTAATGCCATCGAGGGGTGGTGGTAAGATGTCTCATATTGGAGATGGTCATTGTTTGGCACTCGTATGGCACGAATATTAAGACCTTAAGACAATAAGAAATAGGAACAGGACTTGGCTGTTCAGCCCCTTGAGCCAGCTCCACCACTCAATAGGATCATGGCTGATCCGACATTCCTCGTGTCCACTTTCCTGCCCTTTCCATGTAACTCTGTGCTGTACTCTTGCAAGAGGATGATGAGAAGATAGAAAGACTTATTAGGTATTTTTCTAGAAAGTTGAGTGTTCAACAACTGAGATGTTCCACAATTGAGAAGCAGACCTTGAGCTTGGTGTTGGCATTGCAAAATTTCAATATTTATGTTGCCAGTAATATGTCAGAGCCAACTGTGTATAATTATCATAACCTTTAAACAATTTTGGAAAATTTTAAAGATACCAGACAGTTTATGTGGAGTTTATTGTTACAGCCATTCAATTTGAAAATTATCCATGCGACAGGATGAGAGAACGAAATTATCGTTGCATTATCTCGACTTAGATGAAGGTGTTTGGTGTCGGAAGAAATGGATTGTAATGGACTGTAATATTAAATTGTTTGCATGCTTAGAGTCAATGCAATGTATATGTATTGTACTGTACTAATAGCGTAAGACTGAAAGGTTTTAAAAATGAACCCATCTTTGTAATTGATGGGTTTTTTTTTTTAAAAGGGGGGAGGTGTGACTTTAAGAGGTGTGTTTTGTCCTTTAATGAAGAGAGGTTGAGACAGAGGTGTGAGTAGTCTGTTCCAAACCAATAAAGTAAACAGTTTGGTAGGAAAGTTGGAACAGTAGAAGCAGCGTGAATGGGTGGGGTCAGGCTCCCACGGAACCAAGGTTTTAGTTTAGTTTTCAGTAGTTGTTGGAGTTTTGAAGCTGCCATACATCTCTCCCTTCTATAGCAAATGTGCGAGTTTATTCCCTCTGCCAGAATTTTCTCAATGTTTTCCTCCTGGTCTGCTGAAACATTGCCTGTGAGACAATCTATTTTACTGATTTTGCCTTTGCCAAGGGTGTGTTTATGGGATGTTACTATATTGGAACGGCTGCTGTTTGGTAGTTAGATCAAGCTATTGTACAAGATTAGTATCTTGGTGGAATAACAGATGCTGATTCCTTTGATTCTAGTATGGAGGTCTGCAGATACCTTTACTGATACACAGATATTGGCTGATGGACGTTTGCTGATCAATTGGCCATGGTGGCTCTGTGTTGGCACTGCTGCCTCACAGCACCAGGGACCCGGATTCAATTTTGGCCTCAGGGGACTGTCTGTGTGGAGTTTGCACATTCTCCCCGTGTCTGCGTGGGTTTCCTCCAGGTGCTCCGGTTTCTTCCCACAGTCCAAAGATGCGCAGGTTAGATGGATTGGCCATGCTAAATTGCCCTGTAGTATCCAGGCATGTGTAAGCTAGGGAAATGTAGGGTTTAGAATAGGTGTTTGGGTCTGGGTGGGATGCTCTTCGGAGGGTCAGTGTAGACTTGATGGGCAGAATAGTCTGCTTCCACACTGTAGGGATTCTCTTCTCTAAAACCAACTACTGCTGCTACAACAACAACTTGTATTAATAAAAGTACTTTTAGGGTAGAAAACTGTTCCTTGCAACTTCACAGGCGCTTGATAAAATTTGTCCCCAAACCACACAAGGAGATGTGTGCAAGAACAATAGCTCGGTCTTAGAAGTAAATTTTAATGAATGTCTTAAAGGAGGAGAGAAGGATGAAAGCCTGAAGTGTTTAGGCAGGGGTTAAAGAGCTTAGAGCCTTTGCGGCAGAAGCTCCAATCATCAATGGTAAAACAATTAAAACTGAGGGTGTGCAATAGGCCCCAGCAATACAAAGATCTTGGTTGGTTGCAGCGTTGCAGAAAATTTGAAATATACAAAAATGACAGCAATACTGATTTTATTTTGACCTTCAGTTGCCGAGTTCAATATCTCAAATTTCATACAGAAGGTGACAGCATCAAAATATGTTTACCAGTTTAGCTGACTGTAAGATCCAAGCTTTTCTACCATGTCTTCATGGGGCCAGTAAACCAGCCACTCGAAAGCAACATACTTCAGTTTTTTTTCAATGATTCAAAGTTATTGCACATGCAGCCAACTTGTCATATCATACTGTAGACATCTCCACTTTGTGCGTACACACTTTCTAAAATGTCTGTTTGCCTAAGCGAGATATGGTGCCCCCCTACAGTGCAGTTAATAAGCAGAGAAATCAGCTGCATATCACAAATATGAATACAAGGAAATGAGATACGTAGTTTGCTTTCCCAAAGGAAATGTTGAACTGTAAAACATAACTGAGAAATAAAGCCATTAAGAGAGTTGAAGCAAAGGGGAGGAAGGCATCCTTTTTTTAAATATAATAAAACTCATGAATCCATTAATTGATCAAGATAATAATCTGGTACAATAGCTTGGTCGAAGAATCATAAGGCAGCTTTAGGCTGCTGGAAGCTTTGTCAATGACAGACAAGGAATACCACAAGGAATGCCACCGGTATCAAAAGCACTTTCTGATACAAGTCTAGACGTTGGAGAGCCAATTGTATTCAACCATGAACTTTGTATGTCTTTCATGAGCTGCCAGGTAAACATTTACACACAGAGCCAGATTCCTTCCTTTTCAGCAAGGGAAATTGCAAGTGTCCAAACCTGATGCAGAGAAATTGCAGGAAGAAGAGTAAACATGTGTGAAGGACATATGAATGTTGTGGGTGAAGTTTAAGCTGCATCTACCAGGACAGATTCTGTAAATATGAAGTAAGACTCAGCATTAAGTTTAAGTTTAGAGGCACTGGTTTGCTGACCATCAAGAGCCACTGATTTCTGATATTGAGGACTCTTGACTTAGCAGTGATGGGCAACAACCCTTCATTACTTCATTCAGGCTTTCTTACAGATATACCAAATGAAGAACAGTACAATCTCAGCCCTTACCTTTTCTCCATAAGAAAATTAATTTCTGTAAAGGATATGCATTTGCAAACTGGTAATTACAAGCCATTCCATTGCATCTAGCAAGTTAATGAGTCACATTCTGGGCTTCAGGTAAGGTCTAATAGTGAATCTATGTAAATGCTACATTCCAAGGTGTGAAACTGAAAACAAAACAAAGCTATAGATTGAAATGGACATTCTGTGAAGTGCTGGACTTTATGTAACAAACATCTATGGTTGTGTAATGTCTCCAAAGCCTTCAATCATCTGATATAATATAGCAACTCAAAGCAATGTACCTTAATAACTCGAAAGCTAAGATATCGCTTATTCAGCATAATGATTTTATATTCATTGGTCCCATCATCCATAACATGTCGCAAAGCCAACAGTGAGGGTGAGTTGGACAGCACCGCACTTCGCCAGGCTGGGTCTCCTTCATGAGCGATGACTAAGTTCTGCTCATGGGATGTTATGGCGTCAAACAACACTGCTGGATCATCATATTCATCAGGTGAGGTGAAGTGATCCTGAAGACACAAACAGACTAAACTTAAGGAAACTCTTGGATTTTGTGCATCACTGAAATGATACCATCAAAATAAACTGTCCGATTAATAATGGTCTTAGAATTTTAGAGGCAGTGAAATCCACAAAGGCTTTTATACATCTCCCATTGCTGATTCAGAAAGAACAAGTCTTTGTGTTTAACTTTTCTCAATGCTGATCCAGTGGGCTCACTGGACTGCTAACAGACAGTGCAGTGTTTTATCTGGCAATAACAGTTCCACTGACTGCCACAGGAGTTGAGAGTTCAAATAAGCCTGGAACTGATTCCAGATATACCTATTCCTGTAAGAGAGTGTTAAAAATTCGGGTATTCAGTAGTGGCCTCCATTCCAGTCAATGGAGTCATTCTGGGATGCAAGGAGTAAATCTCCCAGAAAGCAATGCACATTTTTAAAATTTTCTTCTGAATAGACAATATGCTTAAAAGTATTTTTAAAATTCATGGAGACTTCCTACACTTAAGTCATTTATTGCAATTACTTTTCTGGCAGTTTATTACATGCGAAGGAAGTTCCCTAAATCAAGCCTTTGCAAACAGTTTTTCTAGCATACTTAGCATCATCATTAAAATCCCATAAAACAGTAATGAATCTCGATAGCAGACATCAACGAATTGCATCATAAAGGACAGATGATTTATTTTGTTAATAAACAGATTCAGTGCTATTAGTTCCAATTACAATAGGGGAACCTAATAACAAAGGGTCAGCTAGACCATTATCTTCTGCTCCAAATATTACTATGCTTTACATTTTGAAACAATTTATGGTAACCAGTTGTAAACTTGAAGACTTTTGAGTAGTGAAACGGTTAATGCTTCAACGAGTAAAAGATTGCAATAACTTGCAGATCCTTTCACTCGGTTTACTATTTAAATATGCTTTAAAATATTTAATCAAATGTAGTATATTAATTAATGCTTGCAATGGTTTCCAGTCTAATCCTCAACATTGGAGTTTTAAATTCAGCTAACTACAACGCCTCCAAATAATAAATGGAACCTAGGTGCTCAATTCTGCAAAATGTTGCAACACAACTCATTAGGGCATCTTGATTAAGCACAGTGTTATGTGGATAAAATAATGTTGATTCACTGAAAAAGGGATTATTGAAACAGACTCATTGTCATGACCCAATGGAAGGAAAATAAATTTAAATTGATAAATATCCTTCACCTTTGTGATTTTCATAGAATATGTTCCATGTTTTACTGCAGACAGCTGCATCTGTTCTAGTTATTCCACAACACTTGTGTGGAGAACAGTGTGCAGTAAAGCGTAGATAACTGCTGTATAAATCATGGATTAATTGGAATAAGGTAACTCAAGCCCGGCAAAACGTCTTCAGTATTAAATGAATGATACTGTATGGATTTTACAGAAATGTTTTCCTTCTTCACCTTCAAAAATAAATGATTAATGCGTTCATCAATTTAAAGTCAATCTGCTGAAGATCAGATAGCATTTCTGATTGAAGACTCTCAATCCCAAGTGTGGAATGACTTACAAAAACAACCAAACCAATTTTTCTTCTTTCTTATAGAATGTACTGTGGCTTACACCTGTTGCCAACTTTAAACTGTGAATAGAATGACAGTAGCTGATAATAAATTAGCTTCTGATCTCATTATAGTGCGCCAAAGAGTCAACATATAGTGAAGTACAAGATTATCTTACTGTAGCAGTTAAGTAACTGAAAAAGTTCTCACTTTCATACCAACAGTACAAGGAGATGCATGAGTAGGTAACTGATTAGAAGGTAGGAGACAGAGGTGTGCTGCTTGCTGATGATGGGAACTAGTAGACTTGGAAATCTTTAAAGGCCAACAGAAAGCCACAAAAAAAGTTATAAAGAAAAGTAAGATAGATGATGAAAGTAAACTAGCTCAGAATATAAAAACAGGCAGCAAAAGCTTCTATAAATATGTAAATTGTAAAAGAGTGGCGAAGGTAAACATTGGTCCTTTAGAGGATGAGAAAGTCAATTTAATAACTGGGAATGAGGAAATAGCCAAGGCATTAAACAGTTGTGTGTCGGTCTTCACAGCGCAAGACACAAATAACATGCTGAAAACTGATGACAAGAAGGTTGTAGCAGGTGAGGACCTAGAAACTATCATTATCACTAAGGAGGCAATGCTGGGCAAGCTAATGGGACTAAAGGTAGACAAGTCTCCTGGCCCTGATGAGATGCATCCCAGAGTACTAAAAGAGGTGATGGAGGAAATAGCAAATGCACAAGTAATTACTTACCAAAATTCACTGGACTCTGGGGTGGTTCCCGCAGATTGGAAAACAACCAATGTGACGCCACGGTTTAAAAAAGGAAGTAGACAAAAAGCAGGTAACTTTAGGCCAGTTAGCTTAACTTCGGTAGTGGGGAAAATGCTTGAATCTATCATTAAGGAAGAAATAGCAAGACATCTGGATATAAATTGCCCCATTGGGAACACACAGCATGGGTTCATGAAGGGTAGGTCATGTTTAACCAATTTGGTGGAATTCTTTGAGGACATTACTTGCATGGTGGACAATGGGGAACCTGTGGACGTGGTGTATCTGGATTTCCAGAAGGCATTTGACAAGGTGCCACACCAAAGGCTACTACATAAGATAAAGTTACACGGTATTACAGGTAACATATTGGCATGGAGAGAGGATTGGTTGACTAGAAGAAAACAAAGAGTAGGGGTAAATGGGTGTTTTTCTGGTTGGCAGTCAGTGGCTAGTGGTGTGCCTCAGGGATCAGTGTTGGGACTGCAATTGTTTACAATTTACTTGGATGATTTGGAGTTGGGTACTAAGTGTGTCAAAATTTGCAGATGACACTAAGATAAGTGGTAGAGCAGAGTGTGCAGAGGACACAAAGTCTGCAGAGGGATATAGATAGTCTAAGTGAGTGGGCAAAGGTCTGGCAGATGGAGTACAATGTTGATAAGTGTGAGGTCATCCATTCTGGTAGGAATAACAGCAAAATGTTTTAAGTGGTAAAAAATTACAGCACGCTGCTGTGCAGAGGGACTTGGGTGTCCTTGTGCATGAATCGCTAAAAGTAGGATTGTAGGTGCAGCAGGTAATTAAAAAGGCAAATGGAATTTTGTCTGTCATTGCTAGTGGGATGGAGTTTAAAAACAGGGAGGCTATGCTGCAGCTGTATAGGGTCCTGGTGAGGCCAGACCTGGAGTACCGTGCGCAGTTTTGGTCTCCTTACTTGAGAAGGGATATACTAGCACTGGAGGGGGTGCAGAGGAGATTCGCTCGGTTGATTCCAGAGTTGACAGGGTTGGATTATGAGGAGAGACTGAATAGGTTGGGATTATACTCACTGGAATTCAGAACAATGAGAGGAGATCTTATAGAAACATATAAGATTATGAAGGGAATAGATAAGGTGGAGGCAGGGAGGTTGTTTCCGCTAGCAGGTGAAACTAGGACTAGGGGGGCACAGACTCAAAATAAAGGGAAGCAGATGTAGGACTGAGGTCAGGAGGAACTTCTTCACCCAAAGGGTTGTGAATCTATGGCATTCCCTGCCCAGTGAAGCAGTTGAAGCTACCTCGCTGAATGTTTTTAAGGCAAGGCTAGATAGATTCTTGAACAATAAAGGAATTAAGGGTAATGGTGAGTGGGCAGGTAAGTGGAACTGAGTCTCAAAAAGATCAGCCATGATCTTATTACATGGCGGGGCAGGCTCGAGGGACCAGATGGCCCACTTCTGCTCCTAGCTCTTATGTTCTTATGTATGTCAGATAATGTAGTTCCTCAGATAATGAATGCTGTATCAACCGAACAATATCCAGACTTGGACTGATGAATAGCACAAATGTTAATTGCTATAGAAGTGCCAAATAATGACCATCTCTTATTAGAGAGAGCACCCAGGCACCTACCTACAATACTGCTATTGCTAAATCTGCTGATGCCAAGACCTTGCAATCGTCATTAACCAGAAACTCAAGTGGTCCGGCCACAAACAGTAGAGCATCTAAAGGATACAAGAGAGTCTTGAGAAGCCTGTCAACTATCCACAAGGCACAAGTCAGGAGTGGTGGAAGATGCCTGACTGAGTGGGCTGCAAAAACACTTGATGTTTGAGGCTATCTACAACTACACAGTCTGCTATCACGAGAAATTCGGGACAGTATTGTATCAAAGGAAAGGGCATACAAATTTTCCAAAGAAAGGGGCAGACCTGAGGATTGGGAGCAGTTTAAATTTCAAAGAAGGAGAACAAAGGTATTGTTTAAGATGGGGTTGGTGGAGGAGGAGGGGGTGCAGTACGCAAGAAAACTCATGGAGAATGTATAAACTGATTTTCTTCATTCACTCATGGGATGAGGGGATCGCTAGCCAGGCTAGCATTTATTGCCATCTCCAGCTCCCCTTGAATACAGTGGCTTGCTCGGCCATGTCAAGGGTAACCGAGAGTCAACCACATTGCTGTGGGTCTGGAGTCAAATTAAGAATGGCAGATTTGATTCCCTGAAGGTCATTAGATTGCAAAACCTTTTGTAGGTATTTGAAGTGAAACAAGGTTACTTTAGAAAGATGTAGGTCCCTTTCAGTCAGCAAAGGGGAAAGCTATAATGCAGAACAAAGAGATGGCAGACCAGTTAAACACATATTTTGGTCCTGTCTTTACAAAGGAGTATGCAAATAACACTGAAAAATGTTGGAGAATGCAGGGTCTAGTGAGGGGGAGAACTGAAGGAAATCAGTAGTAGCAGCGAAATGGCGCTGAGGAAATTTGTGGGATTAAAGGCTAACAAGTCCCAGGGCCCAATAATTTACATCCCAGATTACTTAAAGAAGTGGATCTAGAAGTAGTGGATGCATTGTTGGTCATCTCTCCACTCGGAACAGTTCTTATAGATTGAAAGGGAGCTAATGTATAAACCCACTATCTTAAACAAGTCGTCTCTGGAAT
This sequence comes from Rhincodon typus, assembly GCF_021869965.1. NCBI lineage: Eukaryota > Metazoa > Chordata > Chondrichthyes > Orectolobiformes > Rhincodontidae > Rhincodon > Rhincodon typus. Next base: position 69,663,073 of record NC_063339.1, on the reverse strand, counting down.
TTTAGACTGATTGGCCTGACATTGGTAGTGGGGAAAATGCTGGAGCCCATTATAAAATAATTAATAGCAGAGCATTTGGAAAACTGTGACAGGATCAAACAGTCAGCATGGCCTGACGAAACGAGAATCATGATTGACAAATCTACTGAAATTCTTTGAGGAAGTAACCAGTTAATGTGGGGGAGCCAGTGAATGTGGTTTATTTGGACTTTCCAAAGGTTTTCAACAAAATCCCACATAAGGATTAGCGTGTAAAATTAAAGTGCATTAAGGGAAGTATATTGAGATGGATAGAAAACTGGTTGGTAAACAAACACTAGGAATAGACGGGTCATTTTCAGAATGGCAGGCAGTGACTAGTGGAGTACCATAGGATCAGTGCTAGGACCCCGGCTTTTCACAATATATATTAATGATGTGAATAAGGGAACTAAACTTAATGTCTCCAGATGCGCAGATGATACAAAGCTGGATAGGAATGTGAGGAGGATGCAGTGTGATTTGGACAATAAGAGTAAGTGGGCAAATGCATGGCAGGTGCAATATAATGTGGATTAATGTGAGTTTGTTAGTTAGGTTTTTTGTTAGTTAACAAAAGCAGGAAGGCAGATTATTATTATCTGATAGGTTGGGAAATGGGGAGGTGCAATGAGATCTAGGTGTCCTGGCATACCAATTGCTGAGAGTAAGCGCGCAGGTGCAGTGGGCAGTGAAGGCGGCAATGGATGCATCAGCCTTCATAGCAGAAGGATGAATACAGAAACAGGGATATCTTGCTGCAATTGTACAGGGTCTTGATAAGATAATGCCGTAAGCACTGCGTGCAGTTTTGGACTCCTCTTGTGAAGGAGGATGTTCTGGTTATGGAGAGATTTCAACAAAGTTTTACCAGACTGGTTGGCAGGACTGATGTATGAAGAAAGACTGGAATGGTTGCGAACATATTCGCTGGAGTTTAGAAGAATGAGGGGAATCTCATACAAGTCTATGAGATATTAATAGTACTAGGCAGGGTAAACACGAAGGGTGTTCTTGATGACCAGGGAGTCCAGAATCAGGAGTCCAGTTTAAGGATACAGGGTAGGCCATTTAGGAGTGAGTTAAGGAGAAATTTCTTCACCCAGAGAGTGGTGAGCCAGCAGAATTCCTTGTCATAGAAAGCAGTTGAGGCCAAAACATTGAATGTTTTCAAGGAGTTAGATGTAGCTTTTAGGGCTGAAGGGATCAAAGGGCATGGAGAGAAAACTGAAACAGGGTACTTAGTTGGATGATCAGCAAGGAGCAAGCAAACGGCCTATACCTGCTGGGATTTTTTAAGTTCCTATGTTAAAAGCCTGTCCCAGGGAAGAGTGACCCAACCACACTATTTGTTTGAATTAAACTATATAATCTGAAGGTTTTCAGTAACTCAAATAGACTTTAGATATTTGACTGAGTGGCCATTCAAAGTTGTTAACTTTAAGAATAACTTTTTAAATAGCTTATAAATTATCTCCTATTAGAGATCATTAAAGTTATGAATAGATTGAACAGGAGAGATGTGGAAGGATATTTCCATACGTGGGATGATCAAAATCCATGCGATCGTGGAATTCATTTGCCCAGGTCTCAGCAACAGCATGAATATTTTCAAAACAGAATATGTGGCAGAAAAAAAGTATAGAAAGATTTGAAAGACGGAGATGAGGCAGATGGAATGGGAGGAGATTTGTATCGAGTATAATACCAGTGTAGACTAGCTCAGCTGAATGGACTGCTTCTCTGCTCTATATTCTTAATAACCTCATCAACTTATGACCTCAGACTCATGTTACTGGGAAGCTCAATATGCAGTATCCTCTGATTTGTAACCAGTAGATGGTGTTTACTGCCTGACTCATTGTCTGGTTTCTTTCCTGTTGATTCAGTGAGAAATATTTTCTTCATTCAATCAACAGCTCGAAAGTAGACAAATCAAGACTTATTGGATTAAATTCATCCCAATCAGAACAGGTTACTGTAAAATGGATTAACAAACCAAGGTAGCTAATTTTCTGGCTTCTTTCCTGTTGGTACAGTAAGAAGTATTTTCTTCATTCACTCAACAGCTTGAAAAGTAGACAAATCAAGATTTAGTAAATTAAATTCATCCCAATCTGAATATAAGGTGGCTCACCAAACCAGGTTAGGCATCATTCATCCCTAGACATCCATTAGGAGGCAAAATCGCAGACAATTTCTAGTAAATTGCTAAAGGATGTCATGAAGGAATTATCTGTTTCCTTGGAAATACATGTCGGGCATTTAAACTCCATAGATAACAGGTGGAAACTTTTGTACAGTTCTAGATAGGTTGTTTTACCTGATGAAGTTTAAGGGACATCCGTATTCCAGGAACTACTACTTTCCGCAACAGTTCCATATCAGCAAATATCCACTCATCTCGCACTGAGGAAATTCGAAAATCTCCCTTGAATAGTGCATGAAGGCCATATAGGAAGGACTCTAGATTACTAAAAGGAAATATGTTACATAATAGTCAGGCTGAAATTAACTACAAAATGGTTCTGTATCAATAAATCCACAATTTTAAGATAGCAATTGCAAAGCAGTGAAGCACCAACATTCAACACCAAATGTTGAAAAAACTTGGACTCAACTCCTCCTTGTGTTAAGCTCCTCATTTCATCTCTTATGTTAAACACAGCTTTCTTGAGAAGACTATGTTCTATGTCTATGAACAATACCCACTTAGCAACAAGGCACTGCTGACCCAGTAATGGGAAAAGAGTGAGGCAACTTTCAAGAAAGCAACAGTATTTCTCTAAAATGCAGTTGACTGGTTTTGCTCCTAGAATTGTAGCTGAACTGTAGTCATTATTGTTTCTGTCCCTCTTACTATCTGCAGGCTGACTCTAACTCTACCCTGGATCACAACTCCAGTATTAGTCCAAATAGAACCAACCTGCAGTGTGATTATACAGGCAGAGCTGTCTTTCTTTCTAGCACCTCTTGTTCCATCTCTTTGCAGTAACATGACACTATAAACCTGCGTCTCTGTCCCTGCACAAGCACTGCAGCAGCTAACTATGGCATTGCTGAGAAACTAAGCCTTCTTTTATAGCAAAATCTCAACACAGGTTCTGTCCAAGATGAGCCTATGATAGGCAGGAACTAACTGGACTTCAAGTTGCGATTTAATTATTTCTATTGAAGTTTAACGTTATACTGCCTTTATCCTTTTTATTATGGCCTTATTAATCTCTTTCTATTGTTGGGAATTTGTGTACCTTTATCCTTAGATCTCTTTGCTCTATTATCCCATTTGGATTCCCATTATCCAAGCAGAGTCCTTAGTCTTCCTACCAAAATAAACCACGTGAAACTTAACTCATTTGCCAGTTCCAAGCCCATTCAGCTACCACAATCCTCTGAATAAAGGGACAGCAAAAACTATTTTGGTGCAAAACTACAGAGCTTTCCAAAGCAGAGTGTGATACACCAAACTGATCGCCATTGTTCCTACATTGATTAGGCCAGCGAAAATTTAGCTACCATAAAAAGAATCTTCTTTGTATCTTCTGTACAGGACTTTAGTGAGATCACTATGTACAGTTTTGATCCTCTCATGCAAGGACGGGTATTTTTGATTTGGAAGAAGTTCTAAAAAGGTAAATTAAATTATCTCATGGGATGAAGGTGTTATCTTAGAAGGAGTCTGAACAACTTGGACGAACACTCATTGGAGTTTACAAAAAATGAGAAGTGATCTTACCGAAGCATATAAAATTCTTTGGGAGCCTGACAGGGAAGATGCTGAAGCCATGTTTCCTATTGCTGGGTATCTGGAATGAGGGGCATAGTTTCAAAATAAGGGGTTTGCCATTTCAGAGACAGATGTGATGGTATTTCTTTTTACAGAGGGTCATTAACCTTTGGAATCCTCTATCAAAAGCAGTGGAACTGGGCCACTGAATATATTCAATACCGAAAGATATAGATTTCTGACCTACAAGGGAGTCTGGAGCATGGAGTTAAGGCCTCTATCAGATCAGCCACGATCTTAATGAACGGTCAAGTAGGGTTGCAAGGTCAAATGGTCTACTTCGATTCCTTACCCACCGATTTTGAAATTGCATTTCTGATTCCAGAGACCAAATCATTAATATAAATTGTGAAGAACAGTGGTGTTAGTACCAATCCCTATGGAGAAATTCTTCCCGTAATTTTCATGTCCAGGTGATATCCCTAGGTTTTACGCTGTTCGGTGTTATTTGCCTCCTGTTCTATGACTTTAACTCTAATTCAAACATGCATTATCTTATTTTTATTTTCAAAAGGCCTTCAATATTTACTTCATTATCCTGTCAACTCATTCTGTTACCTCTTTAAAGAGCTCATTAAGTTTAGTCAGGCATTACCGTACCTTAAAAATCTGTGCTGACTGCTCAGAATTGCAGCTTCATCTCCTAGATGTTTTTCGATTACATCTTTTTGATTAAATATCCCATTTTCTTTCCTACCATTAACTTTAAGCTAATTGGCTTGCAGTTTCTTAAATTTATTCTATCTCCAGTTACAAATATAGGAATAACACTGTCAGTCAGCCAGTCCCCTGGCTCTATATTCTCTTCTAATGAATCGTCATAATGTAACTGTGTCTCAGCCACCTGTTTCCAAACTTGTTTTAGTACCTGTAATCTGTGAAGTTGTTCACATTAATGTCTTTGACTTCCAATTTCCAAATATGTAAGCCAGCCGAGGAATAGTTAATAAATGTTATAACCTTGCTGGCTGTTAAAGCTTATCAAATATTTAACAAGGCCACTGTCTGATGCCTGTACTTTAAGTCTACAGTAGTTAAAATATCAATCCATTGCATTCAGATGGAGTCTTAAAATCCTGAATACATAACAATGAATTTCACTGGCATCGTTCCAGCATTGATGTACAATTTATTAATCTTCAATTTGTCAAAGTGAGTGCGTACCTGGACATGTGATGGGAAGCTGTTCCAAGAGCTCTTCTGCCAAGCACACTGAGCCCATAGCACAGAGTCACTAATGGAGAATCTTTGTCTGAAGATAGAGGCTGATGTTTTTAAAAAAAAGAGCAAGCCATCAGAATATGTATTGTATAGATGCACAGTCCATGATTGCTTCACTCAGCATGCAGCTTTTTGATTTTTTTTCAACATATCTATTTTCTAATCAACTTTTTCAGAGATGCTATGACACACCTCTGGAACAGCTGGGATGTGAACCTGAGGCTCCTGACTCAAAGATTGGGAAATTAACACCATGCCACAGAACCCTAGTATGCAGCTTCTTTTAAATTAGTTTCTAATCAAACTGTTCAGAGATATTATGACGCATTTCTGAAGCAGGTGGGACATGAACCCAGGCCTCCTGGCTCAGAGGCAGTGACACTACCTCTGCACCACAAGAGCCTGGATTGCATGCAGCTTTTTAACCATCAGGAATCATTAAAATCAGATGAAAGTAAAGTAAGATTTGCCCTTCAGTCTCACAACAGGAAGTCCTATTACTATTAACCTATGCCTGGCTAGAACATGCAGACTCCCTCATGAAATTGTTAAAAGGCTTTGTTTTAAAAAAAAAACAAAATGTGGATATGAATACCGTTTGCAGTGTTTTTATATTGTTTAATCATATACTGTTCACTTACTAAGCTACGTATGTTCTATATAATAATAAAAATAAAGCTTTGAACCTGCTCTTCCCATTTAACATTTGAACTCGTGACCCAAAGACCTATTACCAGTCTTTTGCAAATTCTATGCAAGCATCTCTTATCTTAGAGTTTAGAATGAAATCAATATCCATCATAAGGACATTAGGAAAATATACTGATTTTATAATTTCTCTGTTTGTCATATCATCTGGCCAACAGAATGCTGCAATTAGCATTCTGATCAACCAATTCAACATGTAATACAATGGTGCACGCCAGGCCTGTAGCTGCAGCCAAGGAGCCCCACAAACTATTCAAACCAGAAATTTGTTTTAAGATGTTGAAAATCGTCTACTGAATGCAGCTAAGTTGAAATAACTGGGTATACAACTCATTCTTCTGAAAATGAATTAATTAATCACTTTACAGCATTCTAATTATTCACGATCACACTATCACACACTTCTGCTATCAGAAAACAGTTTTGAAATTAGCTATGAATTGTAACATAGGAAGAATAATCAGAAAATAAGGTTACTTCCCATTCAGTGGTCCCCAAAATACAACTGGAGACCAATTATCACCACAAACAAAAACAGAAACTGTCGGAGAAACTCAGACGTTCTGGTTTCCTCCAGCAATTTCTAGTTTTTGTTTCAGATTTCCAGCATGCACAGTTCTTTGTTATATTCCAAAAATCACCTCACTTTGTACGAGACTCAGCTAATTTTAGCATATGCAGTGACCTACTCACTGCATCACATAGATTCAGAAATTGACTAGGTCAAAAAGGCAAAAGAATCACGCAAGAGAATCTGATCTGAAACTATGCACATAGCTAAATGGAGGCTTTTCAGCTCATTGAGTCTGTGCTGCCTCTTTGCAGAGTAATTTATTTACTGCCAATCCTGTTATGTCCCCATATATCTATATTTTCTCTTTCACCTAGTCTTTTACCAATTTCCTTTATAAAAATTGCTACTGGAATTCTTTCCACTATGCGACCAGGTTTTGTGTTGCTTTTAATACCTTTTCTCTTCGAGAAGCACAATATTGGATCCAGTTGAGATAAACCCCACAAAAACTCTCTCTTGATACTCCAGCCAATCTATGATCGTAGTCCTCATCAATGTTTGGGTTAAAGGTGGGATCGACATCGACATAATTATGGCTAGTACACGCTCGAAGTCCATCCTGCATGGTTTCATTTGCAAGCCAATCCTCTAGCTTGGGAGAGCTCGTTACGTAGAATAAAATACTCTAGTTGCAAACATGAAGACAGAGGATGAAGACATTAAAATTACTCGTGGGTAACTTTTCCCACAAAACAGCAAGCACTTGAACAAAATTTCGTTAACCTTGGTCATTCCTGACATCTTCCAAATCAGTAGCAAACTAAACATAAGCTCACTACCACTGCACACGGCTTCAGCAATATCTTTTTATTGGTTTAGATCAGCTTTGACATTATTTTCTCCCATCATCTTTTGCATAGTTCTTGTTTTCCAATGCACCAACTTGGTCCAATTTGCACTCAGGTCTCTGCCAAGGCTGCCTTGCAATTGTCGGCAGGTGAATCATTAATCTGGCCTGACTGGCAAATGCTTGGCCTCTTCTTGGTGCTCCCCTACAGTAGCACAGCAGAAGATATGAACTCAATAAGTGGAGACTCTGATGACTAGATGGACCCTGCGGCTTAGCAAAATCATATTAACTGTACTGGCAAGATATTACAGTTCTAAAAATGGCAATGGCTAAAACAAAATGGAGATGACAATGTTTTCAACTCCTGACTCAATTTCTCTAATTCTGTATTTTCAAATAGTTTTTATTCTATTTTACTGTATGTTTTCTTGTGAAAACAAACAGGAACCTCACTAAGAAAGTCAGTACAGAAGGAAAGCACCAATGATTACTTGAACTTAAATTAGAGTACATACGGAAATTCTTCAAAGCAAGGTTAATTAAAAAAAGTATGAACTCATTATTTACTTTTATCACTTTTCCACCTTGTTCTTCCATTACATTTTTATTATTTTAGTGGGCAAATTGTTTTAGTGGGCAAATTGTTTTAGTGATCAATAGGAAAAAAAAATTCAACACCCTTTCAGTGTCACCCAGCAGCAAGAATGTCCAGATTTAATACTGCTTGGTTGATTGCAGAAATAAAACCTAGGTCCAACAACATTACAACAATATAAAATTGCTGAAGTTGCTCAAGAAGGACGAGTTTGTGAACCAAGATATAGATGACTCAATATGAAAGATAAAGTATACATTTAGCTTTTTGGGCACTGAAATTCTACTGATCAGGAATTTTAGTTCACTGCCATATATTCCACCAGAAAATCCCATAAAGTACACAAACCTTGAAAGATAGAAACACTTAGTTTTTCATAATATCTATATACTGTTAAATAGAACTGGGTTATTGTTCAGAGATAATGTTAAAATGTTAACATGATTGAGGTGACAATCTGCGAAATACATACCTTTACATAGTAAGTTGTGAGGATCTTTCTTAGATCAAACACCTGCAGCATGGATGCAGCACTGTTGTCAGTGATACTGTAGCCCTCCAGTACATACTTGGTGACTAGTACTTCCCAAGCAAGCCAGCGCTGACCAAAAGCAGCATTAAAAGACAACATGTGAGGAATGTGGCCTGGTTCGCAACAGCAGAATCCTTCATCTTCCTCAACCCCTTCTGTGATAGCTTCCACCTCACGCTGTTGACAGTATGTGCCTACAAGGAAAGAGGAATGATCAAGGCTGTCATTGCAACATCAAAATCATTAATAAAGGATCTAAATTCCGATTACAACTTTCACTCCGCTTTCTGAGAGGCTCAAGGGTACCAGCAGTCTCCTCATACTAAATTCAGGTTGCTATTCTGAATTTGGGCCTTTCAGCATGTGATAGGTATTAAAACCAAACTTGCCCTAATCCCTATCCAACAAACAGAGATGCACTTTCTTTAAAGAAGCACTGGAATCAATCATGAGCCTGAGTCACTAACCATCGCCCCTGAAGCCAATTACTTAAAGTGAAGTTAGCTAACACTCACCTGATAATTTCTGTTCCATCTGGAACTGTCTGTCTCCATTCAGTCTAAGAATTTAAATTTTACATACTTGATTACAAAATAAATGCACATATTAGTTGTTCATGTAATGTGTCTTAGTGTTGGTTTTGGTTAAGGATGTTCTGGACTGAAGACCCCCACCCACCAAAAAAAAAAGAAATTTTAAACATAATGCTGATTGGGATCTTGCCCTCAACATCAAAGGTAACAATTGATTCTAAATTTGATGAAAGCTGCTCAGAGTTTTTGCAAGCTTGTCAGCAGAGATCTTTACAACAACTTACAGCAAGGCTTGTTCTACAAGGCATCTGCCATTCATAAGAAAGAAAGTAAACAACTGAAAGGCTGTTCAAGAATCTTCATTCAGGCATACAGTTAAAACTAGACTGCATAAAGCGGGAAATATACATTATATTTTAACAATGCAAGCAAAATAAAAATTAGGGAGTATTGATGCAATTCAGGAAGAGAGATCAAAATGTACAAAAAAAGCAAACAAAATGCACTGGTTTTGGGGCTATGGCACCTTTTCTGAACGAAGCCTGTTCTCATGGCTCCATCTTCAATCTTTGCCCTTTCAAGACCATTGCAGTTGCATTGTTATGCTTTTAATCAAATCAATAGCACAAATAGAAATTAGAGAGTGTCTACTTATAGTTATGACAGAAACAGCAGCAGGATGACATACTGTACTTGAATACTGAATGGTATGTGACACTTAGAAAGTTAAAGGTAAAGCTCTGTTGGTTAATTATGGTATTAGAATGATAGAGAAATGACCAAAGTTCAAGAAATCAGGTTATAGAAGTTGCAGAGAGACAAGAAATTATCAAGGCATGAAGTCACTTGTGAGATTGGCATAAAGGACCCCTAACAGGCATCACATGGTAGAACGGAATATTAAGGAAGAAATAATGGGAACTGCTCCGAAAGAAATGGCATTAGTCATGGGGAGTTTTAATGGACATACAGACTGGAGATATCAGATGGGCAAAGGCAGCCTCGATGAGGAGGTTACACAACGTTTTTGAGATAGTTTCTTAGAAAAGCATGTTCTTCCATAATCAAAGAACAAGTTATACTAGATCTTGTGATAACAAGGTGTAGAGCTGGATGAACACAGCAGATCAAGCAGCATCAGAGGAGCAGGAAAGCTGACATCCGCTTCCCTGCTCCTCTGATGCTGCTTGACCTGCTGTGTTCATTAAGCTCTACACCTTGTTATCTCAGATTCTCCAGCATCTGCAGTTCCTACTATGTATACTAGATCTTGTATTGTGTAATGAGACGGGATTAATTAATTACCACATAGTGAAGGCATCCCTAGGTAGAAGTAATCATAAAATGATTGAATTTAATGTTTAATTTGAGGGACAGAAGAATGGGTTCACGACCAGTATTTGAAATGTAAAGAAGGGCAATTATGGAGGAATAAAGGCGTAGTTAGGTAAAGTGAACATGCAAATTAGGTTAAGGGATAGGTCAATAAAGATACACGAGTAGATATTTATTTAGATATTTAGAAAGCACAGAATAGATACATTCCAAAGAAAAATTATATGAAGAGTACCAACATCTGTGGTCAACTTAAAAAAAGATATTAAACTTAAACAAAAAATATAATTGTACAAAGATATGTGGCAGATCAGATGTCGGACAGAATATTAAAAAAAAAAGATTAATGAGGCCTAATGTGAAGCCTAATAATGAGGAATCTTCCCAGCCACTGAACACGGTGGTCTTTGGCGATAAAGTTGAGGACACAGGCAAGATTGTCAGTAAGGAGTTTTATGATGTCAAGAGCAAAAAATCTGATTCTTCAAACAAAAGCTGAACAATGCGATGAGAATCTCATCAGTGGGTGGCATTAGCATGCCATTATTATTTAGGTTTGCCTCTTTTATATGCAGTTTCCTATTCTCCCCCTCCGATACAAAGTAGTTGTGACAAGTCTTGACACGAAATTCAGGGCTGTTAATTGGCAACTCCAGCTTGCCGCTTGTGCCTCTGGCTCTCCATCTTGGACATCAGTCACTGCCAATTTTCTAATCCACGGGTATTGGTATTGGACATGTTCAAGCTCCACTGTACCTTTAAGGCACATCTCTAATCCACTTCTAATATGCTTCTGCACTTCAAAGCATACTCCAATCATTGAATGATACCACTAAGACATTGCATGCAGGCCCAGACACCTGATACATGGACTGCACCAGGGTGCATGTCAGGGCTGCTTGCTTGCTCTTTTCACGTTCGCTCACTTTGCGCCTCCATATATGCTCACTGCATCTTTGCACCGACTTGCCTTTTTGCACTTTGCACCATCAGACAAAGCTTAAGGGTTTACAGTATTTCAGTGCATATTAGCACAAACGCAAAGCCAGGTGCTTGTCATGGGTGTCAGCAGTCATCAGTCAAGGGAACGGATATCTTATCGTACATCATTGTCTTACATGGTCACAACCACCACTGCCTTAACCAGGGTTTCAGTTGGGGGTGCGGGGGGGAACTGTGCAGCACAATGATTGGCATGACTAAGCTGCAGGGCCAGGGCTCAGAGACAAAGTTGGGAGATGACATTATAATTCAAAGTGGCATGTGGGAATATTTGAAAGCTCAGTAATGACGTGCTCGACAGATAGAGGCAGGAAGAAAGGAACACGTGAGGTTTTGGTGGAGTGCAAGGTCGGAGTGGTGGTGGTGGGCGGTGGGGGGGGGTGTTGGTGGGGGCGGTCGTTATTACGAGCTGAGCCTCTGATGCACTGTGGTAAGCATGACATTCCATACTCACGTGATTCGTAAATGCTCAATGGAACCGGAAAACGGCTGCAACCACACCCACAGTAGGCGGAGTAAGTTTATTTCCCAGAAAATGCAGGCTCCATTGTGAGTAACACAAGACTCTTTAACGGGCAATTGCATTAATCAGGTACTTTCACAGTACAGAATGAAGTTACCTGTAATCCTTGTATCCTGTATGCGAAATGCATGCAGAATCTAACTATGTGGTGTACAAATCCTTATCACAAGGCATCGATTTAGGATTATCAAGAGGCACCTTGATTGAAACATACAATATCCTGATGGATTTTCACAGCCTGGATGTAGGTAATTACTGTTTAAAATTAAGGGGCTGCTGGGCAGGGAGAGCAGGAGCAGGTAGCCTGAGGTGGCAGCGAGGGGCGAGGTCAAGCCGCTGTGAGGAGTGCTAGCCCAGCAAGGCCAGGCGCTTATTGACTGTGGTGTTAAGCTGTTAATTGTGTTTCTTTGCAATTCTTCTTACTAAAATGTTGAAAAATAATGTTTAACTTTTTAACTTGGTTTTCCTTATTTTTCTGTTTTGTACCTAAGATGGCACTGTAAATGGCAACTTGTAAGCTTTTCACTGTACTTACTTGAGTACGTGACAATAAAGCTAATACAATTCAATGTAAGATATAGATGAAAAGATTTATTTTCTCAGAGGGATGAATATCTTTGAAATCTTTTCCTCAAAAGATAGTGAAAGCAGAGTCTGAATATTTTTCAAGCAGAAGTAGATTGATTTTTAATAGAAAAGGGGTTGGTGGGAACGCTGAGTAATCTTATTTAACAGCAGAGCATGTTCAATGGGCCAACTGGCCTACTCCTGCTCCTAATTTGTACGTTAGCACACATGCTGATATCTCCCTCCCTATAGTCTGAGGGTCGCAGGCTTGAAAGGTTAAGGTGAACAACTGGTTTAGCTATTCATCTTCAGATCAGGATGAACCACATAAAACACAAAACAGGTTTTGCATTCAGATAATCACAGAATCATATAATTACCGAAGAGGCCCTTTGGCCCATCAAATCTGTACTGCCAAAAATATACTACTACCTACACTAGCCCCACATTCCACACTAGGGACTTGTGCCTTGAATGTTATGACATTTCAAGTGCTCATCCAAGTACTATTTAAAGGTTGTAAGGTTTCCCACCTCAACTAATCTCCCAGGCAGTGCATTCCAGACCTCCACCACCCTCTGGGTGTAAAAAAGGTTTTCCTCGAATCCCTCTAAGCCTCCTGGCTTTCTCTTTAAATGTATGCCCCCTTGTCATTGAACCTTTGACTGAGGGAATGGCTGCTTTCTTTCATCCTGTCCATGTCCATCACAATCTTATACACCTCTATCATGCTCTCCTACCCTGCCATCTTCTCTGCACCAAAGAAAACAAATTGAGTTTACCCAGCATTTTTTCATAACTGAAATACCTGGTGAGTCTCCTTTGCTTCCCTTCTAGTGCAATCATATCCTTCCTATAGTGTAGTGACCAGAACTAAATGCAGTACTGCAGCTGTGGCCTAACTAAAGTTCTGTACAGCTCCAAAATAGCCTCCCTGTTCTTATAATCTATGCCACAACTGATAAAGGCAACTGTCCTGTATGCCTTCTAAAATTGCAGTCTTAACTATCTTATTACACTGTCCTGCCAGCTTCAGGGATCTGTCGACAAGCATCCAAGGATCCCTCTGTTCCTGAGCTTCCTAGTATTGAGTACTCCCTTGTCTTGTTTCTTCTTCCAAAGTACATCACCTCACATTTATCATGGTTAAACTTCATCTGCCACAGATCTGCCCAATCAGACCTCATCTGCTAAAACTGCTCAGCATTCTGGATCATCCTGGAATGCAAAGATAGCTCTCCGATTCTTTTCTCTACTAAAAGCCATCTTCTCAAACCCCTCTCCCTACTTCCTTAGCTCCAATGTGCAAGGAGTTCTTCTTCGTCACTTAAATCAAGGTGAGCTGAAAGGTTGCCTCCAACATTTCCTTGCCTTTGATTGGCCCAACTGGCTAGATCACTTTTCATGCGGCCCCTCACCAAGCCCTGAACTTTCATCTTTTTCTAGTTTCTCTTTTTATTTGTCACGCCCTCGCTGAGATAACTTTGTCCTCGAGACTTACTACCCTTGATTTTATTCCCATTAAACTGCCAATCACCCAACTACAACTTCCGGTCTCCATCTTATAATAATGACCTTGTGTATTAGTTTAGATAGTTAACAACAATTTCAATAATAGCTCTTCACTCTCCAGATATTGTCGCACCCTTTTGTTTCTACTGGATGGGAAGAAACTTTCATCAAATAAACATTATCTTCAGTCTTTGCTTCAAAATCCCTTCCCATGGTATAAAATCCAGCCCTTTCCCCAGCAACCTTCTGAGATTAAGCAAGATTTCACAACTTTGGTGTGCACACAATTCTGAGATGAGCTTCAAACGTCATTTTCTTGCCATCACCAAGACTGCATAATTCCACTTCAGTAACTTCTATATCACTGTCCCAGCACATCTGTTGCTGAGATTCTCATTCATGCCTTCATTACCTTTAAACCCAACTATTCCAATACACACTTAGATAGGTTTTCATGCTTTTTCCCCTCTGTAAGGTTTGAGTAATCCAAATCTTAACTTGCAGAATGTCATGTTCTCCAAATATCTCTGCGCTCGCTGATCTACACTGGCTCCCAGTCATGCAATGCCCTGATTTAAAAATTCTTATCCTGGTTTTCAAATCCCTCTATTGCCTGACCATTCCCTATCAATGCAATCTTCTCCATCCCTAGAATACTCTGAAAGATCTGTTCCGCTTATATTCTAGCCTTTGTGAATTCCTTATTTTAATTGTATCACTATTGGTGGCTGTTCTTTCAATTGCCTAGGCCAAAGCGCAAGCTCTGGAATACCCAATATACCTTTCTGATTTGCCAACTTGCATTCTTCCTTTGGGATGCACATTAAAAACTATCACTTCTAACATGCTTTTGATCATCTGATGTAATATCACCTTGAGGCTTGTATCATACATTTTGTATAATACCCTTGTGAAATGCTTTGGGTCATTTCATTATGTTAAAGGTGCTATATAATATGCTACTGTTAAATATTAAAAAAGTCACCAACCTTAAATATTTTGAGGGAATGAGACTCCACCCTAAATATCATTTCGACAGTTAGATGTGGAAATGTGCATAGATGTGATAAATGTGCTTACATTAGGAGTGGGTATCCGATTTTCTCCTTTATAATATGAAGCACTAATAGCTTCTCTGTTAATTCTCATCTCAAATTCTGGACCTATATAGATGGTCATTTCTGTGTAGTACTGAGGGACTAATCCACTTTAACATGTACCAGTTTTTGAATGAATATTAAAATAAGACACGGTCTTTCCTCCCAGACTGAATGTAAAACAGTGCACAAAACAACTTAACAAGGTGCAGCAATGTTCTCACTATGTCCTGGTCAATATTTATCCATTATTAAAGGAGACAGTCTGGTCACTTATTGGTGTTCGTGGGACCTTGTTGCAGAAATTGTGAAACAGGCAGCAAGAGTTTCCACTCTTAATTGTTATTCAATAACTATAAGATGGAAAGTATGTTTGCATGTGTATACATGAATTTGAGAGAAGATGAGGACAACAGCACCTTTATTATCCCTTCCCTTTTTCCATTATTAAGTAGCTTACTGAAGCTTGCGTGATCTAAATTAGGAGCAACTGGTACAAGGAGGATTTCATAATCAAAGGAACCGTGCCCTTACTATGAACAAATCAAAAGAATAAAGAAACAAAAAGAGAAAGAAAAACATACGCCACTTTACCCCATGCATAAAAAGTAGTTCCTAAAGATTAGGAAAAAAATTGCAATATTCATTTCACACAAAGTTAACACAATTTAAAGATTTTTTTTGAAGAAAGGATAAATTAATAGAACAGATAGGTGTGTGCAATTTAGAGGAGAAGGCAGAAACTCTTAGAATTTTTAAACTTTCCAGTCAGAAATTGGTTGGAATGCTTGATCCTCACCTCTGAACTCCAGGCCCCGGAGCTGGTAGGTGACCAAGCCATTTCCTATTTCTATGAGATGAACCAGTGCGTTGAGGTAGTCAGAAGCGAGAATGAAGCAATCCCCAGTATTGAAGTTGCCCCAGCGTCCCAACATTAGGTCCCCACAAAGACTGTGCTGCAGAGATCTTGTCAAATGCTCGTAAAAGATGGAATTCAAATTGTTGTCATCTGAACCTACAAAAAGTGAAAACACACCATTAAATGATTAGATTATGAGATCTGTCTTGGGTTTAGGAATGTACTTCAAATTCATAATGATTCTAACATCACTGTATTGTTAATCACCAGGCTACAGCATTTCCCCCACCAGTAATGATCCTGACTCTTGAACTGTAAAGGGTCAGTACAAAAGGAACTTGAGTGCTGTTCACAAGTTAGAGTATGATGAGGAACTGATTTCTGAATATCTAAGTGTTATTTTGTTTAGATACTGTAGCATTGTATTGGATCTTAATAATATCCTCTGGTGTTGGAAATGAATGCTTAAGCATCAGTATATGTTGCTGTGTCCACTTAAATGAAAACAGTAACCATAGTGTTTGGGTTAAAGCTTCAGAGAGAAAAAAAAAATTATGTGAAATGGATTAGAGATAGTAGGAACTGCAGATGCTGGAAAATCTGAGATAACAAGGTGT
>NC_063339.1:69617331-69646403 GCF_021869965.1 Rhincodon typus | reverse complement strand
TTTCTGATGAAGGGTCTAGGCCCGAAACGTCAGCCTTCCTGCTCCTATGATGCTGCTTGGCCTGCTGTGTTCATCCAGCTCTACACCTTGTCATGTGAAATGGATTACCTGTTGCAAACTCAAATGCCTATGAAAATACAGTAAACATGCACACAAAGTAGACAGGATTTGCTTAACTAAGACGTCCTTCAGTGAGAAAATCCATTTGTAAGGGAGTTACAAGAAACCAAATAAATTATGAAATTCCCTCACTTACGGCATTGTGGATGTACCTAAAGCACAGGGACTTTTGTGGTTCAAGGCAGCTCACCACATTCTCAAGGATAACTAGAGATGGGCAATAAATGCTGGCCCAGCCAGCGATGCCCATGTCTCACAAGTGAATAACAGAACATGAAGTTGGTTTTACTCAAGTGAGAATTTTGTTTCCTTTCTCCTTAGTAATGTTTTATTTTGTCTTTGCAGAACACCCAGGCATCTGACCAGGTGATTCATCCCAATCCACCTGCCACTACTTCACTGAAGCGGAACATCAGGAGGTGAATGTGGGCTGGCCTCAGAGTAACCTCTTATCCTGAGTGTGCCTCTCCTGCACAGAAAGTGGACATTTGGCATTCACATCTATGAAAGTGTTCTTCTCCACATGAACCTCCTGGTATAATGCCAATTTTCTGCTCAATCATCATTCTCCTTAATATTCCTCTGCTTTAAGTAATTACTTAATTACTTTGATGTGCTTTGCTTCAATAACTTGGCAGCTAATTTCATTTTCTGATCACCTGTTGATGGGGAGTTTGAAAAACATTCCCAGAGTAACTATTTTTGTGTACCCTTGTCAGTTGCAAATAATTTTTGGTGCCTATTATTCTTTCTAAACTCTTCACAATCTTGAACACATTTATCAGGTTATTCCTTAAACTTGACAAAAACCCTTAAGTTTTCAAGTCTCTCATCAAACCAATAGCAGCCTCTCTCTGGAAACATTCTTTTCAAACTGTTATGCACTTTTTCTATTTGTTCTTATATCCTTCCAATAATAAGTTGCCTGAAACAGGGTGTCATAATTTAACTGTACCTTAACTAAACTCAACATTACCTACATGTCAAGGATTTGATTTGCTTCAGTTGAGAACTTATAGATCTTTGTGACATCCATCATAAAAGTACTATATGAACACAACTTCTTGTTATCTGTTATATATTTACAGGATCACCTTTAACAACCCAGATATTGGCAACTGCAGTCACTCTAAACCAGCACACAAACACACAAGGGGCAGATCTCACATCTGCGTCCAAAGCCCCCAGAATAACTGCAAAAAGAATTGATGGAGACTACCTGAGAGACGGTGCTCCTGCACATGGGAGATAATTGATGAGGCCACGCTCTTACAATCACAGAGTGGTGTCTCCTGTGTAATTGCTGGTAGGGGATGCCAGAGAAGTCGGCTGCATGGGAGGACATGGAGAAGGTGGTTGCGGGTGTGAGGGAGTGGAGATACAAATATACTGGGGAGAAAAGGAGGCTACATGAAGTATGAGGGGACTGGGCAAGTTGTGGGGGATCAAGTCACAGGAGACTGCAAGGGAGTTGGGAGAAGAAGATGGCTGAGGGATAAAGGGGGACAGAGAATAAAGAATTTACAAAGCAGAGAGAACAAGAATGCAGGGGAATTGGGTGGAGGACCCTAGGGTGTTGGAAGGAGGTTTCCAGAGACCGGTTAAGGAGAGAAAGCCGCGAGGAGGCTTGGGGAGGTCGTAAGAGAGTTGGAGCAGGAGGGATAGGAAGCAAAACGGGAAGAGGAAGACAAGCCTAAAAGAGAGGGAAGGAAGAGGCAGTAAGTGGCCAGAGGGAGTATGCAAGAGGGGCAAAGGAGGAGGCTGCAAAATAGTGTGATGAAGGAGGAAGATGTGTCCATGAGAGGAGAAGGCAATGGGTCTAAGGAGGGGAGAATTGGAAGCTGTAAGGGAGTGTGGGAAGAGCAGAGGATGACCTTGCCTGGGAAGGGGCTGGTGAAGAGAAGGAGCCTGAACCAGGGTGCAGAGGAGAAAGAACAGTTTTTAAACCAGTCCACAAAGACATAATCAGCTAACTGGGAGTTGGGAAAACTTGAAATCATTGAGATAATAAATTCCTTGCAAATGAGCACAGAATTCCTAGCTCAAGACTGCATGTGCTCAGGAGCTAATATATGGGGTTAAATATGTTGCATGCTATTGTAATGAATATTGTGTTAGCTGCTAAATTTAAATTAGAGACTGTGATCTGAGATTTAGTAAAGAAGGTGTTAACTGCCTGGTAAAATGTTCCAGCTTTGTGCATATTCAATAGAAATGCATGAACTGTGACCTCACCAATCTACTGAAGGTGTGTTGAGGGTAATGGATTTGTGTGGGTCAGTTATTTTGAAAATAACTTTACTTACCAATTTACCAAATTATCTATTGTCACGTGCCAGCTTCAACACTGAGATATCTAGGAATTTAATGCTTTCCTTGTTAGATGTGGTTCTGTCTTTAAATGGGAGGATTATAATTATTGAGAATGTTGATTAATTCTTATAATTCTATTACTGTGCCAGGCATAATATCCACATCAAACCCAATACAGAAAATAATGTTATAATGTAACTGAGTGAGTAAGCGAGAATGGAAATACAGCTCCCAAAAACCAAAACATAGCCTTCGAGAAAATCTTAAGACCCCTCCTCTGTATCTCTATTCCATGTAAGATTTTAGCATTTAAGGTGTTTTTCTGTTCCTTATTCTTAATTTACATTTTTCCACATTGAACTACGTCTGCTACTTACCTTGCTGATATATCTACATCCCCCTCCTATTCCCGATGACAGCATGATTAAGATTTGGAATAGAGTTCATGGAGGACGGGAGATGTAAGCGTACATCTTACTGGTCTGTTGGAACTGCTTTTGAATTGTGGCAATCCATGGATTCCAAGGCACATGCAAATTCAAACCTGCACACTTCAAGATTAACTTGCTTCAGAAGAAGCAAAGCTCAACACCCAATGGGAGGATTATAAAGACAGGTAAGAATGGTTGTTATTAAGTGTGGTAACAGGAAATTTGTCATTTCTGGAGTAGCAGTCACCCATAACAAAAATGTTGGTTGTATTAGAGAATAATCAGGACAAATATCAGTGCTTTTGTTCCTCACAGCCAGAAGCACTTTCAAGATTGATTTATAACACAGGTGGAGGAAAATCACTGTTGGCTTTTCTTCCAGTGGCCTGATCAAATGAAAGCTTTGCATTTATATGTCAGCTGATTACATTTTTCAGAAATCCTCATAGTACATTTCATACAGTGAATCATTATGAATCAGAGGAATATATACTGCACAGAAAAATCTAGCAACCATTTTATAGAAGGCATGACCTCACAAGAAGCTAAAAGAAGAATGACTAGTTAATCAAATGCTGACAAAGGAATGTTATGCAGGAGACAAAAGAACTCCCTTGTAAGTTTCAGAGACTACAGTTGGACCTTTGACATCAGCAATAAGACAAAGACTTAACTTTATGCCAGACATTTCAGAAATGAACAAGGATAAAAGGCGACACTGGGCAGAAGGGAGAAATTAGGAAGGTCGAGTCTTGGGTCAAGAGATGTCTTTCCAGAGATTAGTATCAAAGTGGCAGGTCAGGCAATAGTGAACAAATAAAGCAGAGATGTATAAAAGCATTCAGGTAAAAAAGAGGAGTTCGGAGTAATATAGAACTTGAGAAAAAGGGAGCCACAATGTGCATCAGCCATTTAGCGATTTAAAGCTAGACACTTTACACATACACGAGATTGACTATCAATGAGGGCAGAATATATTAAGTATTTTGAGCAAATTGGAGTTCACGGGAGGTGGAGGCTGCAAGGACAATGCTGGATTAGTCAATCTGGTCATGCAGAGGGGTTCAGTGATGAGGTGGGGGACAGAGACGATGCTGCGAACATAGAAGCAAGAAGTCTTTGCATTGCAGTACACTACAAGTTAATTAACTCAACTTGGGGCTAAGCAGGTGCCAAGGTTACCAACAGCCTGGTTTGACTGAAGAAAATGACAAAGTAGTATGATTTCTGGGTGAGGCTGAAGGCAATGATCTTGATTATCTCAATATTCAGCTGGTGGAAGACAAGATTTACCCAAAAAGTGTGGATGTCAAAGAAGTCCAATAAAATGGTGGCAGTCAAGAATTAAAAAAAAATACACTGGACAGGTACAGCTAAGCATCATCTTCTTAAGTATTAAAATGACCTCAGGCATCAGCGGTGCAGCATGTATATGAGATATTACAGTAAGCAGATGATTAATCTTTATGTACTTAGGAGGTGATAATGCAAAAGTGTGAAGGGAGAATTTTGGCTGAAGACAATGATCAGACAGCTAAAAGCTGAATTACACAGGGAAACTCTGTCAAAGTCCTACAGAAATAAATATTGTAGTAGATGCAATGGATGGACATGTTGAGTACACCAAAACAACTATACAGAAATAAGGTAACAGGATCATTATTGAACAATTTATGACTTCAGACTATTGGATGTCATGAGGCAATCAGAAAGTGGGCAGAAGGGATTTGGTCAGAACCAATAAGTATAGATGTGAGAGCTGAAACCACAATAAGCAGATATCATGGAGTCATTACCGTATAGAAAGAGGCCACTTGCCCCACTGACTCCAACTGATGAGTTGGGATTTGAGCTATGTCTCTATACTATTATTCTAGGCCTGACTGGGTTACTAACCATGTAACATAACCATTATGCTGTTGTACTCAAACCAAGAAACTCCATTCACGATCAACCATAAGATGGTCAGATACAATATGGGATAGAACACTCTCTATATTCACCTTCTCAAATGCATCTTAACTCCATTCTCATAAGAGCACATCTTAATCTAATTTTCTCATTTCCTGCACCAGTAATCTTTATGGCCCGAGGTTAGCTATCAGTACTTTGCTGACTGCATTACTCACTAGAAATTCTAAAGAAATTGTTCAAATTCATTACAGTTGAGACCTTAATAGGCTTCAGAGAAAAGGGACTTTCAATGAATTAGACTGGGCTAAATCTGAGAGGAGGTAAAAACGTGATGAACTGCAACATTCAATGTTCTTTATGGAGGTACTGTACTGAACTGCTTATTGTACATTTGTTTTGAAGTTTTATTGTAGGTTATTTATAGTAATTTGAACTGGGGATTATAAATATGTAATGTAAAAAGAAATTTTTTTTCACTGCTTTTGTGAAAACACAACATAACATCCAGCATTGCAATGCAGTGATGTCATGTACAAAGTGACAGCCAGAGATTTTCCATTGTTAAGAATGGAAATGATCAACATCATGGCAAACTTGAAAATGCAGGTTGAAGTGCACCATCAAACCCTAAACACATCCCACTGCGAATGACAAGAGGTATTTCTGCCTGTCCAAATATTGTGAAACATACATCATATGATCACAGTATTAATAACAATACATAGTTCAGGTGACTATATGGCTAGTTTGCAACAGTGACACCAGTAGCACAGGCTTAATTGTCGTTATCAGCTGAGGTCACCATGAAGGTCCCATCTCTTCAACCTTATCCCTCACCTGAGGCGTGACAACCTTCAGGTTGAATTCACCACCAGTTGTCTCTCTTTAATGAGGGAGCAGCCCTATGATCCCCTGGGACTATGAAGACTTTACCTTTACATCCAAATTCATTAAAAACTCGGGAATGCTGTTTAATAGACTGGTACAACATTTTTAAATTGGATGTGCCAAGATTTGCCAAAATGTTATTTTTATTTAAGGTTTTCGTACTCTCAAGA
The DNA here is from genome assembly GCF_021869965.1 of Rhincodon typus. NCBI lineage: Eukaryota > Metazoa > Chordata > Chondrichthyes > Orectolobiformes > Rhincodontidae > Rhincodon > Rhincodon typus. Next base: position 69,640,567 of record NC_063339.1, on the reverse strand, counting down.
AGCATATGTATTGACAAGAAGGATATTCAGCATGAACAAAACGTTCAGCCACCCATCGTAGGGGAATTGATCCCTCCCTCCAGAATTAAATTCTGGTTTTCCTGCTATAGGAAGGATGTTGTGCAACTTGAAAGGGTTTAGAAAAGATTTTAAGGATGCGGCCAGGGTTAAAGGCTTTGAGCTATAAGGAGACGCTGAATAGGCTGGGGCTACTTTCCTGGAGTGTTGGAGGCTGAGGGGTGACCTTATAAAGATCATGAGGGACATGGACAGGGTGAATAGACAAGGTCTTTTCCCCAGGGTGGGGGATTTGAAAACTAGATGGCATAGGTTTAAGGTGAGAGGGGAAGATTAAAAGAGACCCAAGAGGCAACTTCTTCACGCAAAGTGTGGTGGGTGTATGGAATGAGCTGCCAGAGGTGGTGGTGGAGGCTGGTACAATTACAACATTTAAAAGGCATCTGGATGGGTACATGAATAGGAAGGGTTTACAGGGATATGGGCCAAATGCTGGCAAATGGGATTACATTTATCTAGGATATTTGGTAGGAATGGACAAGCAGGACCGAAGGGCCTGTTTCTATGTTGTACAGCTCTATGACTCTGTAAGACTCTACTACATCAGCGCAGATAACTCAGAGAATTAGAAAGGAGATGTTAGAGGAGATTACAAAGATAGGCTATGTGAGATTCAAAAACATGGATGAGAATTTTACGGTTGAGATATTGATTAAATGGAAGTGCAAGGGCAATGTAAAGAGAGTAAGAGTTAGGACATGCAAAGCAAAGCTTTGGGTGATCTCACGTTTACAGAGGGAAGTATGGTGGAGCTTGGTCAGAAGTGTGTTAAGCAATCAAGTCTGGAGGTAATAAAGGTATGGATGGAGGCTTGGGCTGAGGCAAAGGTGGAGTCAGGCAATGTTGCTGATTTGAAAATAGCTGGCCAAAGTGTTGGCATGGCTCAGTGGTCTGCGAACAAACTGGTGAAACTGAGGTCAGCTGCCAGGGAAAGAGATGGAGTCAATAGCTAGGGAACAGAGTTTGTAGTATGGATTACAGGCAATGGCTTTGGTTTTCTCAATATGTAAATGGAGGATATTTTTTCTTGCCAGGATTGAAAGTCAGTCAACTAGTTTGATAATTTAACAAGATTGGAAGAGGTGGTAGTGAGGGCGAGGTATTAAGTGAAATTGGAAACCATTAATTATGAATAGGCATGAAATCCACCTGAATGTCTGTAGTAAAATAAAACATCACAGAAGCATTACAAAAATGTGGCTCTGAGCAACACAAAGGAAGTATTATGTCAGAGAGAGAGTGTCTTAGGGAGTGTGTGCTGTTGCTCCATATCTCTCCGCAAATCTAGTACTGCTAGAATTGAAAACTTCAATTTTCCAACTCAACAACTTCTCTGGTCACCAGAGAAAATCCAGTTCCCATGATCGTGTTTGGAAAATGTGTGTCCTGATTTACCCACTAAGCAACCCTTACTTCTAATTTTAAGATTATGTCATTGCATTCTTGATTCATCCATTATTCAAATTATTTCCTATTTTTCTACCCTATTGTATATCCTTTAAAGCTTTTAATCACCATATAATATTATTAATCTGCTGAATTCCAATTGAATCTCCCATGAATTAATTTGCCTAAGATACCTTGTGCAGTGTAGCATTGCTAACACTGGTGCAATACCAGTATGATTTCTGGGGTAAAAGGACAGTCATTGCACAGTTGCACTGCCTCACTTACAGAGTATTTATGAGTTCTGCAAAGTTGTATTGTACTCAGATGAACTCCACCAATTTTATTTGGCAAATTGGCAACATTGAAGTATTTGCTCCACTGAAGCCTTCAATAACATATTAGTTCTAGTGAGCAGTACAAGTATCAGTATAAAATGAAAAATGACTCCCACAGGTAGTTGAGCTGAACTGAGATGAAGATCAATTCTGAATACTTTATAATTCTATCTTGAAAAAACCAACTCAGACTGATTCCCCACCTGAAGTGAGCATATTTACAAAGGGCAAAGTCAGCGGTAGGTGTGCAAACAGTGGCAAGTTAAGAGGGTTTAAGAAACAAACATTGGGCAAAATTCAATGCTGCCTTTTCTGCTGTTTGGAGGTGGGAGGCATTTAATCAGGTGGAAGAGTGTGGGGGGCCCTCACCACTTCCCTGGCTCCATCCAATAAAGTCCAGCATGAGAGGCTTATGGATGGCCTTCTCCATGAATGCTAACTGAGGTCTGCTTAGTGGCTTCATCCATCTGCCCAGGAGTCATAATGCCTGAAGCTCGAAAAGCAAATCCTGTTGAGTTTGCTTATGGGTGTCTGAGTGGGGTATAGTCATTGTCAGGCATTACTCCCTTGCCCTTGCCTCCCACCACCCCACCCAAAAAGCCCCAACTCACACGGTGTGACTCTCATCCTGCCCTCAGTCATATTGGGTTTGGGGGCCCGTCGGTGATCCTGGGCCTCTGGTGAGTGGACCACTGAAAGCTGTCACCTCTCCCAGTGAATGCTGATGGCAAAGTTTATGGCTTCTGACTGGTCAGCAGATTTCAGTGATCGCGCAGGGGTCCTTAATCCAGGGCAAGTCCTAATGTCAGTTACTTAAGTATCCAATATACTACAATGTTGTAGGGCTCCCACCAGGTCTTGAGCCAGTAGTTAACATCCTCATCATACACATCAATTTTTACATGTAGCTTCAGGCTAATACCAGGGCTTAGAGACTGAGGATAGACTACGTAAACTTGAAGATTAAGGTTTAATTCAATTGCCGTGAAGAAGCTTTTGCTTGAACTACATTCATGTAATCTAACAGTTTCTAGAAAGCCCCTCACATCTTACCTGGGTTTCTGTCAAGTTGAGAAGCCAATCTGGTGTTTGAATGGTCCACCCGCTTGGTGCTACAAGACAAACTGAAGTTTTAACACAGAATTCTGCAGCACACAAAGTTAAAATTGCAAAAGTCAGCAATGACACACATTAAATTAATCAGAGACTGCTAAGAGTGGGAGCTCAGTTACACAAGTGCTCCACCCACCCAGCTCAGAAATCATAAGCTCAGCCCAACGGAATGCTAGCTGCTACTTGAGAGGGAAAGAGAGAAGGTATAAAGCATTTAGGTGACGATGACACAGACTCCAGGGGCTGGTAATAGAATGGCACTGGAAGGAGTCTGGCGTGTAAGAGGTGAAGGGAGTAGGAGCTAGCCTTTCATTTCCGATATCAGATTCCAAATCCACTTTGAGATGTTTAATTGAAAGTCTCTTCTGCCTGCCAGCTATAGGTGCCAAGAAAATATAGGTTGGGTAGTTTCAATGCAGTGCCTGGTGGTTACATTTTAACAGAACAACATAGTCCTTTAATTCTTAGATTATGCAATCTCACTTAAATTACAGGACAGACAGGGGAACAGGGGTAAAGGATACAGCGTTCTCATCGAGTATGCCAGATGAGGTACAACTTCAGAGAAAAGGGTGTTATATTTTGTATCTGACTGTGTTATTCTTGTTTTGCAAATGTCTAATGTAGTCACTGCATGCCTGAAATGAGAATTCATTAATTTTCCTGTGGCAAAATTTCTGCCCTATGGATAGTAAACGTCAACTTCTTAAACTAGATGCTAGTGTACTGTTAGCATTACCTAGTGTCGATAACAAGAATCTCAATGTAACCAAGTAAAGAAAAATGGCAACTTAAGACGTATCAAAGAGAAAATTGCTTTTATTTTTAAATAGCATACTTCTTTTACCAACATGTGTTGAATGTATTAATACACAATGTTCAATGCACTTACTTGTAGTCTCTTTCCCAGAACTTGACTGGACGTACATATGAAGTAATGAAGATTGCACTTCCAAGGAATGGGTTTAAAGGAGTTGAGAATAAAGCTGATACCACTGCCTGGATGAACAACATGGCTGAATCTGAAGAAAGGCACGTTAAGGAATAAAAAAATACATCATAACCACACCACACACTACAGTGAAACCCCTTGGAATGATGGCATACGCCATCAAAACCTGTCTTGAGGCATTCTCTATTTGTCCAACAGCTGCACCCCTTCAGACTTGGCTTCCTGTTGTGTTAACAACGTCACTGCATCTGCTGGAATGGTACCTTAGTACACAGTGTTCAGTTTCTTAACTTCTGAAAGAACAATGTAAAACAAGCAAACAACAATGGCAACAAGAAATTGATCAGCTCCAACCTTTCAAGAAATACCACTGAAAGTACTAAATGAGTTCACATACCTGTGCCATTATTTCTTCCAAGTTATGTGTGTGCATGGAATCTTTACTACTGATTTGAAATAGACTATGGAGCACCATGGTTCAACACCGCTAGCTGTCTGTAACTGTATTGCAACACATTGTGCTAATAACTATGTCAAATATTGGCTCAAATACGTATCATGAACACATGTTAAAATGATTTCCTTCTGCAATTCAGCTTTCAGCCAATATAAATGATACATAGAGACATAGAAGATAGGAGCAGGGGAGGCCATTCAGCCCCTTGATGCTGCTCCGCCATTTTTCACGATCATAGCTGATCATCCAACTCAATGGCCTAATCCTGCTTTCTCCCTAAAACCTTTGATCCCATTTGCCCCAAGTGCTATATCTAGTTGCCCATTATAGCCGGACTGTTAATCCAAAGAACTAGGTAACGTTCAGGGCACCCAGGTTCGAAACCCGCCAGGGCAGATGGTGAAAATCTGAAGTCAATAAAAGTCTTGAATTAGGAGTCTAATGATAACCATGAAACCACTGTCAATTGTCGAAAAAACCCATCTGTTCACTAATGCCCTTTAGGGAAGGAAATTGCCTAGCCTACATGTGACTCCAGACCCACAGCAATGTGGCTGACACCTAACCGCCCTTTGGGCAACTAGAGAAGGGCAATAAATGCTGGCCTACCCAGTGATCCCTCATCCTGTAAATGGATAAGAAGAAATTTTAACCAAAAGAACTGCGGATGCTGTAAATCAGGAACAAAAAAGAGTCAGGAACAACTGCAGTTCTGAGGAAGGGTCACCAGACCCGAAACATTAACTCTGTTTTCTCCTCCACAGATGCTGCCAGACCCAAGAAGAAATTTTAACTGGTTGATTTTCACAAAACAGTATTGGTGGTGTTCTATGAACACAAAGCTACCAATGTAAATTGTCAAACTGACAGAGTTAAGTTCAGCATGGGATACCAGATTATAGCATACTCTTAAAAGCTGTTAATCTGATATTAATCTGCAATGGAGATCACAAAACACAGGATTGCTCATAGGAAACTACTCTGAGTACCTTACCCCTTAAAATAAATGGTACTGTAACACTAGTGTACAATAACATAAGTTGCCTTTGTGATTAGATTTCATCTAATGTCATCCGAGTGTTTTATTATTCTTGAATTGCTGCTCTCATTTAGGTTTTTATTACAATAGGAGGTTAACTACTCTTGAGCATTAGGCTAGCTAATACTTAACTCACAAAACTGACAAGCAGATGTCTACAAAATCCTGTGTTGCAAGTGCAGTAAATTGTGCAGCAAATAGAGATACAAACAACAGTAATTATTCCTAAATTATGAGTACAGGATACGAGGTACAGCAAAGGGTTGAGCAAAAGCATGGAACGCCGATCCCCATGTGATTTGCCAAGGAGCAATGTAAGTGTAGACAAATCTTAATTTGTAGAAAAGTTCCCACAACTAAAATCAAAAAGAAAAATATTAAGTACATACATTAACACTCAGTACTTTCATGTTACATTTGAATAGAATACTGATTGAAGTTGGATTGCTAAAAGATTGGATCCTCGTTCAGTTTGATGATGGTTTTGATGACTTGATTCCATGATAGCATTACTAAGTTATTGCATTTTATTTCCTTAGTTAACACTTCACTTAGCAATATTTCCCCTAGTCTCTGCCTCACAGAACTTCAGCTGTCACATGAAGATCACAAATGTGTATCTAAACGTTTCATGTGCTCAGTATCAAGGATGCTTAAGTCTACTCTCTATGATTTGTGGTTCTGTCTCATATTGCCTCACTAGTCATCCGTGTTTTGCCATTGCACTCCAAGAGATTGAATAAAATCATGAGTAGTATTGAAGATGTGAAAAATCCATCAGAAAAGCACCTACAATCATTCTGGGAAACTGCAGCTAATATTTATGCAGCTGGCATCATCAAGGCAACTGCAGCTGACATGATTCCTGCTGAAATTCTGAAATGTACTCCTGGCAAGACTGCACAACCTCATATTCCTCATCATGGGATAACAGATCATACTGGGGGAGCTGAGAGACGCTGTGATGATCCTGAATAAATTTAAGCAGGAGGACAAGTCTGATTGCATTAACTACAGAGCGGTCTCCTTGTGATCTGCTACGGGGAAGATTGTTGCAAGGATCCCCCTAAACCACCTCCGCAGCAGCAAAGAACTCCTTCAAGAGTCACAGTATGGTTTCTCCCATTGAGAAGCACAACAGACCTTCACTGAGCAGCAAAGTCTGAGAATGTCTGAGGTCTTTTCTGACACCATAAAATCATCTGACCTTATAAACCACAAAGGTTTAACAGTATTCTCACAAAACTTGGGATGATCTCATAAATTTGTCACCATCATCTTCTGCTTGCACCATGAAAACACACAAGCTGTGTCCTCACCAACAGAAACACCACAGGCATTCGATGAAAACTGGGTTCGAACAACTTTGAGTAACTGAATAAACTCTCCTTTCCATTTCCCAGTTAAAATACTACATCTCAACTCTAGCATACTACCCACAATTGTACAGATAATCTACAAAACAGCTGGAAATTGTTCAATCTATACTTCCTTCAATCCAAAATTAAAATCACTTCAACTTAGTCAATGAGCTTCTGTATGCAAAAGACGCTTGCGCACAAAGCTCAATGAGACACTTAGCTTCAGGTCATTGGTGACTTCTTCACTGAAACATATGAAAAAATGAGCCTTTCACTAAGCACCTGTGAAACTAAGGCTCATCAGCTTCACAGCACCAATCCTACTGACAATTAGGATCAAAGATGAAAATCTTGAAAAATGTGGAACATTCCTTGGTAGCATCCTCTTGTGAAGACCAGCACAGACAATAAATTTAATCAGCATCTCCAATTTGCCTATTCAGCCTTCAATCGAATGGTGAAAAGAGAACTTGAGGACCCAGGATCTCAAACCCAATTCTAAGGTCCAGGATTTACCTCAGAGACTCGAACGATCTCAAAATCCTGCAAATCTCGTGGCAAGGAAAGTGATCTGTCAGCAGTGTTCACTTCTAAGGCAATGTGCCAAGCATCAAGGCACTAATCATTTAAACCTGGCTCTGCTTGGTTGGACACGTATTTTGTATGCCTGACAATAGACTCCTAAAGTAACCGGTCTACTCAAAATTTGTTTGCGTCAGCAGACTTTCAGGAGAACAGCAGGATCATATTAGGGATGTCCTCAAAGCCACCTGGAAGAGGTCAAACATCCCTGCCAACTTACAGGAGTACATTGCTTGTGACTGTCGAAAACACAGAAGGCTCAGTTGGGAAGGCACTGAGACATTTTGTTGGGAATGTTCAAAAGGTGAAGTTGAGGCACCAAACAGTGCACAAACCTCCAAAAATATCCGATGACCCAACCCTTCATGCACCACCTACCTTATGTAGCAGAGTCTGCAGATCACACATGAAACTGATTAACCATTTCAGAACCTATTAAACTGGAGTGGAAGCAATTAATCCTCAACCCCAAGGGACTGCCTAAGATGGCAAAGAGGACTACCCGGCTACCATGATGAATGGAATCACGAGACATATACACCATAAAGAATGACCACCCTATCAACAACTCTACAGCAGCAGTATATTGAGGACAGTGGTTAATGTTTAACCCAAATCCAAATACTGCAAAGTTGATGGAGCCACCATAAATGGATGGCATGAAGTGCGACTATGGCCATCAGTTCCGACGACTGAGCATATCACATCAAGCTGTCCACTAAACCGTGTTGCAGAATGCACTGATTCCATTACTTGGTGTCTCAGGAGGCCTGCAAGGATAGCCAAACAAGACACCCTACTGCAAGTTTTGCCAGTCGTATGAACACAGCAGTCAATACGTAATAAGCAACTAAATTTCACCCGAAATTAACTGTTATTGTTCAATCTATGATACATTAACACATGCAAAATCTGAACTGTGCAAGATCCATCTCTCTGTTTAGCTCTTAGTCAAGACTAGAAAGATCAGCAAACTGTTTATCTTATGTCAGCCGCTTGTGTTTTTGTTCTTATAACATACCTTACTGAACAGTATAGACATGAAGAAAAGGTCCAAAAGCAAAGTCTCTGAAAAAGTTCTGTAATCAAACGTGAAGAACAGCACAGTGAAAACAACAGTTACATATTGGTATGTAGGACTGCTGTAAGAAGATCGAAGCAATTTCATCCCTGCAATGGTGATCATTAATGCACCAAACCTGGGGAGAGGACAGAATTGGTTCTTGAGAGTACCATACATAAAGTAATCAACTGCACCAACAAGTCAACAAAAATATGAGCATTAAATCATTCAGGTTATCAATAATTCTATTCCAAACGAACAATGTCACTTTCTATTAAACTGATGTATACAGTAATAAATAAGCAAATCCATCCATTTTTGCATTTCCTTGAATACAACAGTACAACTACCTAACTGCTCTGTACCTTCAATATGGTACTAAAGTTATTAATCAGATCAAAGAATCCCATTCTACAAAAAAAAAACTGATGGGATCCATTACTGCTTCACTTGAAAAATTAAGATTTAAGTATGTTAAATGTCTTCTTTAAATAATATAGGAAAGACAGCAAAATGGTGTATGGTCAATGGACTAGCAATCTAGAGGCCCAGAAAAAAGCTCTGGGGATAGGGATCCACATCACACTAAGGCTGTTCTTGAAATCTGAATTCAATTGATGAGCCTCAAATATAAAGCTGGCCTCATGATTGATGGTTGTAAAAACCCATCTGGCATAGTCATGTTCTTTAGGTAAGGCAGGAAATCTGCCATTCTCTCCAGGCCTGGCCTACAATTGGCTCCAGACCCAACGCAACAAGGTTGACATTTAACAGCTCTCAAAGGGTTATGTGGGATGGACAACAAATGCTGACCTTGGCAATGATGTCCATGTCCTGCGAAAGAATCAAAATGGCAGCAAACATTCCCAATTTAAAGTGTGCTCAACACCAACGTATACATACAAACTTCAAAATCTGTATATGAGCAAATCTACGAGCATAAACAGTTGGAAGTCATTCAGCCTGTCGAGTCTACTCTGCCATTCAATATGATCGCAACGGATTGAACACATCAACTGCCTTTTACCAAACTAGCCCTTTATGTCATTGACAATCAAATATTTATACTTCAAATGTAATCAAAATTTAAACTTCCACAGCCCTTTGGGGCACACAATCCTAAAGATTCATCACCCTCTGGGTAAAGAAATTTCCCTTCATCTCAGTCCTAAATAGCACCCCCTTATTTTAAATCATCCTCAACCTGGGGATACATCCTGTATGCATCTACCCTGTCTATGGCTTCAAGCATTTTGTAGCTTTCAATCATTCATTCTTTGAAACTCGAGAGAACAGAGGCACAGATTGCCTAAAACAGTCCCACCATCCTATTTTTTTTTAAGCCAATCCTTAATCCATGGCAGTACATTATCTGCTATCCCACATGCTTTAATTTTCAAAATCAACATCCAGTGGAGGACCAAATCAAAAGTCTTCTGAAAATCCAAATACACTGCATCCAGACTCCCATTTATCAATTTTTCTTAATAACGTCCTCAAAAACTGTGACAACTTCATCAAACAAGATTTTCCATTTGCAAATATGACTATACCCAATCTGATTATTTTTATCCAAGTGTCCAGTCATTATAACCATTACGATAGATTCTAATGCATTCACTACTAATGTAAGGCTGGTAAGTCTATAATTCACAGATTATTTAAGGAAAGGAGCAAAGGAAAAATAAAATAAAGGGGAAAGTCACCACAGTCTTACCAGACCAGAGGTCTGCTTTGCCATTAGAGAAAGACGACTAGTGATGGTTTAACCCGAGTGTCACCACGGGTCAAGTGAGGGGAAAGGTTGTGAAGAAGAGTCCTTCATGTAACCTCAGCTGGTGCACGAGCTGAACTCATGCTGTTTGTATTACTTTGCATTGCAAACCAGCCATCCAGCAACTGCTTTAAACAATCTCTTATTCTTAAAAACAGGGTGACATTTGTAAGCTTCCAATCTGCAGAAGTCATTGCAGAATCCATGGAATTTTGGAAGATAATCACCAATGTGTTAACTATCTCTATCGCCACCTCCTTCAAAACTCTGGGATGTAGACCATCAGGTCCCAGGGAGCTACCAAATTTCAGCCCCATTAATTTCTCTAGTACTACCTTAGTACTGATTTCTTTCAATTGCTCATTCTCCTTAATCACTTGGACCTCTGATTCTGGGAGATTTCCTGCATCTTCCTAAGTGAAAAAACACAAAGTAATCATTTACTTTCTCTGCCACTCCTTCATTCCCCATTATAAATTGTCTCGACTCTGCTTCCAATGGATTCATATTCATCTTAGCCAAATATTTCTTTTTTAACATACCTGTAGCAGGTGTCACAGGTCATTTTTGTTTTTTGCCAGATGGCAATTTGTACTTGTTCCTTCATTCCTAATCAGTTTCTTGGCCTGCCTTTGCTGTATTTTATAATCATCCCCATCCTCAGATTTACGACTATCTCTGGCCATCTTATGAGCTTTCTCAAAAAAATCCTTAAAGTCCTTTGTCAGGCATGGTTGACTGATCTTTGAGTTTTTGCACCTTGGATGAATGTATTGTTGCAGTAAGCCCATTTTTTTTTTTTAAAAACAGTTCACTGCCTTTGTATAGTCATGCCTTCTAATGTATTTTCCCTATCCAGTCAAATACATTAACGACATTTCAGTTGAAATAATTATATTCCCCAGTAACAATTCTTGTACAATGAAAAAGCTATGAATATAGATTTACAGTTCCTGTATCAAATCTCCACTGATAACCCAGAAAAACAGGCAAAAATAAAGCAATTCCCAATCTGTGAAATTAGATCTAAAAAAAATGTACTTTAGATTTTTGGAAGGTTACGTCTCTGAAGCTTCTTGAGCTGCCAGGTTTGGGAAGTGGCTAGGAGCTACAGATTGATCAAATACCTGCTGCATCTGGCCAAGCAAAGTTAAAAAGTGGGGAATAAAGCTAACGACACAGATGAGGAAAAGAATAATAAAGAGAAACACCTTACTCTGCGTCCAGTTTCTTTGGGCTAGCTATCATCTTAGCACTGCTGCTCAATTCATTGAGAACAATCAATGGGTAAATAATGTTCTTTTCCACAAAAAGAAGCCAAACGTACATCCTTTCAAACCACATGACATGTGCAGCATCTGAGAGAAGAAAATGGATAAGGGTGTTTTTGAACAGCACAAAGCCAATCAGTCTATCATTAGTACATAACAGGTTCAAAGTGGTAATGCTACAGGTGCTTTAACAAAAAAAAAATCAGCGCATAAATAATAACAATAATAATTGGACTATTAATCTTTGCAGTGACCAGGGGATCAGCGAAGCTTGCAACCAAAATATGTTTACAGATACACAACTCTCACTCTTGGCAATGAAAACATCATATTACCCGAAGAGATATCTTTGAAATGCTTTGAACATTTTGAACCAATTTCTAATTGGAAATCAAAAGCACTGATCCAGATGTTTTATTTGTCAAAAGTATGGAGGATTTTCCCTTCTGAGGTGAAACTTACATGTTAATTGTACTACATTGTAATTACATTTCAATAATCGCAGAAATGTTTCTTCCTTCAAATTCAGTTTTGAAAATTGACCCAATTACATACTTTAGAGTACTGGCAGTGGATCCATGCCAATAAAAATGAAAGATTAGCTAAGGAGGATCTTGGGATATAACCTCAACTAGGGCTGGTTAATAGCACATTTACCGTTTTGTTTATCGTTTATTATTTCCCTAAAGATATTTTTCAAGTCTTCTTGTGAGCTGCCTCTCTTTTTTAAAATTGCCTTTTGAATTCTTAATAACTAATTTTCATTTTGAACTTGCTTCTTTCCTGAAAAATGCAGCTAATATTACAGCTTATTCTGGTAAATCTTACATTGACATTATGGCCAGACTCCTTTGAAATGCAATATTTTGAGAAAATACAATACAGCAATTAGATCAATGAACCATTCATTAAGGTTTTGGAGAAGATTTGTAACTCGGGTTGTGGGTGTTGAGGTTGGTTGGCTCGCCGAACTGGTTTCTTGTTTCACAGACATTTCGTTACCATGCTTGGTAACATCCTCAGTGCAGCCTCCGATGAAGCGTCAGTGTGTTTTCCCACCTGGTTTTTAAACTCTGGGGTCCGTTGAGATGGATAGCCTCACTTCCGGTTTTCCTTCGTAGTGGAATGTATATGGGATCGAGTTCAATGTGTTTATCAATAGCATGCTTCGTGGAGTGCCATGCTTCTAGGAATTCTCGTGCCTGTCTCTGCCTAACCTGTCCCAGGATCTTGGTGTTGTCCCAGTCGAAGTGGTGGTTCTCCTTGTCCATGTGGATTGAGATGAGTGAGTATTGATCGTGTCTTTGCGTCTGTGAAACAAAAAACCAGCTCGGCGAGCCAACCAACCTCAACAACCTCAAGAACCATTCATTGCACCTGAATGGATAGTCGCAACTCATTATAGTTATTGCTGTATAGCTATGAGAGGAGTACCTACTTCTCACTTCAAACTGATAGTACTCCTTGGTTTTCAGCAGTGGATGAGAGAAGCAATGCCAAGGGAGTTGTTTTCTGAGCTGAGGCAGCAAGTAATGTGTTAGAAATCCTACTGCACCTATTAGGGTATACAGCACATAGCTGAGGACAGGCTGGGAGACAAGAAAAATACATAGTCAATACAGTACATCTACTTCAGTATGTTCAGTTGGCAGCACTTAACAGCAATTTACTGTTCAAGGCAATTTGGGATAAGTTAACAATGTAACACAAATGCAAATTTAATTTAGTTTCCTTTTTAAATTGAAGACCAAGAGGCCCATCAGGTGTTATATCCCTTCTATTGGCATTACTCTCAGCTTTATTACAGCCGCTTCTTTTGGGAACAAACAAGAGGTTAAAATTCAACACTTTTTGAAATCCAAAAACTAAGATAAATTGATGCAATTCACAAATGTTCAGTAACAATGTCAAATATTAATAACCAGCGATTTTTCCAATCTTTCCTTGAAGCTAATATTCTGTTGACTTTCTCTACTACCCTGGCTTATCTGACCCACATCAAACACTCACCCACAATAGTAGCAATCCTACAGCACAGGAAAACAGTTCATAGCAGATACAAAGTTCTTCCTATGTTGACCAGACTTACATTGCACAAACTAAGCTTCATACATGGATTATATGGGCCGATGGACTGAGGTGTTGCAGATGGAGTTTAATTTAGATAAATGTGAGGTGTTGTATTTTGATAAAGCAAATCAGGGCAGGACTTATACACTTAATGGTGGGGTCCTGGGACTGTTGCCAAACAAAGACATCTTGGAGTGCAGTTTCATAGTTCCTTGAAGGTGGACTCACAGGGAGAGTGAGTAGTGAAGGTGGCATTTGGTACACTTGCCTTTATTGGTCAGTGCATTGAGGATAAGAGTTGGGAGGTCATGTTGCAGCTATACAGGACATTGGTTAGGCCACTTTTGGAATACCGCATTCAATTTAGAAGGACGTTGCCGGGGTTTGAGAGTTTGAAGTATAGGGAGAGGCTGAATAGGCTGTGGCTATTCTCCCTGGAGCATTGGAGGCTGAGGGGTGACCTTACAGTGGTTTATAAAATAATAAGGGGTATGGATGGAGTGAACTGCCAAGGTCTTTTTACAGGGTAGGAGAGTCCAAAACTAGAGGGCATTGGTTTAAAGTGAAACAGGAAAGATATAAAAGGGACCTAAGGGACAACTTTTTCATGCAGAGGTTGGTGTGTATATGGAATGAGCTGCCAGACGAAGTGGAGGAGTCCTGTATAATTTCAACATTTAAAGGCATCTGGATGGGTACATGAACAGGAAAGGTTTACAGGGATATGGGCCAAATGTTGGCAAATGTGACGGGATTAGTTTAGGATATCTGGTGTGCATGGATGAGTCAGACTGAAGGGTCTGTTTTCATGCAGTATAGCTCTATGACTCCCTGACTCTTTTGGCAATCTTTTCTCCTCAGCTGATCACAAATTTAAGAAGTTGCTCAATTCCTCCTGAGCAACTAGCACTGCAGCCTCAATTCTAGGGGAATTTTGATTCTTCACTGATTTCCACTTACTTGTGGAATCTTTAAGATGACTCAGAGGTTAAGCCAGAACGGAACAATGAATGCGAGGGGGAAATGGCAGATTATTTATGAGTCAAATAAGGTGTAGTAAGGTAAATAAAACAAGAAGTTGGATTAAGAGACTGAAAAAAGACAAAAATTAAGAAAACAAATATTAAACCACAAATTTAATGTTTTTAAAATCTTCAAAAAGTGTAAGTTTATAAAGTAGGCCAATGGCTTCTTTCTAGATACTTTAATCGATCTGTTCAGGCACACGTGACACTAGGATTTGAAACTGGACCTTCTGGCCCAGAGTTAGGGTCACTGCAACAGCCCTAATGGTTTCCTTCTAATTATTTTTTAATCAAAAAGTTTGGACATGTTATGACACTCTCCAGGGCAAAAGGGTGAACTCAGGCCTCCTGGCTCACATGGTAGGGAGACTACCACTTTGGCACAAGACATCAAACAGCTTCCTTCTATGCTAAGATAACAAGGTGTAGAGCTGGATGAACACAGCAGGCCAAGCAGCATCAGAGGAGCAGGAAGGCTGACGTTTCGGGCCTAGACCCTTCTTCTCCTTCTACGCTGTCAATTTCTATAATTCTAACAGAGACTGGTTACCACTGCATTAATAATCATCACATTGGAAAAGTGCTTACTCTGTTATTCGGTGGACTTAACCTTCTGTGGCAAGTTTAATGAGCAATTAATGTGCAAATCCAGACACGTTTTTAAAAAGAACAGAGATTAACAGTGAGATTTGTTTGTGCAAAGCAACTTAAATTGATTAGTAAGTCCTAGAGAATTGCAAACTCAAGGAAAATCTCTTGATCTCCTGATTTGCAAATTGATAACATACCATATTTTTCCCCAGCAAAGCTCAGCTCACAGACTAGAATTTAACCAGTAAAAGAAGCTAAAAGTAAAACAAATTCAAACTTTTTCAGCTTTTGTTTTGGTTACTTCATGATTTGAAAAGTTAATTATAAATACTACACAGAGTTGTCATTTGTGCCAACATTACTCTGGTTAATCCAACTGGTCTCGTTAGGGTTCCAATATCAATACCGCAAGGAACACTACCACTCATTAAGTCATGATGGATTTGTATGGTTTAAGCTGCTCTCAGCCATTTGGATTAGTTTTAGAATCTTACCATTTTTGTCACATAGTTCGAACAGGAGATTTTAAGTCTCAAAGGAAGCAGAAAATGGCATTTGGCACCTCAAACTGGCTGGATCGTTCAGTGAGATTGTGAGTGATCTATGACTTAATGCTATACATTCTCATTTGCCCCATGTCCTTTAATACTTTTGGTTGGTTAATAAAAATCTATCAATCTTAGATTTAAAAATGTACAAATTATCTAGCATCAATAGCCATTTGCTGTGGTCTGGCCTCACTGGATGAATACATCCAGTTTTGGTGCCACATTTTAGGAAGGACATAAGACAGGTCATTGGACAGAGTACAGAAGAGGTTTTACAAGAATGGTTCAGGGGTGAGGATTTTCTGGTTATGACGACAGATCGGAGAAACTGGGACTGTCTTCCTTGGAGTAAAGGAGGCTGAGAGGAGATTTGATTGACATATTTAAAACCATGAGAGGCCTGGACAGAATGAATAGAGTGAAAATGTTCGTATTCATGGAAAGAATTGTGAATGAGGGGGCACAGATTTACAAAAAAATTAGTTAAAGCAGCAGAAGTGACAGTGGAAAAACAAGTGGTCAGAGTCTGGAATACACTGCCAGAGTGTGGTTAGATGCAGGGTCACTCAAGCCATTCAAAAGGGAACTGTACTCATTTGAAAAGAAATAATAAAGGGTTACAGGGAGAAAATAAAAGAGTGGCCCTGAATGAGATACTCTTGGGGAGCCGGCAGCAACATAATGAGTTGAATGGCATTCTCCTATGCGCTAACAATTTTGAGATTCTAGATGCTGTAGTTGGTAGATTACTTGTAAGACATCTAACCAGGAAGGCTAAGGAAGCCAGAAACAGGAGAACAGACTCCGTAACTCCAAATCAAATAATATAATTCATGTTGATGTCGGAATCAGCTGAATTTTTAATTTTTAGATATTACCAAAAAGTCAGTTAGCCACTAAAATTAATAATTCTAAACAGTATTATTTTTTAAAATAATCATTCAATCATGCGATGTGGGCTGGCTGGGATAACATTTATCAGTCATCTCGGCATTAAAAGAAGAGATTTCATGTGACAGCAATTGGCAAAGATTTTCAAGTGAGGAGGGTTTCCAAAATTATACATTTTGAAAAGGTTAGTGGATAAATAATGCTTACAAATGTGGACAGTTTGTTGACTGAGAGTGAATGTAACTGGAATGAAGGTCACTGGATTGGTGGAGTCTGCAGTCTAAGTGGAGAATTATTCAGATCAACACTGAAATTCCAATCATTCTGTTTCATTCCCAAATAAGAAGCCCCCTAACATTTTATGATAATTTGTCTATTCATGAAGCACTGTCTTGTTGATGCAGTAAAACATTAATGCATACAACAAAATTCTTCCCCTGACAAAGTAAATTCCATTGGAAATGATCTGCGTCTGTTCAACAATCATGCCTTACAAATACAGTTGCGAGAAATTATATTTCTTTTCGGCTCTGATCATCATTTTACACGCTCAATCCAGCAGAGTTCAATATCAATTAACTAGTGCAAAAAATTAATGTCTCTCAAGGAGATTTTACACAACTGGGCATTCAACAGCAGACTGTGAAACATTCCACAAAAATTTCCTCTGGCCTCAAGGGTTTAGTCACCTAATATTTCCTTAAATCAGTTCTAAAACCTTTTCTAAGGCACCCAAAATGGTCATCAGACATAGCTTTGGAAAACCTTGGCTTATTGTGTGTTATTCCGCAGATTAAAAACTCAAATTCTTTACCTGCAGGGCAATGAAGACTGTGCTGACATGGATAGCAAAGTACAAGATGGCAATGACTGTGCAAACTATCAGATCAGACTGTAAACGTTCACTCTGGAGAAGACACAAGAAAAAGAAATCAATAGCTATTTTCAGAACTGCTTGTGTTAAATCATTTTAACAATTATATTTAACGATCAACTCCTGTTATGTTTTTCCCTAAAATAGTTGCTTCATTGTGGGGCTCTCTTCAGTCTCCACTTTGGCTAGCCCAATAAATATTTGCCAAAAACAAATCACAAATGTTCAGACAAGTCACAAATGTTGAAAATGTTGATTTTGAACTCCAGTCAGTGACAGGTTATCTAGACAAGGTTTTATGGAAAAAGGAAACGCCAAGGTTTCTGACCGTTATGGAAGAATATACGCATCAGCTTTGGTTAATGACAGTTCTAGACTCAATCTTGATGCTCCCCACCTCTCGTAAAATGATCAGACAAATTGCCGACAAGTTTACTTAAAGTGTGGGCATGGGTAAAATGACCGAAGGGACACGTACTCGTGGAATTGCAAAACAAAAACAGAAATTGCTGGAGAAACTGGGCAGGTCTGGCTACACCTGTAAATAGAAAGCAGAATTAACGTTTCAAGTCCAGTGATCCCTCTTCAGGCTGATAGGAGCTTGCAAATAGTGGCATGTGCGCCAAAAATGGGGCGCAGGGTAGAGGTGCAGGTGGTAGGAAGAGTAAGCAAATAGGCAGAAATGGAGCCGAGAGAGACAAAGAATGACAGTTGGGCAGACTCCAAAGGATGGATGATAATTATGTCAGGGAGGAAGAAAAGCTGATAATAGGGAGCAAAGGTGAGTCAAATGGGGTGGCTATGCTGAAATCAGCCCATGTCAGACTGGGCTTGGGGAGTGGGGGTGGGTAAAGGACATGGAAGGTGTGGTGATCAGGCTCTACAATTAACGAACTCAATAGAGTCCTGCAAGCTATAGGGTCTCCAAGCACAAAATAAGATGTTTTGTTTCAGATATCCAGCCTTCGCAGTTCTTTATGGAATAATAGAATTGTACTTTGCTCTGAGTCAGTCCCTTCAAGACTGCAGGAAACTGTCAGGACAGGGGGCTAGTTGAGGAAGAACAAAGCAGAAAGACCAACTGGTTATATGGATGAACTTGGAAGGATTATAGTAGGATTATAAATTCAGTACTTAATCTATTAAACCAACATTTCCTTTGTGGTGATTTGTGAAACTGAATTAAATACACATAGCAATTTCTGGGCTACCACAAGAATAATAAGACGAATGTTGCTGGACTGTTGTAAAAATTCAACTTGCTCACTATGGTTCTACTGGAAGGGATCTGTCATCACAATGTTTCCAGTATCTTATTCTGTCACGCTTATATAAATACAAATATATAAAGCTGCATATCTGAAAATTATTTTTAGACTGTAAAGTTGCATATAAATCCAAGTAGTAAATAATAAAAAATATTACTTACAACAGACTGCTTCAGTTTTTCTGGTAGAGGATCTTTCACCTCTGCTAGAGGATCTTCAGGATTCTTATCATCAGTAGTTGGAAAGATTTTTGACTTTACTAAAGACCTGTAATTGTGAAGCAAACAGAACAGTATTTACTTAAACTCTAACTAGGAGATCATCTCTGTTCACTTTAAATAACTCTAAATCCTATTATTTTGCCTCCGTGAAGGATTTAAACTTGTACTCACTGTGGAAATGAATTTAAAGTAAAACAGAAGGGAGGCTGCCCAGCAGTACTTCTGCTGTCATGGCTATGATCACTCATTTTGTCATATCAACAGAAAGTAGTCATAGCCATAAAAATGTTTAGCAATGTACCTCTGAGTGATTATCTGCATAAACAGAGCTCTTGACCAAGACAGTCAAGTTATGTTCTGACTTACATAGCAATAACTAGGTCAGAGCATGATTCCTCACAAACAACTTTCCAATAACTAGGGCAGCACGATGGCTCAGTGGTTAGCACTGCTACTTCACAAAGTCAGGGACCCCAGGTTCGATTCCACCTTTGGGCAACTGTCATGCTAAATTGCCTATTGTGTCCAGGGATGCACAGACTAGGTGGATTAGCCATGGAAAATGCAGGGTTACAGGAAGGGAGGTGGGTCTGGGTGGGATGCTCTTCGGAGAGTGGTGTGGACTCACTGGGCTGAATGGCCTGCTTCCACATCGTAGGGATTCTATGACTATATCTGTTTTAATTTTAGCAGCATTTCCCCTTCCCCTTCTAGTATGCTGCATCTTGGATACAGTTCCAAGGTTGTTGGGCTTCCTTCAATTCCGTAAACAATTAAACGAAGAACTGCAAATGCTGGAAATCGGAAACAAAAACAGAAATTGCTTGAAAAACACAGCAGGGCTGGCAGCCTCTGTAGAGAGTTAATGTTTCAGCTCCTTCTTCAGAAATGAGTTCTGGATCTGAAACATCAAACCTGCTTTCTCTCCATACGTTCCACCAGACCTGGTACATTTTTTCTACTAATTTCTATTGTTGTTCCAACAATCTCTGTTCAATTGAACATCTTTGCATTTAGTCATTCTGAAGTCAGAGAAAATTAGTCTGAAGTCAGACTAATATGAAATTTGCTAGCACGGGCCAATGGACAATAATCATCTGTACTGAAACTCTGGACAATTTCACATTTTTAATTGCACCAGCAGGCAAAAGAAAAGATGAGTTCTTTTAAAGAAATTTCAACTTAATCAGATCATTTGGACCTTGAAGATTCGTTGCATGACATCTTGGAGCTGGGACATTTAGTATCCAACAACCACAATTATCTATCTTCCTTTGTTAGTTATGACTTGAGTCAGTGAAACATATTTTCCCAGTTACCAATGACTTCAATTTTACAACTTATAAAAATTTATTCGTGGGACATGGGCATCGGCAGCTAAACCAGCAGTTTTTGCCCATTCCTAATTGCCCTTGAGAAGGTGGTGGTGCGTACAAGCATGCAGTACTGTTAGGCATGGAGTCCCGAGATTTGGACTCAGGCAAAGTGAAGGAATGTGATTTAGATAGTGGTTGTGATAAACGTTTATAATACATGATCATTTGGGAATTTGGTTTCTCAAGTAGAGGTAAATGCGTTTTAGATTTTAATCTTGTGAAAGAGACTTTTCTTTTAAAAAAAAAGGTAAATTTGTCATTTTTTAAACAGGGATTTCAAAACAGGCTTTCCGTGGAAGCATGTGACTTAAGCTGTATGGGGAGTTTGTTGATGAAGTGTTTACAAATTTAAACTTTTATGATAATGAAAAACAGACGGCCAGGGGCCACACTGGGTTACAGTTGACAAGAAAGATTCATATCAGTAGAAAGGCAGTTAAGTTTGTGGCACTCTCCAGGCTATGGAAGAAGTCTTAAGCTGTTTGAACAGTTCAAGTAGACAGTGCTTTTCTTCAAGTTCAGTTCAATTTGGGAAACTCAGTGAATCAGGCAGTTTCTGCATATCTTGGGTAGAGACACTGAAGATAACAGTGATGTTCTAAAGCATCTGTGACCCTTAGCCTTCCTGGTGATATATTTGGAAAGTATTGTCAAAGGAACCTTGGTACGTTATTGCAGTTCATCTTGTAGATGGTACACACTGCTGTCATCGTAAATGGTTCGTGAAGGGAATGAACATGGAAGGTAGTGGATAGGACACCAATCAATAGGATGCCTTGTAGACTTGTGCAGGCATTGAGAGTCTGGATTTGGGTTTTTGGCACATAATACTTAGCCTCTGATCTGCTCTGCTGACCACAGTACTTATATTTCTGGTCCAATTCAGTTTCTGGTCAATAGCAATCTGCAAGACATTGGTAGTTGGGGATTCAGAGATAGGTATGCTATTGAATATGAAGGGAGATGGTTATATTCGCTTTTGCTTAGGATGGCATTTGAGTGGCATAAATGTTACTTGCCACTTATTAACAAAAACGTGGATGCTACCTATTCATATGAGCTGCTTCAGCATCTGAGGAGTCACAAATAACTCTGAACATTGTACAATCAACAGTGAACATCTCTATTTATGATTTCATGATGAAGGGAAGATTATTAAAGAAACAGCTGAAGATGGTTGACTGTAGGACACTACCTTGAGGAACACATGCAGTGATATCCTGGGACTGAGATGACTGACCTCCAACAACAACACAACCACATTCCTCTGTGCTAGGTATGACTCAGGCCACCACAAAACTTTTCCCTTGATTACTGTTGTCTCCAATTTTGACAGGACTGACAGGACATAACTGCTGGGTTGGATTTGCCCTGCTTTTTGCAGACAAGACATAGCTAGACAATTTTCCTCATTGCCAGTGTTGTAACTCTACCAGAGCTGCTTGGCCAGGCACAACTAGTTCTGAAGTATCAAACTTCAGCATATTTGCTACAATGTTGTCAGTGCCCATAGCAGAATCTGCTGCCTTTAGCTATTTCTTCATAGTACATGGAGTGAATGAAATTGAGTGAAGACTGGCCTCTGCGATGTTGGTCACCTAGGACACTGGGATAGATCATCCACGTGACACTTCTGGCTGAAGATATTTGCAAATACATCAGCCTCATCTTTTCCCCTGATGTGCTGGATACTCTATCATTGAAGATATTTGTGGAGGTGTCTCCTCCAGTTTTTACTTTATTAATTATCCACTACCATTCATGACTGGATGCAGCAGGACAGCAAAGCTTACATCTGATCTGTTAGTTGTGAAATTTGCTTAACCCTATCCACGGATGGTGTTTCTGCTTTTTGGCATGTAAGTAGTTCTATATTGTAGCTTATGGCCAAATGGCCTCTTTCTACACACTAACAATTCTGAGAATTTCCCTGCGGTATAGTATAAGAACATTAGAACTAGGATCAGGAGTAGGCAGTCAGCTCAAGCCAGCTCTGCAATTCAATATGATAATAACCAACCTTTCATTGGTCTCAACTCCACTTTCCTACCTGCTCTCTATAATCTTTCAATCCAAAACTAATTTTAAAAAAAACAATCTCCTCCTCAAATTTAGTCAATATCCTACCACTGTGACTACTGTGGTAGTGAATTCCAGATTCATAGCTTTTGAGCGATGTAATTCCTCTTCATTGGTTTTAAATCGGCTACCACATATCCTTATATTATGGTTCTCATTCTAGACTGCCCCACAAGAGGAAATGCCCTCTCTATGTCCACTCTGTCAACCTCCTTTATCATCTTATATACCTCAATTAGATCTCTTCTCATTCTTCTGAACTCTAGACAGTATAGAGTATACACACTGTTCAATCTCTCTCCATTAGACAAACCCTTCACCTCTGGAATCAATCTAGTGCATGTCCTCTGGACTGCCAACAATACAACTCCAATGCAGGTGAGTTACGGTGACAATTGACAATAGCTACATTATCACCATTTCTCATTCCAGGTTTTACTGAATTCAAATGTGACCATCTGCCATGATGTGATGGGTTTCAATCACCCCAAAGCATTAGCCTGGAGCTCTGAATTACACTAGCACGCTATCCACCCAGCTCCAACCTACTGAAGACAAACTTCTTGGCACTCAGCAAAACATCATGGAAAGAGCTGGATGTCCCCTTGTTCAGGACTAAGCTGTAATTCTTCATAGAATGGATACAAACAAGTGGCCATTTGGCTCATTATGTCCATGCTGACTCCAAGAGATAGCCCACACTGCTTGCTGTCTTTTTCTTGTAGCCTTGCAAATATTTTCACGAAGAAAAAGGTCTGAATTGAGTGGTCCGGACGGAATACAATCTGAACATTAAGGTTCAAAAACAAAGTTGCTGAAGAAGCTCAGCAGGTCTGGCAGCATCTGTGAAGGAAAAAACAGAGTTGACGTTTCAGGTCC
>NC_063339.1:69584110-69616931 GCF_021869965.1 Rhincodon typus | reverse complement strand
GGACCTGAAACGTCAACTCTGTTTTTTCCTTCACAGATGCTGCCAGACCTGCTGAGCTTCTTCAGCAACTTTGTTTTTGTTCCTGATTTACAGCATCCATAGTTCTTTTGGTTTTTATTTCAAACATTAAGGTTGGTGAATTGAAGTGGTTGGTGGGAGCCAATTGTTAAACACTCTGATTCCAACATTCTTCTGGTTAACAACAGACTGCTGGGGCGATAATTGTCGAGATGGGATTTGTCCTGCTTCTTGTGGGCAGGACACGTGGCAATTTCACACTTCATAATCTTATGGAAGTAATCATTATGCCTGATTTTATTTATTTCATCTGATTCTCTCAGTTTCATGAATACTTTACGTCTCCCTAAGTCATCAAAAACTTCATTTTAAAAAAAGTTAAGCTCAGCTAGATTTTTACAAACATGTTTAACTTTCTTGCTGTGCACTGTGGCTAACTATGCATTATTAGATAGCTGAACGATATAAACGGTAAGGAACTTCATTTTACACTTCTTGTAATTCTGAATTTTCGTTGCTTCTAAGTAATATTCTTTCCTCCCAAGGTACTTGGTCCTTATAGTTTCAGGGGCAACGGTCACCCTCGAAAACGTCAGCAAAGTATTCAATCATGGGGCCATTACTTCCATATATTTACCCATGTCAGCAAAGATGCACTTCTGGTGGAGGCTATCACCTGATGGAACCCAAAGTGATTCCTCCCGTTTGGTGATTACAAGGAAAAAGATCCTGAAATGTTATCTCGATCTTCTCTTCACTAATAACCTGATGAGTGTTTCCAGCAATTTTGTTTTTATTTCCAAATCATAGTCATCTGTTTTCCCACTAAAATTAGTGAAAGAAATTATATTCTGCATCTGTTTACCTGTTTAGATCAGCCCAAAACTGACTGTCAGTGATGGATACGAACAAACAGTGAACAGATGTGCATGGTATTTCTCCATTCAAGTCTTAAATAGAGTTGTGTTGAAATAAATTAATCCACCATTAAAACAGCTGAGAGGACTATCACAAGAATGTGACAAATATTCATGAGTATATATTATGGAGAGTATTTACAGAGCTTTTACAGAGCTATAATTTTATTTATAAGTGTAAAATGCAGAATACCACATCAGTTTTAAACACACCCAGCTGCATCTATGGAGAAAGAACTCCAGCTCTGACAGCATGGTGTTGACCTACAAGAGTCACTAACTTTGTTACTCTCGCCTTAAATGGTGAGTATTTCTAACAGCTTATGTTGTTTGTCTGGAATTTCATTTGCATATTTTGCCTTTTAGTGGTAGATGTTGAGCTTGTGGGTTGGGGGGTTGTGGCAGGATTGCAGATGGAGTTTATTCAGCCCCTGAAACCTGTTCCTCCACCCAATTAGACTACACCTTACCATACAACTTTTAACCAAGTGACAGTGAAGAAATGGCAATAGAGTTCTAAGTGTGGTGGTGACTGTTTAAAGGGGAGTTTCTGGTGTTGGTGTTGGTGTTTCCCACGTAACTGCTGCCTTTGTTCGTGTAGGTTTTACAGGTCGTAGGTTTGGAAGGTGCTAAGAAGCTACAGTGAGTTGCTGCATGCACCTTGTAGAGGGTACACACTGCTCCAGTATGTTGTCAGTGATGAAGGAAGTGAATGTTGAAGATATAAGGCAGGATAGCAACCAAGTGGGATCCTTTGTTCTGCTTTTTCGACGTTGTTGGCACTACACCAACCCAGGCAAGTGGAATATTCCATCACATTTGGGTCTTGAGGATTTTGGAAAGGCTTTGAGGATTCAGGAAGGCAGTTACTTGCCACAGAATCCCTGAATGATAAATGATTTTATTGTCACAAGTATTTGACAGTGGGAAAAACAGTAAAACATAGTGAAAAGCTGCTGTCGTTGTTGTCACAATCCAGTACCACTTTGAAGAGTTTTTAAGAATAAGAAACAAAATGGGAAGATATAGCTGAAAGAGAATCCATCCATCCTGAGCCAGGTCAACATCAACAACCCTTGCAGCACCATCCCTCCACCACCACCTTGCCGTCAACCAGACCCAACCAACATTGAAGATGCCATTCTTCAGGCTCCATCTTTCGCCACTGGACTGATTCTTATCTGGCACTGCCTCACCACCACCTGTGCCAGACCCACAAACATCAAAGTTGCATCTCTCCCACTGGGAGAGTGGATGTTATC
Organism: Rhincodon typus; assembly: GCF_021869965.1. Taxonomy (NCBI): domain Eukaryota; kingdom Metazoa; phylum Chordata; class Chondrichthyes; order Orectolobiformes; family Rhincodontidae; genus Rhincodon; species Rhincodon typus. The sequence goes on along the minus strand of NC_063339.1, from coordinate 69,614,734 downwards.
AATTCTTATACTGTTGTGCTAATGACATTCTCAAAGAAAAGGACGTGTCAGCAATGACCAATTCTTCACAAATCTATTCTGACTTGAATCAGCTTATACATTTCCAAGTCAGTCTGTCTGTCTTGACGATGATCAATTTAGCAATTATCCTACAACTGATGCTAAAACTAAATTTGTTTTTCTCAGCATTTTCTATATTTACACAATGCCTAATTCTTATGCATTTCAGTCCAATTACTTTTCTCTTTATTTTTTCATGGGATGTGGGCATCACTGACATGGCTAGCATTAGTTACCAACCACTACTTGCCCTTTAGCTAAATGGTTTGCTCGGCCATTGACTTATGAGTCAGCCACATTGAGCGGAGTCACATGGAGGCCAGACCGGGTAAGAATGGCAGATTTCCTTCCCTAAAAGTATATTAGTGAAACAGATGGGTTTTTTTAAAAAATAATCAATCAATCAATGATAGTTTCATCATCACCATTACTGAAGCTAGCTTTCAATTTTATAATTTAAATTCAATTACTAAAAAAATTCGATCAGTCATTGTGGTGAGATTTGAATCCATGTCTCCACAGCATTAGTTTAAGCCTCTTATCACAACATCACTGTTTCTCTTCTGAATGGAGTGGATTGTAAATTATCTATTGAAGAAGTAAATTCAGTATGCAGAGTAGTTTCTTTTGCTCATTTTACTCATGCACTACTTGATTCTCAAAAAATCATGAGGCGTCATGAAAGTTCCTAAGGCAAATATATGATTTTTTTTTATGTAAGCAAGCAATCTGCTTATCTGTAAGGCAAGTGAAGTGTTGCTGCCCTAATTTGCATTCACAGATTTATTTGGAGCTAGAATTTTTCATTTCTTCTGGGACTTATTAATACAAAATTGTGGTACAACACTATACCTGGTAAATCAGAAACCTATGGAATTTGTTGTAGGATGGCACACAATTCAATCTATATGTGCCTATCTTTGCTCACTTGACAAAACAGCTCCTTTAATGCTTTCAATTTTCCGCAGCCACAAACTTACATCTTTCATCTTTTTAGCTTCTATCCTATCTCAGCTTATGCCCTCCTGACCACGAAACCATTGTGTTACTTTAGTCCTATTTCCATTAAAATGCCGATCGGTCAACTTTCCCTCCTGGTCTCCATGTCGACCGTTAAACTTTTCTCTCACGTGGGTGTTGTGCCTCTATCCCTCACATCTGCATCATCTTCTTAAAAAATGCAAACAAGTGACCTACTCTGTTCTTGCACACTTCTGTCTCACCTCCAAACACATTTTTCTCCAAAGTCCTGAAACAGGTAGGCACCTCGCAAATCCATTCTTATCTTTTCCAGAACACCATGTTTGACTCCTGAACAGGGACCAAACTTTTGGTACAACACCACCAAAATGGTTTTTACCGGTCATAAAGGGCATCATAAATGACTGTGACAAAGGGAAACTCATCCTTCTTAGCTTCCCCGTATCTTTTGATACTGCTGACTGAACTAGCCTTCTGCAACACTTCTTCACTTCAGTCTAGCTGGGTGGGGCAACTGGGGCTGCTCACGCAGTTCCATTCTTAACTATCTAATTGAAGGAAGCAAAACACTTGGAATAACTTCTCCTCCTGCTCTCTTACTGTTACCTCTGGTATCATCCAGCAACTACCCATTTTTCCCTCTTATTTCTCAAGTACATGCTGCTCCTCAGTGACACATCTGAAAGCACAATTTTGTTTTTCGCCATTGGCTCTCTGAATCCCTGCACTGTTACTAAATTATCAGAGTGCTCATCGAACTTCTAGTATTAGATGAGCAGAAGTTTTTTCCAATTTAAAAAAATCAGGACGTCATCGGTTTGGTCCTTGGTCCAAACTCAATTTGCTAGTTACCAAATCCACCCTTCTCCCTGGAAAAGGTTTGGAAGTAAGACAGTGTTTTGCATCATGGTCAGATGTACTCCACAGATGAGCTTCTGACCTCATATCAGTGAATATTTTCATCTGACTTTACCATAGTCTCAATTCACCCGCTGCCGAAACCTTAACGGGCACACGTCACCTCTAGATTCAACTATTTTAATGCACCCTGGTCTCCAATGTTTTACCTTCCACAAATTTAATTTTCCAAAATTTAGTTGCCCATGTCAGTGGACAGTAAATTCCATTCTCCGATTACCCCTGGACTCTCAAATTAATGGTCAAGCAACATACTGATTTTCTAATTAACATCCATCTAATGCTGCGTCTAATGCTTTCACTGTGTCAGTCCACAACACTTCAAGATATCAGTGCTCTGCTAGTTCTGACCTTTTGTGCTCCACTACTGCTTACCGTGTGTGCCAGTTCCCAAGCTTTCGAATAACCTCGCCACTCCCTTTGCCTCTTTAACTCACTTTCTTCACACCAACCTCTTCGAGCGAGCTTTTGATCATCTGACCTAATATCTCCTTATGTAGCTCAACATCATATTTCATTTTATAATGTTCCTGTGAAGTGTCTTGGAATGCTTCTTTGAGGATGCTAAATAAATATAAGTTTTTACTGTTGTTGTTACACCACGTCATATCTGCAGGTGACCCCGTGAAACCTCCTCAGCTACATAAATGGCAGTACATCTGAGATGTATCCATATAAAGCCACACTGACATTGCAGCTACGCTGTCCACGTTAACACTGAAACAGCAAAGTACTGAAACACCTTAAAAACTGCCCAATAAAGATATGATTTATGCTGCAGTTACACTAAGTTACAGCATTATTATACTATACTAGTAACAGCAATGTGTGTTGAACTGAGGAACAAGGAACTGAAAGCCTGCATACAAGGCTGCTTTGAAGTGATGGAACAGAAATATTAAACCATTGAAATAGGAGTTTATGAAATGCCTGTGTTAAATTCGTCTTCTCTTCAAACTCTCTCTCCATCTGATCAACAAAGAATTAATCACTGCTAATTCTATCCTAACCTGTATAAACTTGAACAAGTGTCTCCTTATGCAGGGTCTCTTAAATGTTCTATCTGAACAATTCAGAACACCTTATCCGTTACTTTTATATCATCTTTCTAAAAGGAAGTGCATAAATAACAGCACATATTGCTCCAAAAGTAGTAAAACTATGGTGGGGCTACATTTGCTAATTATTTCTGTATTCTGTATAGCAAGATACAAAAATCAACTGTGCTTTATGTTTAATGATGTTTCTTAAACCAAATCAAAAACACAAATTGTTGGTTCTGAAGGTCATTGGACTCAAAACTTTAACTCTGCTTTCAGTCCACAGATGCTACCAGACTTGCTGAATTTCTCCAGCAATTTCTGTTTGTTTCAGATTTTTAACATCCGCAGTTCTTTGTTTTAACTTCTTATACAATATTTCTTATTCCTTAATTTCAATAACTGATCACTTAAAATGTACATAATTTCCCTCTTCCTTCTTACACATCTTTTGATTCTCTACACTGAATTCCAGTGATTACACAGTCATCTATCTACCTACCTTGCTTATCTGTCTACTTCTCTGGTCTATTGTGCAATTAGATTGAGAATTAGGACCCTAGGACCCTCACAGTGCATGGGTCCTAGGTAGCAATCTTTATATATGATTAGATTTTATATTCAGTTTGAATAAGCAAAGAATGAGTCCAAGAGTAGCATTTTAAACTTAAATAAAGGCAATTGTGAAAGCAGAGATAGTCAAAATACACTGGCAAATTAGTTTAAGGGGCGTCTCTATAGGGATAGAGCAGAAGACACTTAAGGGGGTATTTTACAACATAGATTAGATACATTCAGCGAGGAAGAAAAATTCCAAGTAGAGAAGCCACCATCCGTGGTCAAATAAAAAGTTAAAGATAGTATCAAATTTAGGGAGAAAAAATTGTACAAAGGTCAGAAAACTGGACAGAATATAAAAAAAGGAAGTATAATGTGAGTAAATGTGAAGTTATCCACTCTGGTAGCAAAACAGCAATTCATTGGGAATGGATGTGGTGCAGCCAGACCTGGGAATCCTTGTCCACCAGCTATTGAAAGTAAACATGCAGAAGTAGCAGGTAGTGAAAAAGGCAATTGGTATTGTGATGATGCTATGGCTTCAAGAGGTTATTTTGTCTTGGTTTCTTTTAACAGTGAAAAAGTGTGGATGAGAGATACTGAGCTGGCTAGTAAAGACTACTTGAATAAACAGCTTGTGAGGCCTTGAGTTTTTTTTTAAACTAACAGCCTGAATGGGTGTGGCCAGCTCTCTCAGATCAGGACTTCTGGATTTCCATAGAATCATAGAACCTCTACAGTGTGGAAACAGGCCATTCAGCCCAACACGTCCACACTGCCCCTCCGAAGAGGATCCCATCCAGGCCCTTCCCCCTATCCTTTAGGTCTATCCACCTAATTTACACACCCCTGGATACTACGGACTATTTAGCACGGCAAATCGACCTAACTTGCGCATCTTTGGACTGTGGGAGGAAACCGGAGCACCCAGCGGAAACCCACGCAGACACGGGGAGAACGTGCAAACTCCACACAGACAGTCAAACCTGGGTCCCTGGCGCTGTGAGGAAGCAGTGCTAACCACTGAGCCACCTCAGTAGCATCAGAAGCTATTGGGGATTCAACAGAATTCGAGGCTTCAGTGGATATCTCCGAGCTGCTACTCTCTCAATATTTTCTTGTTTTTTCCTCTTGGGTTGGAGAATTGCATGTGAGAATCTGTATCTGAACTTTTCTTTTTGCCAAAGGTATGTTTATGGGATGTTAGTATATTGGAACAGTTAATGAATAATAGATACGGTAGGTAATTAAGTTTTGCAATAGAGTTGTTATTCTGAATTCGTCTTTCTTTTGTGTGTATTTTAACTATAGTGTTTGAATAACTTGTGATTTTGCTTAATTCTGGTCGTATTGACCTGGAACATGGTACTTCCCATTTGCCATTAAAATAAGAAAAAGTTTGGGTCTAGGCTACCTTCCTAAAATAGCTTGAGCGTGTCTGGTCCATAAGAGTATATTGGCCCTCATAGCAAGAACATTTGAGTACAGATAGAGAGATGTCTTGCGATAATTAATTGTACACGGCCTTGGTGACACCTCACCTGGAATACTGTGCGCAGTTTTGGATTCCTTACGTAAGGAACGATGTCCTAGCTGTGAAGGGAGTGCAATAACAGTTTACCAAACTGATTCCTGAGATAGCAGGAATGACATATGAAGAGACACTAGATCAGTTAGGACTGTATTCACTAGAGTTTAGAAGAATAAGGAGGGAATCTCACAGGAACATATACAATTCAACAGGACTAGACAAAGTAAATGCTGGAAGTACAGAAATGTTCCCAATGATCATAATGTATTTATTTTAAGCTTCAGCAAAGGTTTCAAAACCACTCCTGCTTGAATCTCAGCCTGCACCAACAGTTCTGCACCCACAATCAATGGTAGTCCAAACACAAAATCTACGTCCGGTTTGCGTGAATGTTTTATTGCTAATTTACCTCAAAAAAACTGGAAGAGTACAACAGCCAGATAACTGATCCTGTGTCACACCACATGGACTAATAAAAACAGTGCCACAATGGTGGCAATGTATTGTTGAGGCCACGTGCAATTATACATTATGTCAAGAATAAAATTCAAGATTGATTATTCATCATGTATGGAACAAAACAATCAGTTAAACATATACTTGTCAAATGGGGGAAGCAAACCACAGGTTTATCATCAACACTGCTGACCTACCAAGCATGTCTGCTTTTTCAATTGGATTTTAAGTTTTACAGCTTAATTAATACTTCTTTACAAATTTTCCACTCAAATATCGCCTCAAAGGCTTTTTCTCCTGAAATGAGTCTTTAAATTCATTCTCATTCAGGGCTGTATAATTATGTACCACATTATCTCGCTTGGTATGCGAGAGGTAGTAGGATCGATGCCGAGCGGCACGGTGGGTCAGTGGTTAGCACTGCTGCCTCACAGTGCCAGGGACCCGGATTCGATTCCAGCCTCGAGCGACGTTGGTGGCGTTGGTACATTCTCCCCGCATCTGCATGGGTTTCTTCCGGGTGCTCCAGTTTCCTCTCTCAGTCCAAAGATGTGCAGGTTAGGTGGATTGGCCATGCTAAATTGCCCATAGTGTTCAGGGATGCATGGTGGGTCGGTGTGGACTTGTTGGGCCGAAGGGCCTGTTTCCACACTGTAGGGGTTCTATGGATCTCAAAATTAGAAAGAATATCTTATAACTGAATATCTGGTTTTGATACATCCACTGTCACCCAGATTCCATTCTTGCACACAACTACATCATGGAAATTTGCATGATAACACTAATTAAAAATTATAATTCCAGCTTCAACTTTAGAAGAGACACATTTACTAGTAGACTTGATGCAAAAAAATCCCAATTTATGGCTGCAAGCAGCACATCTGAAGAAAGGTAACTGTGCTTCAATTTAGACTGATTCTTCAAATGATAATCTTTCTTGTAAAATAATCCTAAGTAGAATAAACCAATACATTTGAGTTCATAAGAATGAGATGAAATGACTGAAACATTCTGAAAGAGTTTGGTAGGTAGATGTTGAGAAGCTGATTCTCTGGCTGGAGAATCTAGAACTCAGGGGACATAGGATGAGAGTTTAGCTATTTTGGTCTGAGATTAAAAGAAATGAAGACCTTCAAGGGGTTATCAATCTTTGTCAGTCTTTACCCCAAAGTCTATGAATGTTCTTTTTTGAGTATGTCAGAGGCGGAGTTTGGTAGAATTTTAGACTTTTAAGGGAATCAACAACGAGGAGCAGGCAAGCAGGTTCAGCTCAGGTCAAAACAGAGTCATAATCTTTAATAGCAGAGCAGACTCGAGAGAACACATGCTCATTCCTGACCCTATTCTTAGGTTATAACCTGATGTATTAACTTTGTTTCTCCCTTTACAGATGCTGCCTGACCTGCTTAGTATTCCCAGAATTTTTTCTTTATCTTACACATTTATCTGATCCTTTGGATTTGTTCAGCTATTATAAAGACTTATGATGAGATGCTTCTTGAACTGGGACAACTTACATCAGTACACAGGGGTCACTGCTTTGTCTGCTCAGATGATAGCAGACTGCAACCAGGAGGCCACAAAAGACAGAGAAAAGAACTGGAACATGTTGTGCATCCCAGGAATCCTGAAAGGCAGCAGTAAAAACATTATTTGTTTTTAGTATGATACTTACTATTTTTTTTGTCATTTTCTGTTGCAGCACATTAAGTTAATGGTGCTTTGATCAAAATATGGAATTGGTTTGTAACATGAAGTTAAATGGGCAAGATCCACTAATAAAAAGGATAAGATAGTTACCTTAAGGTAGATCTTATTAAAGAGATATGCATTCAAAATAAAGCTAACATAATCAGATGGATAAAGTTCATTAAAAAAAAAACAAACCAGTGCAATAAAACATTGAACACGAGTTAATTGTTTCTCTTACAGTCAATCATTGAAGAATCTGGTTCTGTGAAAGGTATATCAAGCTAAACAATTTGTTTTAAACTGAGTCATTGAGATGATGAACAGAAGGAAATTACTGCATGCACTTAAAAAAAAACTCTTCAAAGAAACTGTTCACTAAAATTGAAGGCACAGAACTGGAGGCAATCTTGTGGCAAAAAAAACAGACAATCTGACATTGATGAGCAGTGTGAAGTATTTCTTCATAGGGGCCCCAGGTCTCCACGCTGTGGACAAATGAGTACAATTTTTAAAAAGGAAGGCATATCCAATTTTGCATATGATATAAAGCTGGCAAGTATATCGAGCTGTAAAAATGACAGCAAAAGTTGCTCATGGCTATCAAAAGATTAAGCCAGTGGACATTATGATTATACATTCAGTTTAACATAACAAGCATGAAATAGCACACTTTAGTCGTAAAAAGCAGCACGGGAATAGTGCTTGCTGAGGAAATACTAGAAATAGATTAAGAAGGAATTTAAAGGTTCTGACTAAGTAATCTATTAAAAACTGGCATGCTGGTGCAAAGGCCAATTAAAAGGACTAACTGCACACCAGGTTTCATCACAACAGGAATAGAATAACAAAAAAAACTACTGCAAATTTCTTATCACTCAGACCTCACTCATAGCACCGTGCTCAGATTTTTTGCATTACACCTCAGGAAGGATACAGTGGCCTTTGAAAAGGCATTAATTCAGCAATAATTCACCGCAGTGACATTAGGGATGAAGGAATTTAGCTATAATTAATGACTTTGGTGGTGTTCCCTTCAGGTGGGGAAATTGAATGATTCAAGCCTTTTAAATATCAAATGGTTTGTAACAGAGTAAAACAGGAATGACAGATAATAATATTTGGGAACTTCAGGAACAAGAGAACTTATTCTTAAAAATTACATGAAAAATACATCTGTAAAGCTATTTGACCCATGTGAACTGATGCTTCCAAAATGAGCCTCTAGCATTGAACTGATTCCAGGTTTTCATCTCCACTACTCCATTTGGAAGTTTATCTGCCTTCAGGAAAGGCAGCAATTGCATTTTGGTTATGTATTTTGTGGTCAACAAGGTGAAGAATTTTAACGCTGAGGAAGGAAACATTTTCCATTTTAGGAAATCAGTGTTAACAAATTAGGTTTTGTAGCTAGAAATATTTCCTCTACATGAAATAAATGCAAATGATGGAGATGTTCATTCCATCCAACTGATCCTTCAGTAAAAAAACTCAAATTTCTCCCTATTTCTGCCAGTCAGTCAATCCTCTATCTAGGCCAATACTTTGCCCCTAACACCATAGGCTCTTATATTATTTACCAGTTTCCTGTGCTGCACCTTGTCAAATGTCCTCTTGAAATCGAAACTGATTATGTCCACTGGCTTTCCTTTATCTAAGTTGCATGTTGTCTCCTCAAATAATTCTAACAGGTTTGTCAAGCACGACTTCCCTCGAAGAAGCCATGCCTACTCAGCCTTATTTTACCAAGCACTTGCAAGTGCTCTGCAATCTCATACTTAATAACGGACTCCAGAACTTTACCAATGACCAAGATCAGGCTAACCAGCCTATAATTTTCTGCCTTTTGCCTCCCCCACTACTTCTCAAACAGGGGTGTTACATTAGTCATTTTCCAGTCCTCTGGGACCCTCCTTGACTTCAGTGATTCCTCAAAGACAACTACCAATGCCTCCACAATCTCCTCAGCTGTCTGGGGTGTTGTTCATCCGGTCTGGGTGATTTATCTACCGTCAGACCTTTCAGCTTCCCTGGCACCTTCTCCTATCAGGCCTTCAACTGGCAAGCAAGACACCATTGCATGCATTAAATTGCTCCCTATATATCAGGAAAGGACTGACAAGCTGACTATCTTCTCTCTTGAAAAAAGACAACTAGGAGACAATCTAACAGAAATCCAATTTAAAATTATGAAAGGTTTTGATAGAATAGATATGGAAGGAATGTTGCCTCTTGCGGAGGAGAAGAGCATAACGAGACGCCCTCTGTCTAGGATGATCACCAATAAATCCAAATTGGAATTCGAAAGAAACTTCTTCATCCGAAGATAGGTTAGAAGGTGGAATTTGCTACCGCAACAAGTGTTTGGACCAAATATAAAGATGCACTTACAGGAATCACAGAAAAACATGAGGGAGAAAGAAATTGATGGTTACAATGGCAGATTTCAATGACAAAATTTGGGAGGAGGCTTAATATGAGGATAAATACCAGCATGGACTAGCCAGACCAAATGGCCTGTTTCTGTATAAATGAGTTGTCAATGAGTTTGGACAATTTCAAATCAACCAAATAACCTCACAATACGAAAGTGTTATTTATTTGACAATGATTGAGAATTTCACTCAAAGAACAAGAAATAGCTAGTTGAAGAAAGTTTCAGAGGGCTGCTCCTGAGGTTAATAGTTAACTTTAAGCCCTTGAAACCATACAAAGAAAGATAATAAGGCTATTTTCCAGTGTTAGAGAACTGAGTGAGGCAGATTCGTCTTTTGGATACTTTAGAGAAGCCAAATGTATTGTGGAGCCATTGAGCAGAAAGAGGAAGAAATTTAAAGTTTTTACTGAAGGATCAGTTGGATGTAATGAAAGACTATCATCTGTACTTATTTCATCGTAGAGGAAACATTCCTACCTGTAAAACCTAATTTGTTAACATGGATTTTCCAAAGTGGAAAACATTCTCTTCTCCAGTGCTAAAATCCTTCAACTTGATGACCACAAAATTCACAAACAAAATACAATGGCTGCAGTTAAAGATTACCCTTGTGGCACAAACAGTAATATTAAGTAGAAGCACTTACCCTAAGGGCACCATAGCAAAGTCCGTACAACAAAGCTACTGCCAAGATACTACGAATGAAACTGTAAAGTGCTGCAAGGAGGTTTGTGGTAGCTGGAAAATGCAATTTTAAGAGATGGCTGGATATTTTTCTGAAATCAAATTTTTGGTCTGAAAATTAAGCTAGTTATTGTGTTTAGAACTCACATAAACTTTGCTTAAGCATGAGACAATGAAGACATAACAATAAAACAGAATACACTCAAAGTTCTGCTTAAGTATTTAGTTTTCAGGTTTCTCATCGGCAAGAAACAGTTGTACTCAAGAATTATTAATATATCCATGCATTTTCCAATATTTTTCCAAACTTTTTACCCTTTCATAAAACAAATGCTTTCATTGACTTCAGTGCATTTAAGAACCCAATTGGTAATATTCTTGCATCGGAGTTAAAACATTGTGGGTTCAAGTAGCCTGGCACTCAATTACACTGCTGCACAAGATGTCAGTGATGCTATCCTTCAGACTTTCAGTTAAACCAAGTCAATGTCTATTAATTCATAGAATCACTGAATCCCTACAGTGTGGAAGCAGGCCATCTGGCCCATCGAGTCTACATAGACCCTCCAAAGAGAGTGTCCCACCCAGACCCACATCCCCTACCCCCAGCCTTGAAACGTTGCATTTCCCATAGCTAATCCCCGTAACCTGCACATCCCTGGACACTATGGGCAGTTTAGCATGGCCAACCACCTAACTTACACATCTTTGGACTGTGGGAGGAAACGGAGCACCTGGAGAAACCCACGCAGACACGGGGAAGATATGCAAACTCCACACAGACCGTTGCCTGAAGGTGGAATCGAACTCGGGTCCTTGGCATTGTGAGGAAGCAGTGCTAAACACTGACCCACCATGCCGCCTTCGAAGGCTGCAAAAGCTTCCGTTGTATTATTCTGTTGTATTATTTTCTGACCAAAATATATTCCTCAACCAACACCACCCTAAATATATCAAACGATCGTCTACCTTCTTACTCAATGTCAAAGTGAATAACTCGACCAGATTTTGTTAGAATTTGGAAATTAATAGAACTATTTTAAATTTGCAAGGGATGAGATCAAATTCCCATCAGCATCATGACTGTATAGCAATGTGAAAGTCCCCATGCAGACTTTGTTCAAGTTGTCCCTTTAAATCTAACAGGTATGCATGTCCATGTCCATGCAAAAGATGTAAATGGTTTGAAAACTTAAATATATCGTGTGCACATTCCAAAAAAATTTGAGAGTGTATTGGATGACATGTGGGAGATGGAATGTGATTGCTTCCACAGACTATGTCTAGAACAAAGGGACACAGAAAATACGTTGAAGAAATTTATGACAGAAAGAGGCTGAAATGCTTGTGGACTACTCTACCAGAACTGCTGACTGAAGTACAGAAAATTGCAATATTTAAGAATAAGTAGCTGAAGAAGGGGATATAGAAAAATAGGAGTAAGATTGTGTGCAGAAGATAAACACCAAACTGGGCAACTTGAACTGCCTGTTTCTGTTGTGCTTTATACTTAAATCTATCTGGGAATTCGCGTGCAACATGGACTTCTCAAAATTAATTTGTTGCCTGTGAATTATTCTGAAAGACCCCGAGTGTTGAAAAGTTGAGGCATCCATGTAAGTAGAATTTCTTTTCATATGAAATGAATATATTTTAAAACAAGCTCTGGACTGTTGTGTGTATGGTGGTACAATACTAAACTAAGCTGCCATTTGTGAGGGGCACAAATTGTTACACTCAATGTGTTATGTTGAGGTATTAAGTTTAGAAGGTGATGCATGCAGATGGAGGCAACAATAATCCACAATGATGGTACAACTCTTCTGGTCTCTGGATCTTTTAAGATAGGGCGTACTGTCTAAAATGCATCAGGGCATCTTGCTGATCTCCATGGGAATTGCCCTGGAAGTTTGAACTTGCAACAGGAAATTCCCCCTGCTCCCCCGGACTCTCATCAAAAGTCTCAGATTCTCAACTTCAAACAGTTTTGAAAATCCTAGTCTAACTACTTGGCAACTACACAACTGATCTCCGAGTCATTCACAATGCCCACCAACCCTGAACTCTGCCACTACACTCCGAACTGAAACAACTGCACTCCCAAACCACTTTACCCACTCTAACCACTTACTTCATCCATTACTGCCCATTCACTCATTTATTAACATCCACACTGGACATTTAGACTTAAAACCTGCAGCCAATGCCTCAAAATTGGGGTGTGGCTTCCCTCCCCTTCCCCCAAACGTTAAGTCACTACAATGGAACACTAGTTGTATTCTTCTGAACAAACAAAAATGTGGAGCTGCTCAGAAGTGAGTGGCACGTGAGTGGGGACACAACAGCAATCCACTGGTGACTGTAGCTTCATGGAAGATTTCAGTGAACATGACCTCCCCTTGTTTAAAACAAAGCAAACTTCATCAAGAGCATCAATACAATGAACTACAGAAAATACTGGCATTTCCACATGGGGGATGTTTAATTTGGGTCTTTGAATGTACTGCAGATGGAGACTGAAGGGGAAGCAAGGCCTCATAATGCAAAAAGATTGTGATATGGTTATAAGGCCATTTGTCAATCTGAGTAGAATTTATGTAATGACAAGGAAAATATAAACGATATATGCTGATTACTCAATAGTTTATTTTGAAGACACTGAAGCATGATGATACCAGCATGACAGACATCTGGCATACTAAAATATCCTTCAAACATCAGAATACTCACCATTTCCACCAAACACGTGGATATCAAATTGCTCACAAAGGTACATCACAAATGTATTCACTTGTGGAAGCAACCCAATGAAGAATATGACTGGGAAACACAATGTAAATGCTGTAAAATGAAAAGAAAAAGCAATAAGCGTTGTGGTCATGGTTAAAATTAAACTGAAATTAGACAATAAGTTTGAGAGCTATACATATTCCATATACCAGCAATGAAGTCAGAAAGGAAAGAGGATCATAACAGTCTTTATATTAGAAGTTTAGCAAAATTAGCAAACTTTATAATGATCAGTTAAAGGTGCCCAGACATTTTAATCTTTGAAACAATAATCTTCAGGTATCAGTACTGACCATCCAAATACTGTGCAAATGAAGCTATACAGATAACAAAAGTACTCCAAACACTTTACTGGTATCATGATTGGCACTGAATAGTTTATAACGTTATCACCAAAAGAGTAGTAGAATTATTGAAACATGTATGGTATAAAATAGATTATACAAGCTCAAGTCTTATCGTAGCATTTTATCTCCACGTGTCACCTAATCTCATTCTTGACCTGGTTTCTCTGTCACCTTCAATGTTCTTTTAAACAGCCATCATTTCTTTACTAAAAACAAATTAGATGACGATTCAATAAGCATTTGTGGGTAAGAATCTATATTCTAATCAGAAACTATGTAATGCTATGTCTTCTAATCTTCACTTGCTTCCTCTTTGTTGTCTTATATTTGTAGCCTCTTGCTGTCTTCTCATTAAAGTTCAAAACAACGGCTACTACATACATTATCTTAACCCTTCATAATCTTGTAAGTGCCCATCAGGTCACCTTTGACTTTCTCAGTACCAAGTTAAAACAAAGGCTCCAACTTTCAAAACTCTCCTTGTAACAGTAATTCCTCAACCTGAGAATCCTTCAAGAGATTTAATTCTATACTTCTTTCACTGTCAGTAACTTTCCTATATTGCAGTGACCTAAGTAATACATCAACTTCGACTATACTCTACTATGTCGAATTAGTTCAATATCATCCTTTTGATTTTGTATTATGCATTTTGATATAAAAACAAAAGATATATTTGCTTGATGTTATTTTCTATGTTTGCCTCTTTTAAAAACTTACGCAACTGCACAAGATTCCTCTGCTTCTTTATTTCACTTAAAAACTGATCCTTAAAAGTGCACTTCTTCTGCTTTATTTCACATTTTTAAACATTCGACTGCATCTGCAAACTATATTCCCACCCTGGCAGTATATGTCCCCTTGAAATACTGACCACTGTTTAAGATAATTTATCTTACTAAACCTATCCTACCCCCTTTTCCCACCTACCAAATGGGTTTCACCAGCAAATTTCAACGGAATTCCTCAAATTCCCAATGCATTTTTTTTGTCAAGTAAAAATGGTCGAGAAAGTAGAATGAATGTGGATGAAGTAAGGAACTGCTACTATGTCAGGAGTTTCTTAATGATAAGTCATTGCAACCCAAACGTTCATTTTATCTTCGTACTGAAAGCAGAGCCCATTGAAATGTATTGCTCAGTCTCAACGTGCCTCAGGAGAAAGCAAGCGATTATCTCAACTCCAATAACTGGTTCAGATAGATGCAATGACAGTGCAAGATCAGTTGTTGGGGTGATTTTTTTTAAACTCAGGCTTCTTTCAAATAGAATTTACAGAAAACTTACTTAGCAAGTTAAACTTCCTGGAATTACGCATAAGTAAATCCTGAACAATCTCCATCAAAAACATATAACACTGGATTTACTCACTGTTGCTTTTGTTTAAAGTACTTACATCTGCTATCCTTGCAATGGTGCCTAAGAATCGCAGCTACAAAGCAGCAACCTCAGTCTACATTGTTCCTGTAAACCAGCAGTTTTCTCATTAGAATATATGGGGAATTAATCTGTGTCTGAGTAAATGATCCTTTTCAAGAATAACATCTACTAACTGATGAGTTCTATACTGATAGAAAAAGTCAAAGAAATTAATATAACTAGGTTGGTAATTCAGATCAGTTTCTATAGTTGCAATGAAAGTTTGGAACTAATCAATTACATTGCTATAGATCTGCCTACCTACTTAATAAATGCTTAGTTTGCGCTTAAGCAATTCCACAAACTTTATTTGCTTAACTATATATGCTTTCATTCTACCAATATCACACTGCTTTTACACTTGGTAAGGGGGCAGTGTGCTCATTAAGAGAGAAATAAACTGAGAACAGAGACAACATTTGGGTGTAAATGTGAGAATTAATGTCTGCATTTATTTCACTGACATCAGCGACCTTTACCTGACAACACAACAATGACATCATTTTCATGAGTCAATGATTGTGTCAGTTTGAACATGCTTATTCTATACAGTCCAATTGCAGCTGGCAGAGAAGAACTGAATTTCTCTTATTGTCTTCCCTTCTCTAATACACACACATACACACACCTGGTAAATTAAGTGGTGTCAAAGTGTTGTTTTTGGACTTGATATCACTCTTTTGAATTTGTTCAATGAGCAGAATGAAAAAAAGCAACAATTAATTCATAAAATGAAAATAATTTTGTCCAAGGTTTCCTATAAAGTTGTCACCTATTGTCTAATACAGTGCACTGTGTAAATACAAACTCTGTAAAATGAACAAAACCATTCCACTTTTACATGTGAAAAAGCTGTTTGACACAAAGTCAGGGCTATTTAAAAATGCGACTTTTACCATCCAGTTAGCAGTGACGTAACTTATCGTACAACCGTCCCAAAACAACAGTCTGGTTCAAAACTTGCCATGCAGCCAGACTATTGCATACTAAACATTACTATATTCTTTTCCATCTAAACTTAACAAAGATCTACATAGTGGTGTGAAGTACTCAAAACAATACACCAGTTAAAAAGAGAGCAAACAAGTTAGCTTAACTTTCAAACATAACTATTTCTGCTTAAAATAGTTCCTTTGGAAGCGATGCCAAGTCATGTTTTTAAACTGGAAAGCTGTTCATACGAATTTCCTCTCAGCAAGAAAGCTAAAAAACATATCTACTGTCAGAGAGGAAATTTTGTAAAAGAGGTGCGCCTACACTAAATCACCACATTGAAGGCTGGTGAGCAACACGGTAATCACATTATTTTGAAAAGTAAAAACAAAATCCATTTCATTGTTTCCTAGTTGGAAATCTCATTTGGGTGACCCTTTAATTGAGATTTAACTGGTTTGCCTTGATTTTGTAAACCTTTTAAAATACCTTTGAAGAAAGATTCAATTATTTTTATTTTTCAATCCTAATAATCTTTGATGTTCCTTACCCATGACAAGATCTCTGGCAGAAGTCAAAAGTGAAGGGCTGGTAAAAGCCACTCCATACATCTTAAATCTTGCTGCTGATGTATGTTTACTCCCGTAATTCAACAGCCAGATCAGGCCACAGCACATGCAAAAGTAGACAGGCCTACTGTAGGCTATAATGCGATTATGCCCCTAGGAGAAAATAAAAATTCACAATATCATTTCACTTCACATACACACAATACTACTATACTGATCAGAGATCATCTCCAGCTGCAAAAATCAAAATCAACAAGGTCTTTGCTTTACTACCTGGCTGAATCATATTCTGCAAAACCCAAGATTGCTTGACTAGAAACCCAATTCCAGCCTCTAAATATTTAGTCTTATGAATGCATGGGTTACCCCAGTACT
The DNA here is from genome assembly GCF_021869965.1 of Rhincodon typus. Lineage (NCBI taxonomy): Eukaryota > Metazoa > Chordata > Chondrichthyes > Orectolobiformes > Rhincodontidae > Rhincodon > Rhincodon typus. The sequence goes on along the minus strand of NC_063339.1, from coordinate 69,597,947 downwards.
AAGCAATGCAATTACTGAGGTATTGCTCTGTACAGTGCCAAACTAAACAATATAAGAATGGTTTCACAATGCTGCTTTTCAAAGGTAGCTTGGGAGCTGGCTTCTGAGCGAAAGTGCAACTTTTATGCAGCAAAAAGTGTGGCACCTTGACACCAAAGTGACAGCATGACTTCAGCATAAGCTTGTCTAAAACGCTTGTTAACCTAAACATAAACTTCCAATAGTTATGAGAAATTCTGCATGTTGGTGAGAGGAACGAAGTATTTGAGGAGGCACATAAAAGTTAATTAATTAACATCAAGCAACCAATCGCAGTGCACAAAGATAATTTCATGGAGATTCAATTATATGACCATGCAAATGTTACAACATTACTAAAGGGACCGACAGATGGGATATCACATGCATAATTCAGGGTTCATATGTTTAAAACAAGCTTGATATTTAACTATATCAGTAAGCTAAAGGTTATTATCGAGTGTTTCATAAGCTATCATTTGCCAACTAATTAACATATTTGTTGTGTGGACATCTACTTTCCTAGCAACAGAATGAATGTGGCACCAAGTTAAGTGGATCTACAAGCATTTAACAATCTTGATGTCATACAGGATAAGCATTCAATCACATATTTTTACAGACAGCAAACCAGGAACTTAAATGCATTGAATTTTTCATTTTTAATTAAAATTTTGTAGGGAACAAAATAAATGGTTGGAAGATATACATGGGATTAGAGTAGAAGCTAAACTATTTCAAACCATTTCTCCAAACAATAATTATTGTGACTCCAGCATGATGGAGAAATTTGACACGTCATGGTTTAAAATTATTTTTTCAGGAAGAATGAGACTGTTTAGCAGTAATTATGAAATTAGTATACTGCAAAAACACAAATAATTCAACAAGGTGCAATATTTACAAAGAATTGTACATTGGAACTAACAGTATAAACAGGCATGTTTGTCAGTGCACTGATTTCAACCTGACTGCGTTCTAGGCAGACTTCATCTGTACATCTTGCAAAGAATGACAGTAATGAGTGACAGCAGCTTCTGGTTCCATATTTAATTGTACACTGTGGGCTTCAGAAGTTGAAGCTTGCTGTCAATTCAGGGAAGTAATGACCGCAAGCACTGAATGTTTCACCATCATTACAACCGCAAAAATCCAGGTCAGTATAATACAAGGTACCTATCATGACACTTTCCCACTAAACAATGGTTTTTCAAACAGAAAACTGTTTAAACTTACATGTCTTGGAGAGGAGGAATCAGGCTGTACACTCTATTAAAATAAGATGCAGTAATTGTAATTCATTCATTAATTAATATTTTGTCATATGATGTGTAATAACATTGACTACAAACAATCCATACCTTCAGAAGGGAATACTGGCAGCTGGCAATAACAAGGCAAAACTGGAAGACCCAAATGTCTTTAAAGAACCCATCTATTAACAAAACAGATCCAAGGAAGGCAACAAGAATTGCCAAAACAATAGCCAAAACATTCTCCATAATTTCTCGATTCCTAGGAGTAAATCAGAAATACGATATTATTCCTGTATAAGAGAGCAGACAATTCAAAATTGGGCATACAAAATATAATGAATCCATTTAATTTCCCAATTTTGCACAGACCTGCTTGGAACTTTAACAGAAAGGGGTGATACTCAGCCAAATACCATTCCACCTTAAGATTTATTTTTGGTCTACTGGTTTATAGTTATTTGAATTTACCAAGTACAATCTTCACTCTGCCATTTTTACCTTTGGAGCAGGGTCTGCTCCAGGTTTCCAATGTTTACTCATTCAGTTGTTTTGATGCAAAATCTCAGCAAAAGTCACTGAAGTCAAAATATGTAGGCAGGTACAACTGCTTTGACACGGTGACAAGTGACAGTTCCAATAACATGCGAATGTGACTTAAATCAAATATGCTTGAATAATAATGACAGCTATCCAATGTTACCTTTCTAAATTTGGGTTTGGAAGAAAGCAAGTATCTTCCCCTCAGGTAACACTGTCAAAAGCTCAGAAGATTAGTCAGCTCACGCTTGCAGCTGGGAAACAAGTGGGCACCTCTAAGAAGCTGAGAAATGACAGAAATAATTTCAAACTGGGAGAGACGAACTAGCTAAAAAAAAAAAATTACTCTTCTACTTCTTTGGTGGCATTAATTCAAGGAATGTGAATCTCATAGTCAATGGCACACTGTCTTAGTTGTCTAATCTAAACAATTTCAATAGCACAGGGAAAGTGCTTTTTTAAAAAAGGTCTATCTGGATCTGCTTTTGAAACCACTGCTCTGCAGAACCAATCAGCCTGAAATACACAGGAGTTAGAGGTCAAGCCTGACACTAGGAATGTAGCACTGAAGGCTGTTTAAAATGAGACCTGGCTTGTAGCAAGCCACAGTGTAAATGAGACTTAAACACCAATGTACGTGCTGATATTCAAGTGATAATGGTCAAGAATGAAGCAGACATTTTTTCCACCATCATCAGCAGCAAAACCTTTGACCTATAACTAGAGTCATACAGCATGGAAACAGACCCTTCGGTCCAACAGTACACACTGACCGTGTTCTCAAACTAAACTAGTCCTACCTGCCTGCGATGGTCCCACATCCCTCCAAACCTTTCCTATTCATGCACTTATCCAAATGCCTTTTAAATGTTGTAGCTGCACCTGCATCCACTACTTTCTCTGGCAGTTTATTTCACACACAAACCACTCTCTGCTTAAAAAAGTTGCCCCTCATGTTTTCTTAGCTTAAAAATATGCCCCTTAGTTTTGAACTTGCCCACCCAAGGCAAAGACCCCTGTCATTCACCTGATTTATGCCCCTCATGATTCTACAAACCTTAACAAGGTCACCCCTCAACCTCCTATGCTCCAGTGAAGTCTTTTTAAAAAATATTTCAAAACCTTCATTCCTGATAAAATTCTAGTAAATATTTTCTGAACCCTCTCCAGTTTAATGATCTCGTTCCCATAATAGAGCAACCAGAACTGCACACAGTACTCCAGAAGAGGCCTCACCAACGTCCTGTACAACGTCAACATGATATCCCACATCCTATATTCAAAAGTCTGAGCATTGAAAGCAAGCACGCTAAATGCCTTTTTAACCACCCTGTCAACCTATGAGGCAAATTTCAAAGAATTCTGCATCTGAACCCTTAAGTCTTTCTATTCTACAACACTACCCAGGGCCCTACCATTAATTGTATAGGCCCTAACCGTGTTTGCATTATCAAAAGCAATTCTTCACATTTATCCAAATTAAACTTCATCTGCCACTCCTTAGGCTACTGACCCAATTGATCAAGATCTCTTTTTAATCTTAGATAATCTTTTTCACTGTCCACTATATCACTAATTTTGGTGTTATCTGCAAACTTACTAACCACGCCTCCTATATTCTCATCCAAATCATTAAGCATAATGACCAACAGAAGTGGATCCAGTAACAATCCCTGTGGAACACCACTGGTCACAGGCCTTCCACCCAAAAAAACAATCCTCCACCACCACCACCCTCTGTCTCCTAACACAAAGCCAGTTTTGTATCCAATTGGCAAACTCACCCCGAATCCCATGTGATCTAACTTTACTAATTAATCTACCACGCGGAATCTTGTCAAAGGCTTTATTAAACTCCAAGTAAACAACATCTACCGCTCTGCACTCAATCTTATTCGTTATTTCATTAAAAAACTCAATCAAGTTTGTGAGACATGATTTTCCTCGCACAAAACCATTTATCCTTAAATCAACCCTTGCCTCTCCAAATGCATGTAAATCGAATTGTGTTTTGCATTTGTGAATAGAAACATAGAAAACTGGAGCAGAAGTAGGCCATTTGGCCCTTTCAGCCTGCTCTGCCGTTCAACATGATCATGACTGACATGTTTGTACAAATCCATTAGAAGAATTTCTTTCTTACATCATGTTATATCCATTCCATCATAAAATGCTCAAGAACTAAATAATTCCTTTATAAATGGCTATTTGACAATTTACTTTATACGCTCAGATTTCAGTACAAGCTTTATCAATGTAAGGCAAAATACATTCCACTAAGTACACAAACTATGCATGTATTAAGTATAAAATGCACAAAATCATTTAGCTCAATTTACATGAAATCTAACTATAGTGACATTGATAAATCATTGCTATTTCCATTACAGCAAAATTAGCTGAAGGGATTATTTTCTACATTTCCTTGAAACTGTACCCAATATGTAGAAAGCATAAATGTCAAGCATGAAATAATTTCAGTTTGTGATGCAATAAACTATGTTACATTATTCATATCAATTTTGCAGATTCATTCATTCTGACTTGCATAACAAAGTACTGTTGCTCGATTAAAGCATGTAAAAATATAAAATCATGATTGTCACAATCAACTAATCAATGAATAGGCACCAAGGGCCTATGATGAGAAAATTTATGAACATAATAACTAGATTTCACCGAATATGTATTTTCCATAGTTCACGTCCTGTTGTCTTCAGTTCTCTAATTTTAGACTTTCATGGGGGCTCAACAAAATCCTGCATTGTATGTACAGATTGCATTTTGGAATAGGAGCTGAAGTTATTAGGTGCTGTGCACACCAGACAGTTCTAGATTTCATTCCCTCTATTTGCTAATATTCGGTGGAATGCACAATGATTTTTGTTTTTATTAGTTCACAGGATGAAGCATTGCTGCCTAGACTAGGCCCATCCCAGACGGCTGTTCAGAGTCAACCACATTGTTATGGGATTGGAGTCACATGTGGGCCAGACCAGGTAAGGATGACAATTTCCTTCAGTAAAGGACATTTGGTGAAGCAGATGGGGATTTTTTTTCCCCCTGACAATTGACAATGGATTCATGGTCATCAGACTCTTTATTCCAGATTTTTACTGAACTCAAATTCCACCATCTGGCATGTAGGAATTGATATCAGATTCCCAGAACATTAAGTGATTTCTATATTAACAATCCAGTGACAATATCACCAGGCTATCGCCTCCTCTCCGATCTTAGTGACCCTGGTCTTAGGACACTAAAAAGTTAAACAGAGCTCCCATTCTTCATCACTTTGTAACTATACATTGTAAAAACCACGCACCTATGTAGAGATACAGGATGAGAACAATATTTGAGAATTATATGCTTTCCATGACTGAATATCATGTTGCCTTTCACTCTCTTAAGTGTGCACGTAAAGAATGCCAATTGAGACACAGGCAACTAGAGGTGTGCTGACAACCATGGAACTGAACACCAAAGGAAGAGGAAGTAAATTCAGAAAAGTGGAGATGAGAGGAAAAAAAAACCAAGGCTTTATTTCATGGCAAAAATTTTCAATTCAGCTACCATAATATAGTGGAGTACAATGTGAATTCATGTATCTGTCAGCTTAAGCAGTTATCATCTCTTACCTATCAAACAATGCCAATAGGGTTAGGCGGTTGAAGTTCACTCCTATCCATATTTTGGGAAGGATCCAGAACCTGTAGTAATGCTTGATTTTCTGGGCCTGCTCTTGTGGCTGAATGTGATCTTGTAGATCTGGGCTAAGATCAGTGTCCTGCTGTTCCAGGAGATCAGGATCAATTGTCAGCAACCTGTTCAGTCGAATCTGTGGAAGAGACAACTGTAACTGGGTTAGGTCAAAGCTGTACTTAAAATGTATGTGTACAAAATTGCACTAGGTCTTTGATTTGAACAAAATCAAATTAATTGTTAGCATTATTCTTTTGAGTCAAACAAGCTGGCACATTCCAGCATGTGAATTTATAAGTTTAAAATAAAATGAGGACCTTTCCAAAGCAAACTGGACGCTCATCACCAGGAAGATTTGCAAGAACAGAGTTTCATTGAAAACCGAAGTTTGAATATTTCCAACATTATTCTTTGCATTTCTATTTCCTTGAAAATAACAATTTTTTGTCTTAAAAAACAAAAGAACCACGAATGCTGGAGATCAGCAGCAAAACAGAAATTGCTGGAAAAGCTCAGCCGGTCTAACAGCACCAATGGAGAGAAATCAGTGTTAATGTCTCGAGTCTAGTGACCGTTTCTCAGACCCTTTTGAGCCAGACTTGCCGAGCTTTTTCCAGCAGTTTTTGCTTCTGCTTTTTTTTTATCTGCCAGCCTCTATCATGTAGTGTTTCAGCTGTCCTGTAAGAGTATTTGGAACATAATGTGGAATTATATTAGTTCCAGTAGTGGAATAACCTAACTAGGCTGCATTATTTGCTTGTCTACAACAGTCAGAGACTTTAATTAGGCCTACAGCAAAATAAATTTGTTTTAACAGTTTTAATGTTCCAGAGGCTTTTATTATCTCCATATAATGGCTTTTCTGTGCAAATGTAAAGTGAAAATCAGAATGCCATACACATTGGAGATCTCTTAGGCATGCCATTGTTATTTCATAGATAAAGTCCTACCTGGATGAGCAAAGATTACTCAGTATTCTAATATATTCTCATCCTGCAATTCAGATAAAAATATCTCCCTTGACCAATTAATTAGAAAAGCCACAAAATCTAAAACAGGATCTTAAGGGATTTACTCAAAACCTTTAGTATGTATTTCTCCGCCCTCTGCCACACACACACACTAAATAGATTGAAATATTTCCTGCTCTTGTTGTAAATCTCTCACTACACATTGCCACCGGTGTTGAAAACTGCCAAGTTTTCATTTACAGCACAAACAGCATTATACCAAATACTTACTAGATCGTGTGGATAAAATCTAACTGAGGTAGAACTTGATAGATGGGAATCTGTGTCCCTGTAAAGAACAGAAGTAAAATTGCATTCATTTATGAGAAGGTTAAATCTTATTTGTTTTGCAAACGCATGAGTCTGTATGATAAATCAACAATCTAGTTGATTTTCAGTTTTTATTTTGTTTTAATCTTAGCTAACACTATAAATAGCTTGAATGTCTCAAGACAGTATAAGAGGTAGATTTTAATCTTCAGAAAATGTTGACATTTTACAGTTGAAATGCTACATAGCCTACAAGATGTAAATAACAGGCTAACCTTGAGCTGAGGGACTATTAAAAACATTGCTAGTACACTGTCTAATATTGTCTTTCTGATAAATACAGTCAGTCAGTCAGTCACCACTTCTATCTACATTCTATGTGGGTTGAAAGATACAATCAAATGCAGGTGAGGAAGTGGTTTAGATCTGCTTCCCATCTCAATTGTGGTTGGCCATGCAGACATACCTTCAATTGTGACAACCTGATGTGATGATGAACTGCTATCTTTCTGTTAGATCTCACTTTAAAGGAAACATTAGCAACCATCTGTCCTGCTGACGAGCTCAGTTTCATAAATACACCAACAATGTAATTACAGGAGTCTGGAGTCCGTCCTTTAAATTAGGAGCAAATTATCAAAACAGTACCAAATGATTTAAAAAGGACTGGAAAGTTTCCAAATTCAATCGCACGTCTGTGCTGAGCTAGTGTTCTCAACCAGCATGCACTGCAATTGCCTTGAATCTTCCTGGAATAGGGAGCAAAAATTGTCTGGAGTTTCTGGTCCTGAACGTTATCTAATTAATCTTCTGCAAAATGCATAGGTGATGTTGAGTATGAGGAAAAACTGGACTTATGATTCCATGTATATTACACAAATTAAGAAACTTGCAATCGCTCACTCTCTACAGTTTTGAAGCGTGGCCTCCTGTGTAGTGTATTAAGCACACACAGACAAAATTAACACTGTATCCCCAAACACAATAAAAGAAATGCCAAAAACATTAAATGGAAATAAGGAGCTAGAAGAGAGCCAACAGGTACAGATCAGTCACTGTTGAATACATAGCAGATCAGGCATGAGGGCCTGATTGGTCAATGTTATTTCTATGATTAAATTTTCAAGACTGAGACTGATGGACTTTTGTTTGCTAAGACGTAACAATAGAATATCAGAAAAGGCAGGTAAATGCGGTTAAGTCACAAATCAACCATAAACTTAATACAATGATGAAACAGGATTGAGGACCTCAATAGTTTACTGTCACTGTCTGTGCACAGATTTTGAAATTATTATACACATCGTGGCTATGCCAGCCAAAAGAAGAGAATTATCTAGCTTAATCCCATTTTTTAACTCTTGGTTTGCAGTACTGCAGACTACAGGACTGCAAATCCATATTCAAGTACTTTAAATACGTAACAGGTTTCTGCTATTACAACTCTTGTAAATTCTAGAGCCCTAGCGTAAAAACAAAAATTCCCTGGGCCTTCTGTCAATAATTCTGTCAATAAGTCTATACTTTTTGGTAATAGAATTCTCTAAAAGAAATATCTCTACCCCCTTCATAACTTTATACCAATTAAATTCAATTATATTTTCCATCAACTTCCTCTGTTTCAAAGAAAACAAATCTAATCTATTCAAACTAGTTACAGTTTTCCAAAACTACAATGTTGTCATAAAACTCCTCTGTCATCTCCCTCTCATGTCAACACATCTTCCATGTTAGGGTCACCTGAACTGTATGCAATATTTCAGCTGAGGCCTAACTAATGTTTGACACAGTTCTAACATAATGACTTTGTTCGTATACTCATTGGGCAGAATTTTCCAGTGGGAATTTGCAAGTCAGTTGGGAAAGTATGGCAAGATCAGAAAAATAAGATTCATGGCATTGACATCTGCAAGCACATTGTGAACTTGCTAGCAAGCGGCAAGAGACCTCTTTGTATCTCATTAGTATCTATTTTGTGTGGGAGGAAGGAGGTGGGAGGAGGGAGGAGTGGGAGGGAGGGAGGGAGGAGTGGGAGGAGTGGGAGGGGAGGGTTTAGCTTAGTTGGCTAGATGGCTAGTTTGTGACAGAGAGACGCTAACAGCATGGTTTCAATTCCTATACTGGCTGAGGTTACTTTGAAGGACTCTCCCTAAGTAACCTTCTCCCTTGCTGGAGGCATAGTGCGCCTCAGGTTAAATCACACCAGTCATCTTTCTCTAATGAGACAGCACCTCTATAGTCTGTAAGACGATAATGATTTTACCTTTATTATCCAATCTACCATATCATTAATAGGATAGTTTCCTTTTCCCCATGCGCATGATAGAAACTAGATGATGATAATTCTTTACATGAGAGTCAGAGTGGGTACCTGGAGATGCCAGCTCATATCCTGCTCTTCCATGTCTGCATCCTGGACAGCAGTCCCCAACGTCTCAGTTTATGCTCCATGAACAGCAACCACATGCACTACATCCTCATGGAAAATCTCCAATCCAGCCAGAATACAGCTCTCCTCTTCAATGCTGCAGCCAGGACACTTTTCACACAGCAACAAGCACCCACCTCAATGATTGGAACAGGGTGTACCCTTAGGCCTCCTTGCTTGTTCTCTTAGCTCAGCTTTCACCTACTTGCATGCTTACATTTCTTTCCTTGCCTTTTTGGTGCATTGCCACCTCATTCAGAACTTTAAGGCTCACAGTACATCTACCTTGCCTTGCTGTTTAGCGCAGACATAAAAGCCAGGCAACTTTTCATGGTTGTCAGCAGTGATCAGACAAGGGGGTTAATATGTTGCAGTATAGCACTGTGCCACATCATGTCATACCTCCAGCAGCTGAAGTAGTAAACATATTGTATGATAATAAGCCAAATGGCCATGTCTCAAACTTTAAGGGGAGTAGTCCTCAACCAGGTCAACAGAGGCAGCCTTCAGAAAGGCAGTGTCCAGTCTTAGTCTAGAAACTTGGGCATGGTCAAGATCAGAGGTTGGGTAGCACTGCAGTTCAGGGAGTGGGCCATGGTCAGTCCTGCAGGTCCAACACAATCAGTAGTGGTTCACAGTAATGCATTCAGGGAGCTTCACAGAGATCAGCGAGGATCTGATCACCTTTCAATTGAAGCTGTCTGTCCAAGTCAGTCATGGGTGGACCAGGGTCAGTCCTAAGGTGACCTCAATGAAATTCAAGGGGAGTTATCGGTGGTCAGTGCTGTGGTGGAAAAGCTGGACAAGTTCACTATGGAATTGGAGGCCACATGCTGCGATGTTGAGGTGTTAATAGTTGTGAAGGGGATAACTTAATATATAGGGGTGGGAGACAACAGTGTATCAGAGGGTGTGAACATGTCGAAGCACAGTACTGATGAGGTCAACAGGGAGTGCAAGGAAGTAAGGCACATCGAGATTTGGTGGGGAGGGGAAACTCCTTGATTATCGGATTGATAACTGTATTTCAGTCCATTAAACACAACCTGAAATGTCTTCCATTCTCATGGGAGTCATAAGTACTTATTGGCAATGGAAAACAGCTGCCACAAAGGAAAGCATGCCCAAAGCTGCCTGAAACACTTAATCTACTTGTCTAATTCTCTTTGGAAGAACAGAACTGAACAAGAAATGAGGGCACAGTCAACCAGTGTCACAAACTAGCTTTCCAAAGTGGATTAACTGTTAAGCTACTGCTTATGGCAGCACTGGACATGCTTTCCTTTGTTGGATGAGACAGAGGACTGAGTTTTACAAAAAATTATGAAGTATCAATTTCAGGGAGCTTCACTGAGGGTTTCTCTCTGAGTTATCTCATGCAATTCACTGCAGCTCACCTCATTTTGTATGTACGGCTGCTTTTTTAAAAAAAAGTATCATTTATTTTGTACTTGCTATGATAAACTTAACAAATTTTGCAAAACTTGTGAAAATATATTTTTACTTGCAACTAATCAAGACTGGTAAACATTAGATCGGATCTTTCAAACCTACTCATTGTAATTGATGAAGATGTTTCACTTTAGGTTAAATGAACCCCAAAATCTTACAGTAGACTAAATACTGGCATGTAAGTACACGCAATATCATTGGTTCTTGCATTCCATATTTAAGAGTTGTATCTTCTCGAATAAAGAAAGTTTTGATAACAAGAACCTAGCCAAAATCACAAAGCATTAATTTAGTTAAGGGGTATACATAATATAATCAATGAGAGGGTTGGCAATAAAAACAGATTAGCTTGAAAATGACTACAGCTTATAAACAAGGTAAACCTGAAAGATAAAGCAATAACACAGCAGCATCATAAAATAATCAAAACCACATAGGAGCCTTAATCATAACTTTGAGTTGCACTGCCACAAATACAAACCTAACATCAGTACCTTGCTTTGCAGTTGCCTATCTCCTGCCAGCATGCTGTCAAATGGAAAAGCAATGATTTCCACAACAAAATTACAATGCTTAGCAAGTAGTGATATGTACAAAACAGAACACCACAACATGCACTATTATATGCAATTAACTTAATTGAGAGGTTCGGAGGATAGCAAGTATCAAAGTTAATATCAACAGATGTTACCAAGCGTTTCTCAGACTTACTGCCTGAAGTAGGCAACAATGATGCTTTTTTTGAAAAGTATAGAATAATTTGAAATGACATCACGGTGGCTTTCCAATCAGGGTAATTACTTCTCTTTCTCAGCCTAGTTACATACCAAATATTGTTTGATGTCCTTCTTGCAGCAGTTTCAAAGTTCACAAGTGACATGTCACAGCCCCCTGTTTCATATAATTTGCCTGAAATAAAAAGAAATGCTTAAAAAAAAACATATCTAGGATTAAAAACCTTTCAAGATATTCCTTTAAAAATGTCATTTGAATAATTATGATGAATACAGATTGGTTCACAAATGAACAGGAGGAGAAAAATAAGCTACTTCAATAAACTCTGGATCCAACTTCCAGTGTGTGATGTAGTTACTATCTGCATTGATACAGAACAACCACCTACTCCAGCAGGCAACCTTCATGGGAGCAACTTAAGCGGCAGCCCACAGAACTAAACAGTAACAACCTAACCTCCAATATTTATAAATAGCTGGCTCCATCTCTTAATAAAAATTCAATATTTCAAGGTCTTAAAAACAGGTGCAAGCTTTAGTCAAAAAAAATTAGATCACTTAAAAAAAAAAGCAATTTTGGCCAAACCAGCCCATTCATTCCTCAAAGGATTACAACCAAACACATTACCTAAGCAAAGTTTCAAATTAATTCCAACCACTTCCAACAATTCCCTTCGTTTCCTTCCCAACCATCCCTGTCCCCAAAAGGAACATCTAAATGCAATGGACACCAACCTTGTATATTACATTTGCACAGCCCATTTGTTGAAAATAACTATTAGCTGGCTGACTCTTATCAATAAATAATTGCTCAATTTAAACAGTTTCCAAAATACACGTGCTACCACCTGGAAAACTGGGAATAAATGTGCTTATCCTGAGCTGCATTAAACTGAAGTAACACAGTGAGACTTATTAAAAATAACAGCATATTTAATTGATAAAAGAGTCACTTTGCAAAATCATTGTACATTAATTAGATGGTTCCGTATTTCCAACAATTAATATTTGTACTTTCTACAAGGTGACTTTTATGAAGGTAGAGGCCATCAATTCCAAACTCTATTCTTCTATCATGCTGAAAAAGGTTTCAACTATTATCTTGTACCAAAATATTGCACTGACGTTAGGCAGAAAGTAACCATGAATACAAATATATTTAGAAAGTCTTGCTAATTACAACCCCAATCTTTCTTTTAGTAGAAACAGTCCATTTGTGTTTTTCTTGGCCATTATTTTCCTATGTGGTAATTAATTACTGTTCTTTTTCTTCTCAAGCTTGAACAAGCTTATTAGGAAAATAAGGGAGTAATCAGAAAACCAAAGTCCCAATTTGTTTGAGGTTCCCCAATCCAGAACCAGACCAGCTACAACTTACTTTATTAGTCAATTATATGTTAGCAATATGATCAGTTCTTCAGTTATCCTCCCTCTCATATTAATGAAAGTCGAGTATTGCTGGGAAAAGGGAAAGTTACCAAAGCTTTTTCTTCTTAGGCTTATCAGGTAAATTTGCAGGAATATCAACATTAACAGAAAACAATATCAATACTTCTGAGAGGACAATGCAGATTAGTTGCCAAGCAGACTCCAACTGGTAGAGGCACTACTGTAGAATATGTACAGTTTAATGATGATTGTCAGTTAACTGCCAAACTTTAGTTAAATCTTAAGCCAAGCAGGTTAACTCTGATTTGTCACTAGTCAAATGAAAATCTTTAAGAAAATATGCCTGTTTTTCCAGCAACTCTCAACTTCTGTGCCAATAAATAACCGTTTATTAGTGAAACATTGTTCTTTAATACTTTTGTGAATCACATATCACTCTTGGATATTTCCAAAACTTCTGACAGGTTCTGTGCACATCTGAACAAGTTACCCTCACACAATCCATCACGAAAGTGATGTTCAAGTATACCTGTTTTCCTCTCAGATTATTTTTGTGTTGCTTTGGGATATGCTATGTTAAATATACAAAAAGTTATAGTTGAAGCACAGTCTGACTCTCTCCACCAACTGAAAAATTGTTCTGTGCTTCCTATCAAATGCCTTCCCCACTGTAGCTACTTCTCCTATTTATCATCTGAGTATACAATGCTCTCGATATTTACTTTGCTTTTTCTAATATTTCTTGGTATGACATCTGAATCATTGTAGTTTGACTTACTTCATACACTTTAAAAGGTCAATAAAAATCATATTTATTCTATTTTTTCAAAGACATAGTTCTTTCACATTCCTTACATAATGCAACTAATACCTTTTCATTGCTGCACCTTTGACCATTTTCACGGAGCCTTGGAATTTTACATCATTCAAATCTTTGTGCTAGAAATTCGCTGATACACCTCAGTCAAAGATACTCCTCATACACAGAGATAGTAGGAACTGCGATGCTGGAGAATCTTAGATAACAAGGTGTACAGCTGG
>NC_063339.1:69542151-69569110 GCF_021869965.1 Rhincodon typus | reverse complement strand
GGTGCAGAGCTGGATGAACACAGCAGGCCAAGCAGCATCACAAGAGCCGGAAGGCTGACGTTTCGGGCCTAGACCCTTCATCAGATGGGTCTAGGCCCAAAACATCAGCCTTCCTGCTCCTGTGATGCTGCTTGCCCTGCTGTGTTCATCCAGCTCTGCACCTTGTTGTCTAGGGTTAATGTTGATCCTTCTTCAGAACTGGTCACTGGACTTGAAACCTTAACTCTGCTTTCTCCCCGCAGATGCTGCCAGACATGCTGAGTTTCTCCAGCAATTTGTTTATTTTTTCAGATTACCAGCATCTGCTTTTTTTTTTATTTTAAAGTGTTAGCTTTTCTTGTTGAGATGCTAATATTTTAATGCCAGTATGCAATGGAGCATAAATGCGCCGCCAGAAAGACTTCAACATACACAGCAGTGCAATAAAAATAAGACAGCAAGGAATATGACGTGAAAAGAAATCCATGTGAAAAGCACAATCTCACCAATCTATTGTTTAAATATGACATTATATTAACCATGATAACTATATATCCCCTCTGAATTTCAATTTCCTCAAGTTAGTTTGATGACTATTATGTGAACTGAATGAGGAATCGGGGGGCGGTGGAAGATGGTTGCACTAAAAAGGAAATATTTTTCTCAGTAACTCAGGCAGCATCAGTAATTTGTTTCTCTCTCAGCATTGGAGCAAAAACAAACAATATGCTTTTGTGAAATACATTTCTATTGTTTTACATAAGCAGTGGTTTCACTGTCTCAGTTACAATTTACACAGAGGCAGATTTTCTTGCAGAGTACCCGGGCAGAAAACAAGGTGAAAGCATGAATATCATAAATATGGGCATAAGGTGTCCACAATTTCCTATCCATTAAGATTTATTTAATAAAAGTCACAAGAAACAATTCAAAATTAAGAACATGCCTTTCTTTGCCCCACCAAGCTGTGCTAACGGAGCACGAAAGAGGAATATTTGCTCCCGGGAGTTTTAAAACTTAACTGCAATTAGAAACATATTGCCAGTTTAATTCAATATAATTGCAACACTCTTCAGGCTATTAAATGCTTGACAGAGAGGTCAAGCAAATTTAGACAATAATTTTGAGCTGAGGGGTGAAGTAATGGCACTTGTCGTGGACTTTGAAATAAGTTCCCTGTAAAGACCTAGCAATCTCTGTGCTGTGGATTTCCCTTCTCCTGACATCAGTCCAAATTTGGCAGCGAGTCAAGGAGATTTCCTAACATGTACAGTGAAGTCATCAAATAAGATAAGCAGCGAAAAGCAGTGAAGTACTCTTATTCAGATAGTGACTGCACTCCTGCACTTTTAATTTTAAATTTTACATTGACGAATAGAAGAGGGACTGGGACATATACATGGGATTTATGCACAAGTTAAAATAACAAACAAACCTTTGTAAAGTGAAAGTAAATATTTTAAAATGTATTTTCTTGCTGATCAATGCAGACTGTTGATATTCAACAGATATAAAATTACTTAAACAAGGCTGTTTAGTCGTAATGTGATCCTAATTCTCCCCTTTAAAAAAAGAATTATGTTTCATTTAAAAAGGCACTGACTTTGCAAGGATTTTGATCAATACTGAAACAGTGGAGGTTCCCAGCAATTCTTTGAGGAACTAAAATGACTCTCTGAAGTCATGTATAATCAAACTGCATGTTTCCTTATTAAATTTCAGATACATGAATTCCACAAGTAATGACTGCAAATGCAGAAATTATTCTAGTCCTTATTACCGAAAATCTGAGCCAATGTTTTAGTTGTTCATAGAACTAGCAGGATGAGAAGAAGGGTACATGAGATGAGGACTAATATTCATGTATGATAAGTATCAATATAGATGGATTGAGCAACATGCAATATTTTTACTTTTACAATAATACCTTCACACCAATAGCCTGTTAGTTCGACAAGTAGACTTTATCCCATGTGTCAACCTGCTCCACATCCTAACACTCCTATTTGCTTCAATCATTTATCTAACGCACTTCATTTTCGACGTGGTGTCAGCTTCAATCACCAACTATGGCTGGTTGTGTAAAGCAACCTCACAATCCTCTCTGTATAAGCAGGTGCTTCTTCTGCTTTCTATCCACCAAGTCTTGTATTTGATTGCATAAATTATGTCTCTTATTTCCAAATTTCTTAAATCAACAGAAACAGACTGTTAACGTCTACTTCTACTTCTTCACTGCAAGTAAAGAGTGCAGAACAACCAAACATGTTACTGCCAGATAGGTAGATAATGCAGGAGACCGCTAGAGCCATCTTCCACTCCAAGCAATGTTTCGGCAATGGATGGATTCTCAGAAAAATGCAGTGAGACAAGCCTGTGGCGCAAAAACAAAATGCAGCAAACCAGAAAGAAGGGATTGTAGCAGTGATGGGTGTTCGAGAAGTCATGGAATGGTGGAGAGAATAATCACACTTTGATGGTATGAACAGTTTCCTGAACTGCCTGAAAGAGCTGAATATCGTTTGTGCGCCTTTGCAATTAGTGCCCATGATTATTTGTGGGGACAGTTAGCTCAGTTGGCTGGACAGCTGGTTTGCAACGCAGAGCAATGCCAACAATGTGGGTTCAAATTCCATTCCAACTGAGGTTACCATGAGGGATTCACCTTCTCAGTCTTTCTCCTCACCTCAGCTACGGTGATCCTCAGGATAAACCACCACCAGTCGTCTCTCTCTCTCTAATGAGACAGTAGCTCTAGTCTGGTAGGACTATGGCAACTTTACCTTTACTATGGTTATGGTAAATAGTTGATAACACTTTCTCCATAAAGATGTCCAAGATAGAGATGATGACATTAAGTAGTACATAGAAAGGACAGTGCTGAATTTCACTGGTCACTACTTTTCCCACCTTTTCGAGTACATCTCTATGGCTTTCTTTGATTTTTAGGTTATTTACTAAGTTTTCTAATCCATTAACACCTGTAAATAATTCCAGATATTGCAATGACTGTTGCCTAGAGTTCATTGAAGTGACCCCAAAACATAATCACCATCTACTTCCAAGTACAAAAACCTCCTTTAACTGCTGTTTCCTCCATTCCAACACATTTTGAACTCAAGTTTACATCAAGAAATTTTTACTCCCTAATACCACATCACTTTCTCCAACATTCTTCTGTGTAAGTCATTTCTTTAAGGTATTACCAAAGTTCATGTATACCAAATTTCCTGCAATTCCTCCAAGAGCTGAGGAAGATACCATCAGGTAGTAAATTATCTGGCCTGGAATTACCGTATTTACTGCTACCTAACATAATAACTTGCAACTGTTCAACAGACTGAGCTGCTCAAATCTGCAGACTGGTTGAAATCTTCAGTGATAAATGATAAGCCACTTTAGCTCCCATGTGAGACTACATGGATTGTACAACTGTAAAGGTTATGCAGAAAATAAGAATTCTGTATATATATTATGCCAATTATTTTTGTTTAGCTGTTATATCTGTTTGTGGAAACTTGCTCACTGGGGCAAAAAAAAAGCACACCCATTCGCACTGCCCATATTGGGCTTTGCATGTAAACTTCTAATTGGCTGAATGGGTGATTGCTGGTAGTGGTTAACAACTACAACAAGAAAAAGTCACAATGATTTGGTGGGGAGAAAGTTATTTGGTTGCATGATAACACTTCCAGATACAAAAATCAAGCAGCCTCAGCATTAGGGGCTCTTCTGGCATGATGGCAGTGTCCCCGCCTCTAAGCCAAGAAAGCCAGGTTCAAGACCCATGTACTTCAAAAGGTGTGTAGTAACATCTCTTAGCAGATTGCTTAGAAAGTATAACAAATAGGATTACTTTCTAGTCTAAACCTTTACATTCTCAGTAACTATTTCTCGGTTTATCACAGCGGTTTTGGAGGAAAGGGCTTCCTTGGTTGGTGTCATGTCCAGCACAAAGGAAGACAGTTGTGGTTGTTGGAGGTCAATCAATACTTAGCTGCAAGACATTAGCAGAGGGTCCTCAGAGTACTTGCAAACAAGTGACACCTGAGTCAATCAACCTACTCGTGGATGTTATTACACACCTCTGGTGTAGATGCGACTTGGACCGAGGCCTGGACAGTACTAGGGACACCACAACTGCACCACAGGAGCACCTCAGGTTCATCAAAGGTAAGTTCTTGGTTCCAACCATCTTCAGCTGTTTCAGTGGCCATTCCTCCATCCCTCCATCAGAAGGTCAGAAGTGGAGATGTTTGCTGATGATTGCACAATGCTCAGTACCATTCAGATACTGAAATTGTCCATGTCTAAATGAACCTGGATTCTCAAGGTTTTCATTCTCACTTTCCCCTCAATGTTATGACTAAGATCAAAGATTCTTTATGATATTTGTGGCTTTTCCTCTCCCTTCTTTATTCTTCTGGCAGAGAACTGAAGAAGGCAGGTTTGACCAACACCGAAATGGGTATCCATACCAATGATCCACACTGATCGTCCGGCCTGAGCTAACCAGAAACAAACATGTCCCTAAAAAAAAACCATGTTGCTACAGCAACATGTTCTTTATCATACAGTCCAGAATTCTGAATAATTATGATAAATATTCCAATTTTCATCCAATCACATGGATGACTTCTACTTCCCCACATTCTCCCACTCTTAACCCCTCCATTTGGCATTCAACGGAAGGATTTGCAGGTTGAAACTCAACCTGTTTGGCCACATGATGAACATACCTTCCATGGCCATTAACTGTTCATGTGGGACTTGAACCCAGAGGTTCTACTTCAGTGGAAGGGTCACTGTTCCTCCCTTCTTTACTCTCAGATTTTTAGCTCTCCTAATTTTGTTCACTCATAGGTACAGTCCAACAAGTCTCAATATACAAGTCAATAATTCATAAATTGTCTACAATAAGAATAAAGCTTTACTTAACTACCTCTAAGAATTTTGGAATTATTTGTTTTATTATGGATTTGCATCCAATGCTCAGTAAGCAAAGATTATTATTATACCTTCAAAAATTGAATTGAACTCAACTATATTTTTAAAAATAAACATTATTTATCCCCTCAAGCGAAAATAAAAGGCCACTAAATTCATATGCCATTTGTTTCTGCAAATGGATATTATATGCATATAGTTCCTAACCTTGGACAAAACTGCCCTTAAAATACTTCCACATTCTCCATTTTTCCCTATAATCTGACGGGTTAGCATCTTTTATTAGAAACATATAAATACTCAAAAAAACTCATATTATAATATGGTAATCTTTAAAAAACATTAGACATCTTTGCAATCTTGTTACTGGGCACTAGAATAACAAATTTTGTATTTATTAACATGGGTAGAGACTGCACGAATAGCTCTTCAATGTTTTATATTCAGTTTTGTTTAAATTAACATTCTTTAACCCGAGATATAATTCTCAGAAGTAATGACCAGTAGTTATAGGATTTTTCTCAAAGGAAAATCTTTCAATTAGGACAGCAAATATGCTGGCTTCAACAGATTTCACATGCCACAAACTATTAGGTGAAAAACAAAACAGGAAATCTAAATACTAATTGGGTTAAATGGCTGCAGCTTTCATATTACACAGCTTGGACCATATGACATTATCAACGACTGGCTGTATATTTAAGTGAATAGACTCTTTTGCTGTCAGATTCTATTACATTGAATGACAAAAAGGCTAGGATTGCAATTCCATGAAGAATCCTTCTCAGAGTTTCCTCAGTAAGTGGGTAGGGTGAACAGAAAACCAGTAAAATAGTTATGCATTTAACATTACTGCAGCCAAGAAGTTTTGACAAGTTGATGAGGTTTCACGGTGTAAGAAGTGCTCTTTGAATTAAAGCCTGCAAATGGATAGTGCTGTCTTTATGAATTAAAATATCAAAAGAGATTTCAAAATGATTAATGTCTTAGACAACATTTGTTTTCCATAATTTGAATAAAGGACTTGTAAATTATAAACACAATAACATCAGGACTTCCAAAGTCTATTCACTGCCACAGAAGTGCTGAAGTGTATTGTAAGTAGCTAACTTGTACACAGTGTATGTCATCTCGCAGCAATGAGATGCATACCTAGGTGAAGTATTTCAGTTGTTCGTTGACTGCCAAAATCTCAGTCTGATAGGACGTACATTTATTTGGAATGATTATCCATTGCACAAAGCGGCACCCACATATGCACAGATAGAGCCCACAGCAGACACAGTAAGTAGTGGTGTATGCACATACCACTGATGCCACCAGGCTGCGGACAAGGAGGCGCCTCAGCTGGAGGTTGGGCTGATGAAGCAGAACTTTCCCTTCCTGGCAGTTTCTGTGAAATTGGTCTCCTTGGCAACTGCTCGTTCATTGTATTCATCCAACTCTACCACGTTACCCAGGGAGAAGCCCATTCCAGAACCAGGAGGCCATGACCACAACTGCTGCAGCACCTGTTCCTTACCACCTTCTGCTCCCTCTCGCCACGTCCTCATCCGGGTTTCAGGTTCCATGGATAGCTGCAGGAACAGAGCCAATGATTGGGCTTCACTGCTTTGGCCACCCTAAAAAGGCCTAATAATCTGAATCCCATTACTCAAATACAATTTCCGCAACACCATCATTAGTTTAGCTGTTGCTTTCCATCACGTTATAATGGTGTCAAGTTCCTCTTCTTGCGTGTTCTTTGCACTAGGTAGCATTTGCAGCCATATTTGATCGTTAAAGGGCAGAATTATGTGGCAGTGCTATATTTCAGTGTGCTGCACTGTATAACAGTTATAATAGCCCAGTTTTTAGTATTGTTTGAAGGGAGCAAAACAGCGTACACCCTAATGATAAGGACAAAGTACTAAGCTTATAAAAGCTTATACTAAGCTTATAAATAACGCAGATATCGGCAATCAGAAAAAAAACCCAGAAAACTGGACTAACTCAGCAGGTCTGGCAGCATCTACAGAGAGAGTAATAAAATTAAATTTTTGGTCCAGTATGACCTCTTCAGAAGAACATGACTTTCCAATTTGTATGCTCTTTTCCCTTTAAACTAAAAGCTGAAATTCCATTGCTTTCTCTATTATTTGTTGAATGTCGATGCTAGCTTTGTGACTTATGCATGAGGGGCCCCCAAATTTCCTTTTCATGCAGCCTTTTGCAATCTTTCTCCATTTAAATAATATTCAACCCCTAATCATAACAGCATAATTTCCCATATCATATTCCATCTGCCAAGTGTTTGCTCACTCACTTAACCTGTCTATATCCCTCTTTTTCTGTCATCCTTAACACCCCGTCTTCCCACTTATTTGCATGTCATCAACAAACTTGGCTAAAGTGCTTCACATTCTTTATCCGAGTTACTAATATAGGTTAAAAGTAATTGTGGCCCCAGTACCGATCCATGTGTATTCCACAAGTTGCCATCCTGAAAATGCTTCTCATTTCAATTCTGTCTTTTATTAGTTAAACACTGAGCTCTCATTTGCCCTATCAGGTGGATGTACTATTTCAAAAAAACAGAAGAGGCATTTCCATCATCTGGGAAAATATTATTAATGACAGATGATATTATCACTATCATATCGCTTTTGTAAGGAGATTGCTGTGCCTGAATTAACAACCATATTTCCTATATTATAGTAGTGACTATACTAAAAATACTTAGTTTACTGTGACAGAACTTTGCGAAGTAATGAGGTCATGAAAGGAGCTATAATAAATGCAAGTCCTTTTGTTTTACATAAGGAAGAATGGAATGGAAGGATATACTAATACGATAAGATGAAGCAAAGTAAAAGGAGGTTTATGGGAGGCATAGTCAAGGTAATTAGAATAGCCTCTTTTTGTACTTTAAATTTGGTGCAACTATATAATCAATTTTAAAAAAAAACAAAACTTTGTAAGACCGAACCTATCAATACCAATAATAACACTAAATTCAATAAAGCAATAACTCAATTATATTGATCAAAACCTTATACAATAACACATGAAAGAATGTCATGCAAACATCCTACTTCGGATGCATATTAACCACTGAAGCATCGGCTTATTCAGTTGGGAGCAATCTCTCCTCTGAATCAGAAGGTATGGTTCCCAGTGTCACTTCAAACCAAAACATATAATTTAGGCTTTTACTTCACTATTACATTGTTCGAGGTATTGCCCTTTAGATGAGACATTAAATGAAGTTCTCATCAAATATTCAGAATAAATACTGTTGAAGTATTTGAAGAGTTGGGAGTATCCCCATCATTCTGGCCCATCTATTTTATACACAGTTTGTGCATCCTGGCTGTTTATAACTGTGAAGCAACTTTTACACCTTTAAAATAGTGTCTGTAGTCTCAAAGTGATTCAACGATTATCAAAGACTCTAAAACATACAACACTACGTAAAGATGGTTTCTGTTTATTCTTACAATGGAAAGGTTGCATTGAATATTTTATAACTGAATTTGCTAAGTAATTTTTTTACTCTAAAACAGTTAGACATATTTTCCCATTAACAGTTATGTTCCCATTAACATTAACGGTTATGTTTTGTTTAGTTTAGTTTAGCTTAGCTTAAAGTGCCCTATTCTGTTCTTGCTCTCCTCCCCAGCACTAAATGTATAACTGGGAAAACATAACCAAGCAGATATCTCAAAAGTACAAAGTACTCAGATTCAAAATCAAAGGACAGGAGTAAGACGGTTGAAAAATTAGACCATTAGATGGGGGTAGAGCATGGTGGGAACCGCAAAATGAATAAAGCAGAATGACAGCACAGAACCAAAAGATGGATAAGCAGGAACAAAGAAATACGAAGCAAATCCTCTAAAAATCTTCCCACTCATTAAGCCACACTAAATTCTGATTCGTTACTAAATGTTGAATGCCACTGTCACATTATATACCATCTGCACTAAGAGAGAGAGTAGAAGTTTCAACTGTTTAAAGATGGAAATTTGCTCACTTTTCTATAGAATTATATAAAGCTGTGTTTTGAAAATCTGAGTCAGTAATTTCTAAATAATGTGTGGGCTTTCAGGGTGGCAAATAAGCAAGTACTGCATATAAGTAGCTGTTCAATTAGATCAAATTTCAGAGAAAGCAAGACAACTTATAATTATGCAGAGCTTTTCAAAAACTGCCAGATTTGTAATAGCATTTTTTAAGGCTAACAAAGTATCTTTGTCATGTAGACATTGTAGTAATATAAGAAACATGGAACTCCATTTATCCACAGCGAACGCTTGACATGATAATGATCAGAATTTTTTTTATGATGTTGACTACGGTATGAATATTGGCAGGATAGTGGGAACTTTTACATATCCAAGCGGATCTCAGTTTAACATCTCTCAAAGATGGCACTTTCAACAGTGCAGCACTCTCTCACAATTACACTAGAGTGCCTACTTTGATTTTATGCTTAAGCCCTGAAGTGACAGTTGGGTCCCAAGATCTGGTGGCCTAGAGGCAAGAATGCTATTAATTACGCCATAGTTGATACTTCAAACTAGCCAGCAATTAACGCAAGGTTTTTGTTTTATTCAAGGAATCAAAGTAAAACTTAATACACAATTGGGATAAACTGAATTCTAGACACACTGAAACAGTATGGTCAATGGTAGTGTTGAGCAAAGATTAAATTCAAATTTATTAGTAAGTTTAACCTTGCTCACAGCAGTTTTGATTTGATGAAGACAGTCCATATTTAAAACTACTTAGAGTCCTAAGGACTGAAGCATCTTCATTTGCAAGGTAATGACAAGGTAAAGTACAAAATTCAGAAAAATACTCCCAGAAATATGACAATTTCCATGAAGCATTGAAATACAGTTTGACACCTTCATTAAAATAGCAAAGGAACTGCACACTAATGCATTCAGAACTCATTACTAATATCTGTAAATTATAGTTGCTTATACCTAAAAATATTATTTGCCATTTTGCAACTGATTTTCAAGGATCTTTCACTAATTATGCCCAACCAATGTATTAAAAGGAACACAACCCCCAACTCTAAAATATCAACATATCAGTGTCATTGTGGAATACAGGATTTATTTTCTACTCAGCTCCATGTTACACCACAATGCTCTCACGCAATTTCACTAACCGTACTGCAAGTGGTTCCAAGTGAAGGGTAAGGACATTTCCACAATGCAAAAGGGAAATTAGAAATGCATTCTAGAGCTGCTCAGTAATATCTGTTATTGGCAGACCAATTTGGCAGTGGGATATTTCTAAAAGCCCATCTGCTAGCAACTGTTGAATAGCTTGGGAAAGTCAACAGAAACTAATGAGATGAAGAGACTTAACAGAAAATTCCACCTTATCCTTCCCAAGTATATAACCATTTTAAAAATGATACACATGTATTGACCAGCTAGATACATAGAGGTTATGAGAAAGGAAGTGCAGAAAGATTCCAACTTTATTTCCCCATCGATGAGACCAAGCGCAGACCCAACATGCTACAACTCAGACTGCAGAAAATCAGAAAGGAGAACTGTGAGAATTTAAAAAATATATATTAACTGTGTTTTGGAGAATTTCAATTATACTCTTAGAGATTAAACTGAGTGGAAACAGAACCAAAGCTTCTAAAATACATAATGAAAGTCATGGAAAGAAAATTCTCCAAATTAAATAATTATGATGAGAACAGCTGATAATGAGAGTCAGAGAACAGACACTATTTCCAAGACCATAACAGATTTGTACATAATTTAGAATCCTGATGGGCCAGTGGACTTTCTAATTTGGGCACTTACTTCAATCATGGATCAGATCTCTCTAACAAAATTATTTTGGATTATATATGCAAGAAGTATGGCAAGTTCATCTGAAAGTGTTTTAAAGTCAATTTCACTTCCTCGTCAAAAGAAATGATCACTCAACAATCTATAAACATAATTTCTTTTAGCATATAGCAAAACGGTATTCTTTCAGAATTCCTTGCTTTGCATCATTAGTATCTGTTTACTATTTATGAGCAGTTAATTAGCATTCATTTCTTCCTGTACTGTTGGCAGTAAAGATTCGCCACTCAGTCCTGTTTAAAGCACTGTGCTTTACCAGGATGAACACTGGAAAACTTCAGTTTTGTAGTTATTTGACAAAACCATCTCAATATACAGCTATGTTAACCTTTTGAAAGCAGTGTTGTGGGCATTATGTCGTGTCAGGCAAAAAAGCATGCTCTAATTATGTTAAATAACTGTAGTCATTAGGTATTCATCCCAGAAGTTATTCTTTAATAACCTAGTCCTGCCAGTTTATGCTTGAATTTTGACTGAACTGTAGTGCTACATTCATTGAATTTTGTTTTATATGTAATCCTATCAGTGCATTCAATTTAAAGTGCATTACTGCATTCCAAATGTTAATTACCAACTTCCTTAACATTACTGGCTGCTAGACACTGAGCTCAGCGTTCAGCCTGTTATTACTACACTGGTGGCAGCTGTGCACATTCCATGAGAGACAGTATCAACTCAATGGGAGTACATTTTACAAGCAAATGTAGAACTAATATTCCCAATGCTGCAAAATATTTCAACTGAAACTTAACTGTAATAAGAATTCAATGCAAAGTGAAGCTGAGAAAAACAGTTCACTTTATATTAAAAATATTTGTTCATAAAGTCATAATTTAGTTAACAAGCAACCTACCTCCACTGGTTGCCCCTTGGTCTTCTACTTCAGGAAAGGTTACTTGACTAGGCAAACTATTTCTTGAACGAGTTACTGATTCTAGTTGTGAAGCTCTGCCTATAAGAGACAGCTCATCTAATACCTCTCCCTCCTTGGCTTCCAAATCTGATTTAGATGTTGTTAAAGGCCGTGCTTTATCTGGTGTTCCTAGTCTGCTGGGGTCACTTAAACAGGCTGCTGTGCCACTGTCCAAGCTCAGCACTCTTGCATGAGTCTTGGCACTGGATGCACTAAGAGTCCTCCGTGTTGATCTTCTCCTGGCATTTGCACAGCTTTCTGAACCAGAATGAACCTTTAATGTGGCCTCAGAGTCTGTGCCTCTTTCTCGAGTCAAGTACTTTGCTTTTAAAACATGATATCGCCCTTCAGGAGAATGGCACGAATGCGAGGTGGTGCTGGATGAGCTGTCTGAACTGAAACGATGTGCTGAATGCATGCTGGAGGTCCTGCTCAGATCACTTTGATCACTCGAGTCCTCATCTGGACAAAAACTGCTATTGCTAGTTTTGACACCAGCCACGGCACGAAAGGACACATACTCCCTATGCCGACCTGAATCGAAACTGCTTGCTCTTTTCTTCCCCATCTTTCTCCGGTTTGACTTATGTGTAGAAGCAGCTCGGTGAATAAAGTTAGAAGACTTAGGCCTCACATCCCCATCATTTTGCTTAACAGCTTCATCCTTTAGTGTTTGTATATCAATTGAGAGAGAAGGCTTTTCAACAACCTCTTCTACTGCTTGCTCAGTCACTGCCTCTTTAAGTGGCCCACCTTGTTGTTTCCGTATATCTATGGTCAATTCATTAGCGTGAGGGTTTTTGTTGGCATCACCTGACCCATTGAGCTTCTCTCCAGTTTCCACTGGGCCAGAAGTCTGCATCTGATCAGAAGTCTGTGTCGGGTCAGAAGCCTGCCCAAGATCTTGACTGCAACTTTCATCTTTACCTGTAGCATGTAATTTTATTCTTTTGCCATTAGTCCTTTTTTCCACAGTGCTGGTTCCTTCTGGTTCACTACCATACCCGTTTTTCCCACAATGTTTTTTCTCGGAGCTGTGCTCATCTGCTGAGGTTTCTGCTTGCTCTGAAAGAATGCTCTCCACATGGGTTGAGCTCGTTTGCTCACTCTTATAACTGCTGATGGTACTATTAGTGTCTCGATCTGTCCCACTACAGTAGCTTTCCGTTGACCCACTACTTCTCGTGCTGAGACTCTGCAAGCTACCAACGCTATTATCTGTTTTTAGAGGCTTACTAACTTCCGATTTGGATGACGGCTGGGAAGCACCACTTTTGTGTAAGTCATCTAGCTGAAAAACGCCAGCACAACAAGAGTTTTCAGTCAATGAGTCCTTGGATCCTGAAAGTGGTTTGGAACCTTCTAATTCACAGACAGTGTCTAATCCTCTCCTTTGCTGAAAGAGAGCAAAATCACTAAGAGATGTGTCAGGAAAAGCCACTGCTGAACTTGAAGTCCTTGGCACACCCCTAGGCCTATGGTCTTTCCTGTAAGACAGGGAATGCAAGGGTACAACGGCGGCTGCTTCTGTATCACAGGCAGCTGACAATGAATGGTCTACATGGTGGTAGCACATGTTGTCATTTGGATCCACTGGAAAGTCTTGAGCACCTGAAGATGTTAGCGTGTTGTTAGACATGAAAGAATCATTTGGCACAACTTGGAAAAGCTTGGAATCGAGTGTCAACTCTGTGGGAAGAAAGGGCAAGCGTCAAAAGTTTGTATAACTTCCAACACACTTATGGTTAATCATTAGAAACAGATCCTATTGTCATCACATCATGGTAATAAAGAATTAAACTGTACAAATCCCATTAACTAAGATTATCACACAATACTTTACACTTCATAACTTGAACTTTAGATCGACCGAGTTGTGAAAGTAGTGAGCCAAGGCTAATGTTTCTGACTTGCTTTCAAATTACACCTTTAACACAGGAAAAAAGTTATGAGACATGACAGAAATGGAAAACATGCAACAGCACAACAGATTGGAGGTGGACGAACAGAGAGTGACAAAAGGGATTAGAAATTTAGGGGTTTTTGCCGAAATAAGGTGACAAGATCATGAGGGGATTTTAAGCAAAAAGATGGGAAGTGGTTGTGTTGGGAGCCAGAGGTTATTGACAAAAGGGATGGATATGGATAAGTAGGACAATATTGCATGGGTTTAAGTTTATGGAGAGCAATGGTCAAGTGTTTAGCCAAGGGACCTTCAAACATGTGAGTCTAAAATAACAAACGAATGGATAAGAATCTCAGCGGAAGATGAACTAAAATGGGTGATCTTATGAACGCAGAAAAGAACAGTCTTGTAATAGGAATGATCGATTGCCTAAACTTTGCCTTTGACACCAAGGTTGTAGTCTGGTCGAGGTTGAGACGGTGACCAGAAGGGGAATGGAGTTAATTGTGAGTGCAAAGGTTTTGTGATTGTCGGGTTGAGTGCAAGCATGAAGAAAATGCTTCAGCCTTCTTAATGCAAAAGAAACTGAAATCGTTATCTATTATTTGTACTCCAGTTATGTGCTTCACTAATTATTCACTAGACTTTTTAAAAATCAGAGCCATTAGCATTGTTCTAAAGTAGGGTCACTGGACCCGTAACATTAACCCTAATTTCTCTCCACAGATGACACCAGACCTCCGGAGTTTTTCCACAAAATTCTGTTTTTGTGTCATGAGCATTGCCTCAGTACACTGCCTTTCAATAGCAATAGCCACCCTTCTCTGCGGATTAAGTTGGCCTCACTGCCTAATAAAGATTAAATTAAATGGGTTCTTCTGAGCAAAAGTTAACGTGCATGCACATTTTCAGTTTTGCATGCAACAATCTCCAAAATGTACTAATTGCATTTTGAGTTAAATACAATTATTGAGTCTTCATTAAAAAACAACCTTATGCTTGCCACTTCCCTCCCCAAACTCCCAACACACCACATCATTTGCTCGCAGTCTCCCTCCCAAACATCTAGATCATCACCCCTCCCATCCCTGCCTCTCTCCCTGACCCGGAGACAGTAAGGACTGCAGATGCTGGAAGCTAGAGTCAATAAACGTGGAGCTCAAAAAGCATAGCAGGTTAGACAGCATCCAAGGAGCATGGAAATCTACGTTTCGGGTCAAAGCCTTTCGTCAGGTCTTGGAGGGAGGGGAGCCAGATATAAATAGGGGGTGAGGTGGGGGCTGGGGGAAGGGTAGGTGGGATAGGGATAGGTGGATGTAGGTAGGGAGTTATTGTAGTTGGTCAGTGGGAAGGTGGAGTGGATAGGTGAGTCAAAAGATGGACAGGTTGGGGTTGGAAAGATTTTGAAGCTGGTAAAGTCAATATTCAGGCCATTGGGCCGTAAATGCCCAAGGCAAAATGTGAAGTGTTGTTCCTCCAGTTTACATTTGGCCTCACTCTGACAGTGAAGGAAACCAAGGATGGACATGTCACCAGGGGAGTGGGAGAGGGAGTTAGAGTGGATGGCAACCAGAAGGTCGGGTTGGTTGGTGTGTGCAGAGCTCAGGTGGTCCGTGAACCGGTCCCGGAGTTTGTGTTTGGTCTTCCCGATATATAGAGAACCACATCGGGAGCAACGAATACAGTAGATGAGGTTAGATGCAGTGTAGGTAAACCTCTGCTGGATTGAAAGGATCATTTGGGATTACGACGGAGGTGTAGGGGCAGGTGTTGCACCTCCTGTAGTTGCAGGGAAAGGTTCCAAGTGTAGTGGAGGGATTTCCTGCAACCTTTCCCGATAAAGGTAAGTGGGAAAGCAAGCTGTGGGGTGGACACATGGGACAACATTTTCAATCCATTCATTTAACATTAAAACTGTGCCCAATGATCTGAAAAGGAATGAAGACACACAGGGTACATGAGTAGGCAATAACATAACAGATGGAGTTTAATGTGGGACAACGGGATAAGTCATAAGGAAAACTGAATATTTTTATAAATTTCAACTCCATGGTCACATACTTTGCATATTAATCTGTCGTCATGTGGCACTTTACAGACTGCCTTTTGAACTAAGTACACTTCAGCTACCAGTTATCCTTTACCTATCCTGCTAGCTATATCCCCAATTAATCAAGCTCAACTTTTTAAAAGTATGCTGACTCTGTCTGATTATATCAAAATTTTCCTAAGTGCATTGTCAAAGCTTGCTTAAAAATAGATTTCAGCATTTTTCTCAGTACTGATGTCAAGCTAACTAGCCGATCGTTTAATTTTCTTTCTGCCCTAATTTCTTGAATAGTAGTGTAACATTTGGGAACTCTCAATCCATTCAAGCCATTCCACAATCCAGGAAATTTTAAAAAATCATAATTGGAGAACAGGTAGAGACAGTACACTCATTATCCCTACAGCTACCTTGCTTAAAACTCTAGGATGTAACCCACCAGGTCTTGCAGATTTGTCAGTGTTCAGTCACTTTAGTTCTTGTAGCTCTTATTCTTTGTTTATTTCTTTAAAGTTT
This sequence comes from Rhincodon typus, assembly GCF_021869965.1. Taxonomy (NCBI): domain Eukaryota; kingdom Metazoa; phylum Chordata; class Chondrichthyes; order Orectolobiformes; family Rhincodontidae; genus Rhincodon; species Rhincodon typus. Next base: position 69,552,932 of record NC_063339.1, on the reverse strand, counting down.
CTGGATCCTTTAACTTGCTTAATTATCTTATAGTTCTGATATGACAAATTATTTGTCCAACATCTCTACCTCATTTTCTGTAATAATTTCTCCTGTTTCTGTATCTAAAGACTTTAACTAATCTCCTCCTTATGTACACACACGTAAATGTTCTTACATGCTTCTTTTATATTCATAGCTAGTTTACTCCTGCATTATTCCTTGCCCTATATCTCAACTTTTAGATTACCCTTTCCTGATATATAAAGACTCTCAATGCTCAGGCTTAATACTACTCTTCTCAATAACATACACAAACTTTAATCTATCCTATCCTTAACTTTCCTGGTAGACCATTGATCATCTTCCAGATGACATTGCTAATTTTATTTGTCCAGTGACCTGAAAAAACTTAATTCCCCATGTTTATTTCTTGCCTTTGTTACAAGTTCCAATTATTTCTTCTTCAAGTACTGTCAAACAGAATAATCTTTTTGTTTTAGGGGGTCTATAAATTAATCTCACAAAAATTTCTTGACCTTTGTTATTCCTAATCTCCCCCAGTAGTGATCCTACTTCCTGGTCTTCTGAGCCAAGATCATTTCTTTCTACTGCTCTTATCATTCTTTATTTTCAATTGACTCTTCTTCATCTTCCACTCTGTCTTTTCAAAATGTTCAGTATCCTAGAATATTTTGCCCAAACATAGTCAAGTTGCAACCGCATCTCTGTAAACAAGATTAGATGAAACCTATTTATCTCTTTTTGCACTACTTGTTTGGCCATGTTATTGTGAATGTTTTGTTCATTGCAATAAACAGTCTTTTCTTAAAACCACTATGGTTGCACGGACATTGTATGCTAACACACCCTTAACCATTAGTCTTACCTTTCCTATGTAATTCTGTTTGGCTTTATCCAAATCATTGCACTACTCTTTTGCTTTGACTACTCCCTTCATATTTCTAAATCACTTCTAAATGTTTGTCAATATAAAGTCCTATCCACTAGTCAGAACTTGCCAGGATGCCAATTCCAATCCAGTTTAAGTGGAGCATTTTTTAAATGAAACAGTTCCTCTTTCTAGAGTACTGGTACAGAGATATTACTTGCAAAATCTGAATGCTCCACTAAACCTTTGCACAATTTAATTAAGCTAACTTATCAGATTCATGTTTACTGTTAAGCTATACCTCGTGGAAACAGATCAAGGTTCAAATTGCATTCTTCCTCAAAATAAACTATTACGCAACAATAAACTTGGCGATTTTACATGAAATGAAATAGAATGTCAGCAAGATACTGCGCAGATATTTCCCAAATGTAAGAAAAAGCTTTGTATTGTTTGCCAGTCTATTACCTGCAGTCCAAGCTCACCTTGTTCCTCATTCGCATCTTTGTACAAACTGCAGCTCTGACCCAGGCTCAAACTAACATCGTCAGAAGTTTTTGCAGTTTCTTCATCCCCTACAGTGGGCACGAAAAGAAATATCAATCTTCCAAATGATTGAAATAATTTAGAACATAGAACAGTATAGCACAGGAACAGGCCCTTTGGCCCACCATGTCTATGCTAACCATGATGCCATTGCAAACTAATCTTATCTGCCTGCACATGGTCCATATCCCTCGATTTCCTGTCTGTTTTTGTGCCTATCTAAATGCCGCTTAAACATTGTATGCTTCTACCACCTCTCCTGGCAGCGAGCTCCAGTCACGTACCACACTCTGCATAAAAAAACTACCTCGCTCACCTCCTCGAAACTTTCACCCTCTCACTTTACACCTATGTCCCCTAGAATCTGACATTTCCACCCTGGAAAAAAAAAATCCAACTATTCACCTTACCTATGCCTCTCATAATTTTATGTACTTCTATCAGGTTGCCCTTCAGGATCTGATGCTTTAGCAAAAGCAGTCCAGTTTGTCCAACGTATTATAGCTAACACATCCCAATCCAGGCGATATCCTGGTAAACTTCTTTTGTACCCTCTCCAAAGGCTCCACTTCCTTCGCATAGTGTGATGATCAGAACAGTACTCCAAATGTCTAACTAAAATTCTACGTAGCTGCAACATGACTTGTCAACTTATATATTTAATGCCCTGACCGATGAAGACAAGCATGCCACATGCCTTCTTTACCACCTTATACACTTGCGTTGCCACTTTCAGGGAGCTATGGATTTGCACCCCAAGATCTCTCTGTATGTCAATACTCCTAAGGGTCTTGCCATTTACTGCATTCTTTTTTCTTCCTTTTGACCTTCCAAAATATGCCACCTCACGCTTGTCTGGATTAAAATCCATGTGCTATTTCTTTGCCCAACTTATGAACTGATCTATATCCATTTTTAATTCAGTAATGGGACGTGGGCATCGCTGGATAGCCACTATTTATTGCACATCTCTAGCTGCCCTTGAGAAGGTGGCGATGAGCTACCTTCTTGAACGGCCGCAGTCCATATGCTGTAGATTGATCCACAATGCAGGTAAGGAGACAACTCTAGGATTTTGACACAGCAACAGTGAAGGGAAGAGTGGTTTACTTCCAGGTCAGGATGGTGACTGGCTTGGAGGGGAACTTCCGGGTGATAGTGTTCCCAAATATCTGCTGCCCTAGTCCTTCTAGATGGAAGTGGTTGTGGCTCAGGAGGTGCTGTCTAAGGATCTCTGGTGAATTTCTGCAGTGCATCTTGCAGATAGTACACAATGCTACTACTGGGTGTCGGTGGTGGAATGAGTGGGTGTTTGTGAATGTGGTGCCAATCAAACAGGCTGCTTTGTCCTGGATGGTGTCGAGTTTTAGTGTTGTTGGAGCTGCACTCATCCAGGCAAGTGGGGAGTATTCCATCACATTGCAAACTTGTGCCTTGTAGATGGTGGACAGGCTTTGGACTGTATCGAGGCAAGTTGCTCGCCGCAGTATTCCTGATCTCTGACCTAATCTTGTAGCCACTGTGCTTATGTGGCGAGTCCAGTTGAGTTTCTGATCAATCGTAAACCCCAGGATGTTGATTCGTAGGGACTGAATTGAATATCAACGGACGATGGTTAGATTGTCTCTTATTGGAGACGAACATTGCCTGGCTTTTGTGTGGTGCGAACTTTACCTGCAACTTGTCAGCCCAAGCCTGAATATTATCCAGATCTTGTTGCATTTGAACACTGACTGCTTTAGTATTGGAGGAAACTCAAATGGTTCCGAATATTGTGCAATCATCGGTGAACATCTCCATTTCTGACTTTATGATGGAGGGAGTTGATGAAGCAGCTGAAGACGGCTGGGCCTAAGGAATTCCTAGAGAAACATCCTGCAGCTGAGATGACTGACCTCCAACGAGCACAATCATCTTCCTATGTGCCAAATATGACTCCAACCAGTGGAGAGTTTGCCCCTAATACCCCCTGATTCCAGTTTTGGTAAGACACATCTTGATGCAACCCTTGGTTGAAAGTGGCCTTGACATTGAGGGTTGTCACTCTCACCTCACCTCTGGAATTCAGCTGTATCTATTGCTGTATCCTTTGACAACCTTACTCATTATCGGCAACTCCACCAATTTTCATGTCGTCTGAAAACTTACTAATCAGATCACCTATATTTTCAGCCAAATCATTTACACAAATTACAAACTCTGATCCCTGCAGAATACCACTGGTCCCAGACCTCCAGTCAGAAAAACACATCTCCACAACAGCCCTCTGTCTTATATGACCAAGCCAATTTTGTAAACAACCTTGAACAAAAACAAAGTTGCTGGAAAAGCTCAGCAGGTCTGGCAGCATCTGTGGAGGGGAAAACAGAGTTAATGTTTCGGGTCCGGTGACACTTCTTCAGAACAATCTTACCGTGGATCACGTGTTTTAATCTACTGGACCAGCCGACCTCAAGGGACCTTGTCAAATGCTCGAGTAAAGTCCATGCAAACAGCATCCATCACCCTACACTCAATCATCTTTATCACTTCTTTGAAAATCCCAATCAATTTCTTAAGAGCTACCCCTCACAAAGACATGTCGATTATCCTTAATAAGTCCATTCTTCTCCAAATGTGAGTAAATCCTGGCCCAAAGAATCTTCTCCAATAATTTCCCTACCGCTGAAGTAAGGCTCACCAGCCTACAATTTCCTAGATTATCCTAGTTACTCTTCTTAAACAGAGGAACAATACTAGCTATTCTCCAGTCTTCTGGGACCTCACCTGGGGCTAAAGAGGACACAAAGGTTTCTATCAAGGCTGCAGAAATCTCCTCCTTTGCCTCCCTCAGTGTCCTCCTCATTATTACTGACATGCCCTAGAATATTATCACACCCCTCCCTAATTTTACCATCATCCATGTTCTTCTTTACTACTGTGAATATTTACTAATCTGTGGTGACTTGCCCTTAAGTAATATTTGGTGAAATGTTTTCTGAAGTATTCAGAGTGTAGGAAAACAGAGTTACTGTAATTTTACTAGCTAATCCAGACTGCTGGCTCCAAGAACAAATGTGTAAGAATGCTTCAGTATTCGTGTATCATCCCTCCTACAGAACAGATAAGGAGGATGACCCACAATATGCTGACTTGCTACCCATGAAGAAAAATAATGACTGTTAAGACAGACAGACAGACAATAGGGCAAAGTATACCTCCTACGTTTGCCCACCTTTTTATCTGGCAGATGCTTTTTTTTAAAAATAAAAAGAAAATGTTAAAGCCATTTGAAGAGATCTTTATGTTAACACCACATCCTTTTGAAGAATCACTGACACCTTATAATTGGTGGATCTTGCCACATCATGACACAAATTGATAACATAATAAAATTGTTGCCAGAGTTTTCATAACACAAAGCTATCTCATTATTTGAACATAATGTTATTGTGATACAAAGTTATCCCCAACTTTTTTTTGTTAGTTTCCCCCCTTGAATCAGAAACAAAATCTTGTTTTACAACCTTACCTAAATAGAGTTATTTCCGGTGGCATTAAGCTATGATGATTACAACTAAAATCTGAAACAGGACTCGAAGTTTCCATTGGCCAGCTTGTCCAGGATTGAATCACTTCCACACTTCGCTAAGTTAAGCAAAGCAATGAGCCATTTACCTATGAATATCATTTTCTTCTCTGCTTTCTTATTGTGCATGATCAATTTTCATTAACTGCAAATTTTACTCATTCCGCAGATTAACTCCATAAGGTGTACTTAATTGAAAAATTACCTTCCTAAAGGGGAAGTTCAAGTAGTAGGTTTCAGTAATTGAAAAGTAAATCTATTTGATATTTTAAAAGTCTGACTTGTCATGTGATGTAGCCTTTACTGATGCTGAGGTATAACTCAGTATTTTGCAATCTTGATTATCAGTTTGGCTCCCAGCTAATAACGGTTTCGAACAAAAATCAATCATGCAACTAGCAAAGTCACTCATCACTGAATACCTTAGCTGATGCACAAATAATATTTAAGGGATAAAGTTGAGTTTTACTCAAATATTGCATGAGTGAGTATCTTTAAACCTACAAATGTTACCCAGTTAAGAAATTTTGTATTATCGTATGTTAGCAGTGAGTCAATTGCACAACTGATTTGCTGATTTACTATGTTTCAATGGCAAGTATGTGAAACTTACTTTGCTATTTTAAAAACAGGTGGAAAATTACATTCTACTGTTTTGCTATAGCATGTTGCTGCTCTCAAGTGCTGCATCAACACTCCTGGAAACTGGCATTCAAAAACTCCAAACATTAGGTTGCAAAATCTCAAATTGTCCTTTCATAATGAAAACAAATTTCACAAAAGCAAGGAGACAAATATCAATATCCCCTGCTAACACTGAAGTAATAACGGTTCAATTGCACAGCACAGGTGGTGTTTTGCTAAGATGCCAATAGTTTAGCTTACAGCCTATGATCACATTATGGAAATCCAAAGTATTCGCTGGAAGCGCTTGAAGGCACACAGTAGAATCTTTAAAATACTTGAAAAAGCTAACATTATCAAAAAATGGCAATAGTTTAATGCTAAATTCATCTTAAAATATCTATGAATGACATACTACCCTCACTCTACTTTATCAAATGAAATTAATTAAATTAATTAAATGAAAATATCTATGTATTGGAGGCATTTTCAATAACTTATTTTTATTTTCAATTGTTCATTATTCATGCATCATTAAATTGGATTTAACAAAACAATCCACGAAACAAATTTTAAACCAAACCTCAAAATAATTTAACAGCAGTAAATTCAGTTTAACGTCAAATCAAATCAATTTCGGTCATCACCTTTGCGGTGTACTCTCACTGTTGCATAGATATGCTCGATACAATCCTTTAACTACTGCACTTTTCTACTTCCACAAAATGCCAGCTATTAAGGGATCTATTGGTGCAGGATAATTTTTAAACAAATTGAATGATTTTGAATTCAAGTTTCAGAGACCAGGGGGCAGAGGAGCTTAGCTACTTTCAATTTCCTTAAGCACCATACCACTCTTAAAGTGAACCCATCCAGTGCAAATTCCAAGTGTTCCATTTCATCCTAAGCTGACGGGATATTTCAACAATCCTCAAAACTATCCTCTTCAATTCTCAGTCCATACGTGACCCCATTACAATTCTCTGCACCTCCAGATTTAATTTCACTCAAAGCCTCAACAAAAACCTCTCAGGCTTCAATTTACATTAGTTCTAATTTAACCAAATCTCCTCCAGTCCATAATTTCACACCAAGTTCAGTTCACTCCTCAGGCATTCTCTGTTGCATATTTGCTCCCTTGCCTCATTTTATTTTCATCATTTATGAATACTTCTTTCGTCTCATCTTACTTCATTTCTGTCATCTCCTCCAGGCCTGTTAGTCCATGCCCTTCAGTTTTAATGATATTGGTTTATCTAGTATCCCTCCAACTCTATTACATGAAAGTTGTCCCAAAGCCATCTCTCAAAATATACTTCTCGCATTCCCTTCATCTTTGTACTTCTATCCCTATTTTGAAAAGCCTTCTCAAAATCCCTTTCTGAACACATTTTCCATAATTTCTCCTAACTTTTCAATTATTGATCAGTGGCCGCTCCTCTGACCCGAGTTGGGACATCACTATATAAAAGGTAACAGATTAACTCTAAATGAATGTATTCCTTTATATTTTTAAATCTCAAAATTCATCATTTGTGCCATGTAGAATCCCCTACTTTAAAAGGTGAAAATGAACTCCTTTTCAGACTGCCTCAATCTTGCCCTTATATTGGGCACAAGGGGCTAGGTGAGAGAAGCCCACAAAAGACTCTTCCCTTATTTCTGAACAAGAGGTATCTAATCTTTCCTCTCACCCACTATGCACCACAATCCAGTGATGTTAGATCTAGATCCACATTGCACTGATAAATGGTACCACGCACAAATACTCCATTACACTGCGTTAATAAGCAACACCGATTTAGAGCTTCAAAACAACACAATTAATTGATAATCAATAGTCCATAATCAACTTACTTCTACAGAGCCCTACCACACACTGCTCTGGAGAGTATGTAGAAAAAGGAGGAATGGCTATAAGTGTTTATATGACAATTTGAAATTGTCTATGAAGGTCAAGAGTGAAATAATTGATGAGAGGGACAGGGTCGGCTAGAGACAGCAATTTGGATGAGCTGAGGTTATGGAGGACAGGGTGCTTTCCTGAAAACTTAAGAATAAAAACTGAAAATGCTGAAAAGTCAGTAGGTCTAGCAACATGGGCAGAGGGAGAAACGATGGTAGTACAGAACAGAAGAAAAATAGAGATGTCATAATTTTTAAGAAACTGAATGAAAGAGGAAAGATGTTAAAGAATAGAAGAACAAAAAGGTGTCTGATAGGTTAGGAGGGCAGAACAGATTAACTGGCCAAGAATTTAAGGATAATAAAGCAAAGTGAATGGCGATGGTTTCAGTAAACAGACAAAGGGTGATGTAGGCAGTTTTTGGCATTCTTGCCTTCATTGGTCAGTGCATTGAGATAACCAGAAGGAGTTGGGACGTCATGTTGTAGCTGTACAGGACATTGGTGAGGCTATTTTTAGAATACCGCGTTCAATTCTGGTCTCCCTGCCGTAGGAAAGATGTTAAATTTGAAAGGGTGCAGAAAAAACGTACAAGGATGTTGCTGGGACTGGAGGCTTGAAGCTATAGGGAGAGCCTGAATAGGCTGGGGCTATTTTCCCTAGAGGTCTGTGGCTGAGGAGTGACCTTTTAGAGGTTTATGAAATCATGAGGGGCATGGATAGGGTGAATAGGCAAGGTCTTTTCCCCAGCGTAGGGGAGTCCAAAATTAGAGGGCACGGGTCTAAGGTGAGAGGGGAAGATTTAAAAGGAACCTGAGAAGCAACATTTTCCACGCAGAAGTGGGGCATGTACGTAATGAGCTGCCAGAGGAGTGGAGGAGGTGGGTACGAATACAACATTTAAAAAGCATCTGGATGGGTACATGAATAGGAAGGGTTTAGAGGTATATGGGCCAAATGCTGGCAAATGGGACTACATTAGTTTAGGATCTCTGGTTGGTGCGGACAAGTTGGACCGAAGGGTCTATTTCCATGCTGTATAACTATATGACTCTAAGTATTGGTTCACAGTGGGTGCAAATGAAGAAAAATGAATAGCCACATCTAAAATCAAAGACATCTAAAACGAAGTTAAACCAGTATGCCCGAAAACAGCGCCTAATTGAAAGATGAAGTGCTATAACTGAATCTGGTGTTGAGTTACACTGGAATATTGCAACAGGCTAAAGATGGAAACCTCAGTGTAAGAGCAAGGTGGGAAGTTGAAATGACCAACCACCAGAAACTTAGGGTCATGCTAACAGTGTGATAGGACTTGTTCTGCAAAGAAGTCACCTATTCTGCATTAGATCTCCCTAGTGTAAGGGAGACTGCACTGTCTCAGCAAGTACAGAATATTAAACTGAATGAAGTACGTGCAAACCTATTACAACTGAACCAAGATTAAATGCTGAAAAAGCAGCCTGACAACAGCAAAACAGTGGAAAGGTAACGCCAACTTGAAAGTGAAAGCTATCGGGATATATGTGGAAGTTGTCCCCATCTTTGCAACTGTCACCAAAGGGCAGCATGTACATTAGTTAGAAGATAGATTCTTGAGGAAGACTAACTCTGCTGGTGATTGTAGTTACTCCAGCCAGAATATCTGCTTCATGAAATACCATACCCATCTGTTTTGTACCATTCTTAAATATCCAATGCCTGAAAACACATTGTGCCATTAGTCATCTAACTACATCAACAGCCTCTAATTCTACTGCCCTCCACTTTGCCCTCTAGACCCGATCTGTAGCTTTTCAGCTCTGGCTAAATGTCTGACATTACCTTTTCTTCATAGAATTAGAACTTAATAGAATCCCTACAGTGTGGAAACAGGCCATTCGGCTACAACAAATCCGAAGAGCATCCCACCTCAACTCATTCCCCTACCTCTGCATTTCACCATGTCTAACCCACCTCATCTAAACATCCCTGGATACTACGGGCAATTTAGCAAGGCCAATTCAACTAGCCTGCACATCTTTGGACTGTGGGAGGAAACCGGAGCACCCGGAGAAAACCCACACAGACACGGGGAGAATGTGCAAACTCCACACAGACAGATGCCCAAGGGTGGAATCAAACCAGAGTCCCTGGCACCGAGGCAGCAGGGCTAACCACTGAGCCACCAAGCCTGGATGCTACTTTTGCTATTTTATGCACCTCTTCATCTGTCTTATATTTAAGTATGAAATTTTAAGCATAAACCTCAGCATATATCTTTCAAAGTTCTCTGTCATCTTCCACAGTTTTTACTCATTGCCACATTACTATGGCATAGAGGAAAATGGATAGAATGTAGCATCTTAAATGTGTTTTCTCTATCATGAGGTTTGAGTTTTCTTATAATTGCACCTTTCTGCTTCAAAATTATTTCTGGTTATCTCTAACCTCCTTCTAACTGCTGCATCACATTTGCCATCATGCGTTATAGGTTCTCCTAAATATACAAACTTATTTATTTGTTCCAGTGTGACACCATTCACTAAATCTTCACTTGTATTTTTTCAAATTAATTCATGGGATGTAGGTGTTGCTGCATTTATTGTCCATGCCTAGTTGCCCTTGAGAAGGTAGTGTCTTCTTGAACTGCTGCGTCCATGTAGGCATACAATGCCATGAGGACAGGAGTTCTAGGATTTTGACCCAGTGACACTGAAGGAACGGCAAAATATTTCCAAGTCATGATGGAAGTAGCTTGGAAGGGAACTTGCAGGTGATGGTGTTCTCATGTATGTGCTCCCTTCGTCCTAATGCATTCCTTTATAACTGCCATTGCTCTTTTATCTGTTCAGTACTCAAACTCAATTCATATTCTAAACTTGTAGACTTGCAGACTTCTTTTGTTTGATGTATCATATTTTGTAGAATGCTTTCTGATTCTGCAAGAAGTGCTTTATTGTCAGCAAACTGGAATTTATGCTCTTGCCCCTATTTTTAGACCTGGAAGGATGTGCAATTCTCAGAAAATTAGTTCCGTGTGCAATTTGAATGATTTAGCAATGACATATCCTTATTATGCTCCAGTCTACAGCCGAAACAGGTCCAATTATCCCTCTTCTGGCCTAATGTTACTGTTTGGTCCCAATATAGGCACTGGATTTATCTTGTCTTTACGGTTAATATCACCTTTCAGCAATACATATATTAACTTTGGCAATAAAAGCAATAAAACAGTTTCATAATCTATGAAGCGTAAGTAAGTAAATATTCTTGTTAATTTCAAG
>NC_063339.1:69524193-69541651 GCF_021869965.1 Rhincodon typus | reverse complement strand
TGCTGCTTGCCCTGCTGTGTTCATCCAGCTCTGCACCTTGTTGTCTCCGATTCTCCAGCATCTGCAGTTCCTACTATCTCTCAACATTAACCCTGCTTTCTCTGCACAGATATTGCCACACCTACTCTCCAGCAACTTCTATTTCAGTTAAGCTGACACCTTTTGATGTTGTAAAATGTCAGAAGTTGCATCATATATTAATTACTGATTACAATTTGAATCAAGCCCACATAAGATATTTAGAGAGTTGATTAAAAGCTTGGTTAAAGAAAGCCTTAAAAGAAGAGAGAAGGTTGGATTTGTTCAGGAAGGGAATCCCAGAACTTGAGGCCAAGGCAGTCGAACGCATGGCTGCCAGTGGTGGAACAATGAACATTTGGGATCGCAAAATATTTTACCAATTCTTTGATATTTGGGAGAGAATTTTAAGACTTATAAAGTTTTGACAGTAGTACCTTTTTTTGTTTTAAAAAAAGTTAACTGCAGTTGCTATTCGGCACTATTCTTTGTACACCAGACTTTTGACGATTTTTAGCCCTTTTTTGACTAGGTTCCTGGTTAAACCAGTGATAAGATTAGTTGCTTGGAAATGAATTGAAGTGGGGTAGGATATGATTTCCTCTGATGTACCCTTTTGAGATGCTACTCTGCCTTCCCCAAAATGACATTGCTGAGATCAGAAATGAATGGTATAATGTGGTTAATGGACTTCATTTCACAACTTTGATCATTTACTGTATCGTACTAAATGTTGCATGTAAAACACGTCCAAGATGGTGCAGTGTCTGGAAATGTGCAGCAACTCAACTTTTGAAGTACCATACCACTGCAAAGTAACATATAGCAGCTGCCAGGAAAACATGTGTTTTTGTTTTGAAAGTTAAGCAATGAATTTCCAGAGCTGCCTTGTCCAGCCGCTCCCTGCACACACATGCTTCCTGTGGATTGTCAAGGCCACCTGATGTCACAGCCTGCTTCTGTGGGTGGCCATTTTGTGATCAGTTTTGGTGGTCAGAGTAATTACTCTATTTTAAGCTGCCATAATGTCGTCTTTTAAAAGCTGAAGTTCACGAATAGGCTTTGAAGTTGCTGGTATCAATAATATCATTCATAACTGTTATGATTCTATTAAAAGTTAGATTTGTGAAACATTCTTGTTCCATTTGTATTTTTTTTTTAGATTGGGCAGCAAATTCAATTCTCTTGTAACACATCTCCGCAATAAATCTTTGAATAGGGATCTCTGATGTTGGAACATTTTTTCCATATATCCAATCTTTTTAATGCCTTTGGATATCAGTTGAGCTAGCTAATTTTCATACAAGCAACCTCCTCAGCAGCAACGGCATTTAACTTTAAAACTGTCTGTTAATATTTTAAATTGACTTTTTCTGGTGCACATATTGCTTTGGGATACATTTTATGTCATTTGCAGCTATTAGCTTTTGGTTAAGTTGATCTGAAACAACTCAAAGAGAAGGTATTAAAGTTCTCTGATTAAATTGACATAATTTGGTCTATGACCTTGAAAATGCCACTTTGTTACGAAAATTATACATATCAAATCGTCTGTGTTTTTAAAGAGCTCATTGACATGACCGGAACAGAACTGTTCATCCTGATTTTTGAATGAGTTGTTAATGCCTGTCTTGCTTACACCTGTCTTGCTGTGCCAGCCCAAACCACTGATGAGACAGTTACTTTTCGTCGTGAACGCAGTACGTTCAGGCGCCAAGCCGTTCGTCGGCGGCACAATGCAGGGAGTAACCCTACCCCTCCAGCCTCGCTCATTGGATCACCTCTCAGGTATGACATGAAATGACCATGCCAAATGCATGCCACCAATATATGTTACATATTGCTGTTTCCCCCTGCTGCTTTTTAAAATAAAAGTGCTGAAGCATGTTCAGTACTTTTAGACTGTTGCTGCATGACAACATGAACGTGTTGGCATGATGAACTTGCATGCTGTCCTCTGCTTTGTACGTTGAATTTTCATGATGCAGATAGATCTTGGAAGATTTACCTTCTCCATCTCTAAAATGCCCCAAGCCATTATTTGGTATTTGTTGGGACACTCATCTAATCAATTAGAAAAATAAATATTTTTTTCTTGCACACCAGAAGTTAGGAGTTATTAGAGTGGTTTTTCAATTCATAGTTAACTAAAATATTCAAACTATTACTTTATTTTAGAAAAGTTGTATATTGCACATTGGCTCAAGCACTTGAAATAAATTCTGGAGTCTGTCAAAGTACTTGATAAATTCTGATGAATGTTTGTTTTTTTTTTAAATTAAAACCCAATTTTTATCAATTTAGAATCTTGACAGTCCAGCCTTTGAAGTTTTGGTGCCAAAATGACGTTCCTCCCCGTTGTTTGTATAAATTGTTCCAAGGATTAGGTTGGAAGAGGAGCCTGACTAGGATTCAACCCAAGATGGGAATCAGTGGAATGGTTTATTTGCCAGTGGGGAGCAGCCCTAAATTTTGATGCAATAGGTTTGTTTCAGGATCTTAAACCTTTTGAACAGTAGTGTTTAACGGCTAACGTATCCACTGCTTCTCATTTGTAAGTTTTTGTTGTCAGTAACTAAGGGAAGACATGATGTCACTATAATCACTGAGTGGCTCCCAGTAAATAATTTTCCATTAAATAATTTGTGAGAAAAGTTAAAATATAATGTGTAGCCATTCACATGGACCCGGGGAGGGGGGGCACTACTGATACTTATTATTTTAAATGTGATACTCTACAGATGATAGCTGCAGGAAAGTCTGGAGCAAAACTTCAACTTTCTATTACAAACTGTGCAGGTTATCAACCCATAAAAAGCTAGCTGCTTTCCCCTTCTCAATGACATGACAGCTGGTTGGTACTTTCAAGTACATCTGCAAGGTTGGCCATGAATTTGTGCAGGTGTTTGACTTTCAAAGACTTCACGGCTAAATTTAGTAATAGAAATGTTGGAAACACACAGCAAGCCCTGCAACTTCTGAGGCAAGCCCGCAACAGAACTAATGTTTTCAGGCTAATGGCTGTTCCTCAGGACGGAAGAGTTTTTATGAATGTACGAGCCAAGGAAAAGGAGGACAAGGAAAGAACAAAAAGTAAATTTTTGTGGTAGTAAAATAAACCTGTTCTCAATTGATACACATCCAGCCTATTGGAAAACTTCTGGTCTAAGTGGTTCAGTTTTATGCCTCCTAATGCTTTTGTCCACTAATCCATTCGTGGTCTAACTGTTGACTTGTTATCATACGGAATTGCCCTTCATGCTGTTTACTCTTCACTGTGCATACTATGCACCATTGCTGTGTAAAATGCAAATTTGAAGCCCTCATCAGTACATCCCTGTAATTAACATCTAAAAGTTGGAGAAGTGAGAAATTGAAATGCCTTGGATGTGATTTTATTTCCCCTGCTTCCTTTCTCTGTATGGTGTAGCTAAAACTTAGACTTGCAGTTGCAATAGTAGAATTATAATGCCATCCAGTTGCAACATAACACCTGGAACCTGCATTTTATGCCTGTTACTTCAGAGCCACATTGTTTCTTTCAGCATGCATATTTTCGATTTTGTAGGAGGTCCATTATCTGTCATGGGCACAGCCACAACTGCAATTTTGAAGTTGGGTCTTTTAAATTTTTCACTATCTCCCTTTTTATCTTTAAGCTCTAAGATTTATTTTGACCTCTGAATAAAAATTTTTAAAATTACATTGGTGTAAAACAATTATTGAATTATGGATTTGTACTTTTACAGGAGTTTTGCATATCATTTTATGCAATACATTCCATAAGAGGAAGTATCATTTCAATATCCACCTTGTTAAAGTCATTCAGGATCTTGTATCAATCCAGCTATCCCTCATTCTTCTTAAACTCCATTGCAAATAAACCCAATCTGTCCAGTCTTTCCTCATGAGAACCTGCTTATTAACATTCCATACCTATAGTTAAATTGGTAACTTCTGAGTGAATCTCAGAGGTAACAAAATTCACTTATTTCACCTAAATTTTAGTTTCAGGCGCAAATAGCAAGTATTAATTCCTGTTCACTTTCATGGAATGGTGGTAAACAACATTTTGTCTAAGATGTGTGTATGCAGACAGAGTTCATGATATTGACTTTCTGTTCCAGAAGGCTGCCACGAATGGGCCTTTGATGTCCATGAGGGTATTAAGAGAAATTAGCAGGAACACTGCTGCAAGCTCAGCATTTGCTAATTGTCCTGTATTTCCCTCGAACTTAATGTCTTGTTAGCCATTGCAGAGGGCGGTTGAGAGTGAGCCACAATGGTGTGGGTCTGGAGTTTGATTTAGGCCATACCATGTGAGCATGGTGGATTTACTTCCCTCGAGGAGGTTAATGAATCAGATGGGGTTTTTATGATTGATAGTTTAGTAGTCATCATTATTTATAGACCAGATTTAGTGGTGACATTTGAACCCCTGTCCCCAGAGCATTATCCTGGGCTTCTATCTTACTAATTTAGTGACAATGCCACTACGCCAGTGCATCCCCCAATGTAGATAGGTATAGGTAATCTTCACAGATAAAGCTTTAATAAGTCAAATATTTAAAAAAAAACAGGAAAGATTAATTATCTCATCAAATGTTTCTTCTCCTCACAAGTTGCAAAATATGCATTGTTAGCCTCAGCTGACTGCATTTCCTTGATCATGTAATCCCTGTGAAAGATTAAAAAGATTTGCTGAAGCTGCATATAATCCTAACTGAGATCTTGCAAATTAGCTTATTGAAAATAACACCCCACAAGTCAAAGAATGGTGGACAGTTTGGTAACATTTAATACGTGTGAAATATGATGATACAAGTGGACAATCAGATTCTTGTTTCTGTGTGCTTGTACAGTATGTATCAGAAGACTGCTATGCCTCGTTGATGTTACATGTACACTTTTCCAAATCATATCAGTCTTACTATAATTGGAACAGGTAAACTTTATAGGGAAGCATATTCAAAATATATCTATTTATGAGCAAATGGGTGTTATAGCTTTAAGAGGTAGCTGTTCTTCGCATTGGAGTATATGATGCATTATCAGAAATCCTGCTTCATGCTCCCATGGAGTACCAATTGGCTTAATTTTTGTTTATGCTCTGCATAGTCTGCAGTTAAGGGTTCCATTCAGATTAAAAACTAAATTAATCCCTTTCATTTCCCTCTGGCTTTTATATTTCAGATTGGGGGTGAGATGTAACATATAGTTTTTTTTTTCATGACCATAGTATTTCTATTGCAGTGTATTAATGCAGATTTTTTTAAACTGCGAATTTTGATGGATTTTGCATGTATTAAATTTTTCAATAATTGATGCAATTAGAATTCAGCGAACCAGTGAGCCACAACACTCACCCATTAATATATTGAATCAGCTCTTGCTCTGGCCGGTCCCACGACAAGTCATCTCCTCAAGCTCTACAATGTAATTTCCACTTTTATATTTTCTATTATGTTGCATAATTGTTTCAGTGCATGGAATTTGTACTATATTACACACAAAGCATTTAAATTGCAGCTGCAAAAGAGTCATACATTTCCAGTGGGGAAATAAATCCGCATCATTTGTATTTTCTGTGATGTAACTTAGAAAATTACATCTGATTTTGTGGATGCTGACCCATTGTCTGAAAGCTGTTTGCTGCTTCAAAAATTCTCTGCCTTGTGCTTCCTTGATGCTCTTCGCAATGATTCATTTGATTGGTTATCTTCTTTGTTTTCATAAGCATAAAACTGCATGAATTATCCAAATGTGAACAATTGTGCTTCTTTTGGTTCAGTGCATAATCAATTCAATTATATTCATGTTAACTCTCGTTGTCTTTTTATGTGATGTCTTCGTATTCACTCTTTTTTTACTGTAGCCTTCAAGATAGTCAGCAGGGTCAGCCATCTACTTCTCAGATCAAAATACAGTCCCGTCCCCCATCACAGGCTGCTGTACTTAGTGCTAGCGCCTCCCTACTGGTCAGGAATGGAAGTGTCCATCTGGAAGCATCACATGACAATGCCTCTGCTGTTGGTGGCTGCAGTTTACAGGATGGGTTTGGTAGGCAGCCTGGAAGAATACCCAAATTATTTATTGTATTATAATTAGTATAAAATCCTGTTATTAACATATCAGTAAAGAGAGAGTATTCCTTTTAGAGAACTGCATTAGCCAATTCAAATCAAAATTAAAACTGACAATATTGCTAGTATCACATGTCCTGCAAACTCTTGTCCAAACCTCAGTACTTCAGAAGGAGCAGCTGGCAGTGATACCAGATGTTTGGTCTACTAATAGTACACTAATTGTAGGAAGTTTGCCCAAATTAATAACATTTGTTTAATGCTATAAGTAAATTTTGTTTGGGTGCAATAATCAAGCCAACTTTTAAAAGGATGTACTGTCTCTTTAACTTGCCATTTTTTAGACTCTTCATACTTAAAAAAGATGATGCACCTTCTGAACATACACCAACTCAAGCTTATAAATAAAGATTGAATGCAAAGTCCTCTGGAATGAGCATGCCTATATTTTGATTTGTATTTCACGTCTTGGATTGTGTTAGAATCAGTTACCTTGCATATCTATTACATTTTCTTCATGGAATACAAATGGAATGGATGCAATTCAGAAAAGAGAAGTGAAAGCAGGAGAAAAAAGACAGCTATTTCAATGCTGCAACAAATGTCAGTGATAGGCAAGTTAGTGCTTAATTGTTAGGATTGAAGATTTTGTGTTAACATAGTAAGCTGCATCATCTTTTCTAAGAAAATGATTGGGTCTTTGTGTCAAAAATTTGTTTTTTAATGTTTTGGAGTTGCTTGAAAGCTCTCACACAAGACAAAAATTGACATGAAGGGTTGTTATAATCACAGATAAGAAAAAGAAAACACACTCTGACAAGCAACTCATTGTACTGCTTTGTTCCCTTGAGATGATATTCACATTTTAAATTATTCGTTGAAAAGAACCTTCTTTATTACAGCTGAAGTACTAATTCATTTTCAAAGGCCCGATATCTCCCTGGTTTTCTCGGACAATATGCTGAACTAACAAAACTAAAAAGCCAATTATCTGATTGTTATTACATTGCTATTTGAGAGTCTTTGCTGAACAGATTGACTATGCACATCCTATTCTTCCAAAGTGCTTAATTGGCTGTGACTATCATCTTACTTCCCTTTCCCTTGTCTTCTCCATCCTACTCTTAAATAACTCCACAGAGGTTAGTATCCTGTCATCAAGTCACCGTTTATTTACACGTGGAGAGTCCTTGACACTGATCTAGCTCCCTCAGAGCCAGCTGACATTTCTGTACTTGTCAGTTAGCCCAGGGATCCCAGATTAACAGCCTCAATCACATTCCAGCTGGCCAGGTCCACCTGGCTGACCTCGTTACAATCACTACATACGGCTAAATTACAAAGAATCCTAGCGATCTGCAGAACAAAAAAAGTCTTGACTGGTAGGATTAAGGAAAACCCCAAGGCGTTTGATACTTATCTGAGGAACAAGCGGATGGTCAGAATGAGAGCAGGGCCATTCAGGGATAGTGGAGGGAACTTGTGCGCGGAGTCGGAGGAGGTTGGGGAGGTCCTTAATGAATACTCTGCTTCAGTATTCATCAGTGAGAGGGACATTGATGTTTGTGAGGATAGCGTGAAACAGGATGATATGCTCAAACAGGTTGATGTTAGGAAAGAGGATGTGCTAGAAGTTTTGAAAAAACAAGGATAGATAAGACCCCTGGGCCAAACGGTATATACCCAAGGTTACTACGGGAAGCGAGGAAAGAGATTGCTGCGACTTTGGCGATGATCTTTGCGTCCTCACTGTCCACTGGAGTAGTACCAGATGATTGGAGAGTGGCAAATGTTATTCCCTTGTTCAAGAAAGGAAATAGGGATAATCCTGGGAATTACAGACCAGTCAGCCTTCCTTCTGTGGTGGGCAAATTATTGGAGAGGATTCTGAGAGATGGTATTTATGATTATTTGCAAAAGCACAGTTTGATTAGAAATAGTCAGCGTGTCTTTGTGAGGGGCAGGTCATGCCTCACGAGCCTTATTAAATGTTCTAAAAAGATCCTTTGGCCCATCGAGTCTGCACCAGTCAAAAACAACCACTTAATTCCTGATTCCATTTTCCAGCACTTGGTCACTAGCCTTGTATGCCTTGAAGTTGCAAGTGCACATTTAAATACTTTTTTAAATGTTATGAGGGTTTCAGCCTCTATCGCCCTTGTAGGCAGTGAGTTCCATATTCCCTGCGTGGAAAAATCCTTCCTCACATCCCCTCCAACCCTCCTGCCCTGACTTTAAATCTATGTCCCACCTAATTTATTAATCCCTCCACAAAGGGAAAAGTTTCCTCCCATCTACCCTGTTTTATATACCTCAATCATGACCCCCCTCCCGGTCTGCTCTGCTATAGGGAAAACAACAATTGGTTTATCCAATTTCTCCTTCATAATTAAAATTCTCTGATCCAGGCATTCATTCCGGCAGACCACCTCTCTCTCCCCCACTGCCCATGAAGCCAAATATAAATAAGGATTTAATTGACTTGTTTGTTACTAACGTTGAGACATTCAGATCAATTGCTCTATTTGTCCCTCCATTCCACGCGCTCAAAGCTCCAAACATTGTCAAATTTTCCTTGCCCTGCCTCTGGATTTGGGCCTTTCTCATTTTTTTCAAACTATCTCCATTCCTGTTCTCTAGAGCTGCTTTTGTCCATTATAACCATTTCCTGTTTCCTCAATTCTGTCCCCTCTTAACTATTGATCATTTGACTTGCTCTCCTAACTTCCACTTCTAGTAGGCTGAACTGTAAAGAATTTTCCCTCCTCGAATATTGTTCCACTCCCTCTCAAATTTGCCAATGTTGCTCCTCTCCTTTTAAAAAAACAAAAAATCCTTTGACCCCACCCATCTCCAATCTCTCTATCCTCTCCAAAGTCTTTGAATGTGTTGTCTCTTCCCAAATTTGTGTCCACCTTTTCAGGAACTCCAGTTTTGAATTCTTGTAGACAGTTTTTGTTCTGTCATTTCACTGAAATGGCTTGTAATAGAATCACATTTTGCATGACTTGACAAACGTAAAAATTCCCTTGTCATCCTCCTTGACTTTTCTGCTGCCTTTGACAAGGTTAACTGCGCTCCCTGCCTCCTCCACCTTTCCCTGGTTTCCAGTTGTGTGTGATTGCTCTTGCCTAGTTCCATTCTTAGCCTAAACTAGGAGTATTATTTTCAATTGTTTTCGCTCTTCCTCCCTCACCATTGTCTGTCCTTTCTTCCCCATACCCCCCCTCCTATTTCTTATCTTCGTCCCGTTTCTCTCTGACCATCATCTGAATCATAGTGTTGATTTTCACATGTATCCATATGACGCCCCATTCTACCTCACTACCTCTTTGCCTGACTACTCCACTGTTGTTAAATTATCAGATTGTTTAGCTGTCATCCAGTATTTAATAGACCAAGAATTTTTCCAATTAAGTATTGGAAAGAGTGCAGCCATTGTCTTTGGTCTCTGCTCCAGAATTCATTCCCTCTTTTCAATCATTCTCCCTGGCAATAACCTAGGTTGTTCAAAAACCCAGTGTTGTATTTTGCCATGAGATGAATTTCTGGCCATTTCCCTCTTGGCTTTAGTATGCAGCACAGTGTTATTCAAACCCCGTTTCTTGGGTAAAATCTTCTAAATTACAATTGCAGCAGTAAGCTGTCATGTGTGAGCAGCATAGGTGTGGTTCCCAACACTTGTGGTCAGATTTAATTGTGATATCTCAGGTACCACAGCGTAGGGTGTCCATTTTTTCGAAAATGAGGTGAAGAAGAGAGAGACTTGTGTATTTAGAGTTCAGAGTAGTAACATGAGAACAGTTTTTGGAAGATTTGCCTTGAAAATAGGAACCCACTTCACCTAACAGGGTTGTGTTAGCGGTTTCCCTTGGTTATAATGTAATTGTTCTGCTTTTCTGCCAGTCACCAGTTTGGTGGCACACACTATAGGTCTCACGAATGAAAGTCAACTTTTTAGAATAACAAGAAATTAAAATTTAATTTATTTATGTACCCTAAATGATTCATGCATTTAGACCATCTCAGTGGTTATGTCATAGATTGCAAGAAATTTAAGAGTAATGTGATCAACTTATGATTATGGAGTATGATGCAGTAGTTTTGCAGGTTATCCTTGAAATTTAAATTTCTTTAAAAGTTCCAATTATATTGATTTAAATGAAGCTGCAATTTGAAAATATTTACAGAAATTGGTGTATTGGTATGTTGACCTTCTGTTTTAAGTAATCTAGAAATATTTTTGAGATGTATGCACTTGCATTCACTCAAACTGAAATAATCATACAACAGTGAAGCTTATTCAACCCATCAACTGGTTTCCAACCTGAAAAAGACTGTTAATCGTGACTTTCTGTTTACTGTGTTAATCGATCCTCAGTTAATGCTAATACGCTACCCACAATACCATGGTCTTTCTTGTGGTGAAATAATCTTTTTATGTGACACTTTAATGAAAGCCTTTTGGAAATCCAAATACAGATAAAGACTAGTCTTAGGTCCTCAATTATTTACTGTCTGTCTATCAGCAAGTTGGTGTAGTTGGCAGAGTGTAATGATCCAAATTTGCTGCTGATACAAAAATAGGTGCGAAGACATGTTCCGCATCCCCTCTCTTTCCGCATCCTCTCTTTTTTTTCTGCATCCTCTGATTGTAAATGGTTGTGTCACAAAATGACACAAATTTTGTGTCATTTGGTGAATGTGATGTTCGAAAGTGCTTATCCCACTGAAATAAGCATTTTGGGCGCAATAAGATTGCCTAAAATCAGCTGTCACCACTGACTTTAGGCGATCTTACGTCTGGCTCAATTTAACTACGCAAAGAGGATCCTGCACCTATTTCAGGACCATCCTGTAAACTTTACGAAAGAACAGGTGGAGTGTGCACTTTGGAAGCTCTAGCTTCTGAGTGGTGTGCTACACCATGCCTTAAAATTTTGTATGCTGGAGGCTACCAAAAATATGATTGCATTTTTTTAAACATCCCTTTGTATGTGAATGAGTGCAGCAGAAGTGCATTTGCCAGCCCCCACTCTAGCACTGCAACTGTACTTTGGCATCTTCCTGCATCTGACACCTCCCTCTTTTGGAGCATGTGATTCTCTCTGAGCATAAGGAAAAATGTTTGGTATCTGTTGTTTAATTGCTTTCCCATCAGTGAAAACAGTCTTGCACTCTTTATTAACAGTAAAGTCTCATTATTCTTGCTGCCTGACATTTTTTTCCTTTACTAAACTCATTCTTTCCCATTGAAAATTGATTGGAGTGTATAATGGGTGACCCATCCACTAATTTACATTCCTGCCAAAGTTGAATTTGTTCCCTAACATGTTTAGACTTGCTGGACCAATAAACCATATAGGTACATTTTTCAGAATGTTGTTTTGAGCATTTGTCCAATGGCAGTCATTGATCACACTGTAATTGGTTAAACCATGGCACTAAAGAATTTATAAAATACATTAACCTCCTTCCATTCCCACTTGATTCTCACACCATGATGTTTTATTCTTTTCTGTTTGTGCAAGTTGTCAGTGCCACAAGAGAGGAAAATTCAGCCTGGTGATATGTAATGGTAGTCCCCTACCCCGGATAGCTCTAGCAATGGATTTATATCTTTTTCACTTTGTCTGCTGTGGCCTAGTAATAATGCTGTGGCCCAGTGTTAGAAGAATGAATTCCAATCCTATGCAAGACACTGGAGCACAAAATACAGGTGGAATATCAGAAAAATTCTTAAGGGAGTGCTGATTAGTCTCAGGTATCGTCTTTAGATACAAGGTTCCATGTCAGTATTTCAAAGAAGAACAAGTAAGTTCTCCCTTTAGTCCTGGGTAAATATTGATTTTCTGATCAGGGAAGCTATGGTATGGATACAAAGATGGCTCATTAATGGAAAACAAAAGGTGGTGATGATGGATACATTTTAGTTCTCTTCCTGAAGAGTCAATTTTAAGCTCATTGCTCTGCAATTTTTATGAACAGCATAAAATTGAGCGCAGTGAGCAGCAATATAAAATTTGCAGATGGTTGGTATGTGCCAGTATAGTTGATTATGATGAGGATCGTTACAGGCTACAGGATGATGAAACCTGGTAGATGGGGTTTAACACAAAAATTGGTAACTTTGGAAGCCCGAATATAAAAAAACTGAGTATTGTAAGAAATATAGAATGTAAATGCGAAGAGATCACACGTAAACATCATTTATCAATGACTAGGCCTCACTGAGATCATTGTGGTCACTTGTTGGCATTATACCTCAGGAGCAGTGTAAGGGCCTGAGAGGAGATTTGACAGGATTTACAGGGCTGAGGGACTAGAGTTATGTTGAGAGTTTTCATGGTGATAGTCAAGGAAAAACGATTGCTCCTGTTGAGTGTGTTGAAAAACAGAGATGATAGATTTAAAATCATTTGAAAAAAATCAAGAGGAAAGATAAAAAGAAATATTCTCACTCAATGCTTTGAAAAGGTTGTAAAAGCTGATTTCATGAAAAGTTTTGAAAGTGAGTTGTACAGTTGTTTGAAGATGATTAAATTGGCAGCAGGATTACAAGCAAAAAGTGAGGCGTTAAGGCAAAGCATGATTGTTACTCAATAGAGCCAGGACAGGCACAATGGTCTGAATAGCCTGCTGTTTTGCTTCATTTTCTATTTCTGTGATTATCACTTCTTTTTAATGGAGTCTTCCGTATTTCGCACATTATGCGCTGTTTGACATACGGGAAATGTTTACCCATCAACATGCCTTATTCTTGTCTTCTGTCCCTATATAAAGACCTTTACATGGAAGGACCATTGGGAAGCTATTGATTTCTGCCTTACTGTTCAGCTTCTTGACGTAAACCAGTGTAAGATTGAAAGCGATGCACAGCCTAGATACCGAGAAAATGAGATTGATTTTGCGATTTCGAATGAAAATCGCACAGTTTCAATTTGTTTTTCCTGAATGTCTTCCATTAATCTTTGGACAGAATAAAACTATGTAATTTATTCCATGGAATTGTTGTGAAGTTGGGTAGCTTGCTGGTGGATTAGAAGGCAGGACATTAGAATTTGATGATTGGAAGAAAACCGCTCTCTCCGGTCTTGGAGAAAGCATCATCTAAATAAAGGTACTGTGGTTCTCTTTAGTTAATATTCCTGACAGAAGAATTCACAGAGAAGGCGCACCTGACAGAGAAGACACAGAACATTCCAGAAGACATAACCTGGTTCTAATTTCAAGAGACTAAATTTTGTTTTTTTCTTTCATTTTGGTCTATGTAGGTGGGACTTGTATTTATTGAAACAGGATACCATCAGAATTTGTTTTGTTTGGGAATAGTTAGTAGTGAGAGAGGAATTGTTCAGCTTGTTAATAGTTCAGTTAATTTGTTCACTGTTAGAGTTAGAAAAATAAATTGTTACTTGCTTATTATGGAGTGAGTGTCAGGAGTTTATTTCATTTAACCATTCTTTTATAACAGATTGGGGGGGTGAGAGGCAGGTTATATCACTTTTCACACTTCTTTTAACAGATTATATGGTGAGGCAAGTCTCTCTGGGTGTTTTGGTTTTTGTTATTAGATGGGTATAGACCTCTGCTATATAACAGCATCAATGGCAGAGTAATGGAATTGGATTTCAGTTGGTGAATAAATTAATTTTGTATACTGTTTTTACATAGATGTTAACAACAATCACTTGATGTATCTAAATTCAGCATACGCTTTTGTTGTCTACTTTGTGATCCATGTAATATGATTAATGCCAATACTCAAGTTTGTGCTGTGTTTCTGTTAATCATAATTACTTTCCACAAGTCAGTGCAAGAAATTATTTTATCATTTTAGTGCTTCAAATATTTGTATTTAGGCTATAATACTTTGTTTTTTATTAATTAGTATAGCTAATTTTCATTGTTATAAAGATGTTTGGAAAGCATGTTTTTCTTGAACTCATTTGAGGGATTTCTTTCTTTTATTTTGATTCACGCAGCATTCAATAGTCAGACTAAAATTCATGACACTTGATGACCCATGCATAATTTGCAAATGTTTTGATCTCTTTAATTAACTGCAGTAACATTTATGTACCAAAGTGACATTTCGGAATGCTGTCAAACTAGTAAGTACGTAAGTATTGTGCTTAATTTTCCAAGATTCTTAGTACTTTCTGCTAATGATATAATTTTAATTTGAGTAGTGCCTCCTGAGCCCTTTTAACAAGTATTCCAGTATGGTGGAACTGACCATTCATATTCATAAAATACATTAGCTTCATGTCAGATACATATAAACATGTTGTACATTCTTGAAAAATTCATATTGTGTGTTGACATTTATGAGGAGACATCTGTATGCTTTATACTGTACTGCAGATGATAAAGTCAAAGGATGTTTTGTAGCTGATTTACATTTTTACAACCAGGCAGGCTTGTGAGTTGTCTTTCAGGGTTGTGAATCTTTAATATTAGATGTGTCTTGAAGAACTGGTGTTAACGCAACTAATTTTGGTTTTGTTTCAATAATGGAAATACTCAACCGCACCCAAACCCCACTCAGCCCCACCGAATCACTCCCCCACCCCGGAATGGTGCTACTCGGATGAGCGGAAACTAGTATTAATGGTTTTTTCTTCTCTGCTCAGTTATCTTTCTTTGGCAGTTACGTATCGTTCAAAGATAAAACTACCAATTACAAAGGAAAAATTGTAGTGAGGTTGATTCCAGTGCTGTTACAGAATGAGCTTAGAAAAATTGCAGCTTGATTTATGGGAACAAAAAGCTAGAAAATTGAAAGGAGTTTCCAAATGCAGTTAGATTTGGACACACTGGTTTTGATCAACAGGTAGTAAAGTGATACTGTGATCCAAATAAATGGCCATTCTGATGCAGGTACTGTTGCATTACATGTAGCACAGGTGACTATACTGAATACACATGTGAATTATAGCAAGAATAAGCAGGTGTTTGTGCTCATCTTTAAATTTAAAGAGTAAGGTACTTCCAGAAATTAATTAAATGTATCATTTTTCCAATTTTACCGTTTCCATAATGTTATTAACTTGTAACATTTTTAAAAAAGCTGTGGTCTGAGAAAAGGACTATCAAAATTACATTCTTTCTGATACAGGTATAGGATGAGAAATCCAATTGCTTAGCTCCCATTCTTAAAATGCACGCAAAAAAAAAAACAGTGTCATGCATAAGAATTGACTTATCTGCATAGTTGAGAGAATCTCTAGAATCAACTTCCTTATCAATGGTCATTTGTTTCTTATTTGCAAAAGCAAATCTGAACTTAATTATGCTTACATTTTAGTAAGTGTTATGTATTTGAACATTAAACATTTGTTGTACTTACCCGGCACCAGGACTGTATTTTATAAAATTTATAGATTAAACAAATGTTCAATATTGTTAAATCCTGCATTAACTATCAACAGTTTACTCTTATGACTTTTTAAAAACGTTTCGTCACCTTTTTGGTTTAAGAGGTTGACTGCCGAAATCTGCTGAATAAAAGACCTAGTTATGAATCAAATCCTAGAATGTTACTACATAGAAATAGCAAGCCTGTGCTGCTGTTGTATTTCATGCTGTTCAAAAGTCCTGGGTGAAATGGCCTCCTGTTGTGTGTGAATCCGTGAGCTATCAAATCTAATCTCATTCTCCCTTTTCCTCCTTGGGCTTCTAATGTTACGATTTTTATTAAAGGTAAGGTTTGTAACAAAAAAAGTTATTACTGGGTTATTTTTCACCTGATCTTTTCACTTGCCAAACATTTTTATTTTTTTGCCAACTAGACTTCTAAGTTTTATTTTAGTTATCTTAAATTATTAACCACTTATTGTCATCATCTCCTTGCTTTTCTATAGACTATACTTGCCAAAAACAGAATTGCATTTCTTCTTCCTTTCCACCAGTAGTCCTGCTTTGTAAAATCTTTAAATCTGCATTTATAGATTTGTCTGTCTGTCTCCTGTATTGAGTATTTTACCATTTTATTTTGTATTTCGATTTCCTATTCCCAAAATATACTGCTTCACTTTATGTAACCCACCCAGACAGTGAACATTTATATCAACACCTCGGACCTATCAATACCTTCTGCATTTTAATCTGATCTTCATGATAGTTTGTTGGATGTTCAATTTGGCATCAACTGCAAATTTTGGTATTCCCTCTCAGTTTATGTCTAATTTATTTATGTAGTTAGGACACACTTATGCGCCAGTTACACCTCTCAAATCTAATAAGTAGCAACTTAATCTTACTCAGTGCTATCAACATTTAGGTTAGCTTTCTCTTGACAGAGACTCTGCAAGGCCAACAGTCCTAGGCATAAAGATGTTCTTTATTCAAAGCGTCATGCTTGACATTTCATCAAATGCTTTTTGAAGGTCTACATATATCTGATCTACTTCATAACAATTGTCTATCCACTTTATAATTTATTTGCATTTGGTTCAGTTACTCATGCCGCCATGATTCCTGCTGGTTGTCTGACATTTGTTTAATAATTTCTAAGCAATAATCCATATTTTGTAGGGCAGCATGACGCCAGGGAACTGAGTTTGATTCCAGCCTTGGGTTATTGTCTGTGTCGAGGTTGTGTGCGAGTTTCCAATGAGTGCTATAGGTGTGTAGGTTAGGTGGATTGGCCATGCTAAATTGCTCCATAGTGTCCAGGATTAGCCATGGTAAATGTATGGCCATGGGGATAGGGTGAGAGGGTGGATCTGGTTGGGATGCTCATCGGAGAGTTTGTGCAGACCCGATGGGCTGAATGGCCTCAGTCTGCAATGTTGGGATTCTATGCTTTGGCAGTCACCAGCAGAGCAGAGTGAAATAAGGATTTGAAAACGCACATGGATGAAGATAGAAGCTGAAATATCAGAAAAACAAACTAATAGAGACATTTAATAACAAATTGTTATAATTTCAGGGCCAGGGTTGTTGTTCAATTGTAGTCATTAGTCACATGCAATTAAAAACCTAGTTAACCTGATTGGTTTGAGAGCAAAGGCCAAGTTCTTAACAAATCGATTGATTTTGCTGCAGTTGGATACTCAGCAGTCAGATGGAGGCTGGGGACAATTTGATATGACTGGGCTGGCCTGTTCTAGAGTGCAGCATATGGCAGAGTAGTGAATGACTGGTCTTAAATTCAAAATGTTTGTGATAGTTTGTACTTGTACTGAATCCTGAGGTTGATGTCAGAAACAGAAGGGTAATGATAGTTATCATGAAAATTCCCTGTGAATTCTAGGCCATTGTGTATGAGGAGAATGAGATAACAAGGTGTACAGCTGGATGAACACAGCAGGCCAAGCAGCATCAGAGGAGCAGGAAGCCTTCCTGCTCCT
>NC_063339.1:69494194-69523693 GCF_021869965.1 Rhincodon typus | reverse complement strand
TTGACAATCACTCTGGCTTAGTGATAGCATTTTCACCCGTGTGTCACAATGTTATAGGTTCAAGGTCACCTCTAAGTTGACACTTCAATACAGTACTAAGTGAAAGATTGTTGTCAGTTGCACTGTCTTTTGGATGGTCATTAAACTAAAGACCCATCTGTCATCTGACGTGAACTACCAAGATTCCCACGGTGCTATTCAAAGTGGAAGAGAGTTCATCTCCTGGCCAACACTCATCTCTCAACAAACACTGCTGGAAAAATATTTATAAGTCATTTGCCTGACTACTATCAATAGTTACATACAAGTTGGCTGCAGAGTTTGCCTAAACAACGACAGTGACAGCATTTCAAAAGTATTTAATTGACTGTTGAGCATCCTGTAATAGCCAAAGGACACGTATATAAATGCAAGTTCTTTCTTTCCATAATTACAGGTGCACATTACCACAGGAACACAACCCTACAAAACAGGTCGAGCTAATTCTTATTGCGTATCATTCTAAGTGTACTCAGCCTAAAACGTGACCATAATCATCAGCTCTCAATGATTTTGGCATACATCTTGTTACTGCACAAAACTGAGAAGAACTGCATTATTGTGCCATACGTACTAAAACAACACAATTATGGAGGAAACTAAAATTTATCAAACAATGACCTTCCCAAAACAATGCAAAGTTTTTAAACTGCTAGCCCAACATCATGAAACATATTGAATCACACGGAATACTTTCAAATGTCATATCTCTTGCAATACAAGAATTGCTTGAAAACTATTTAAAAGATTCCCTTATTTCCATACGCAGATTTAATAACGCATGAGAAGTGAGTAGACTTGATGCAATAATCCAATGTCGGAATTCAAAGTATGAATACTAAATGGTAAGTTTCAAATCACAGAATCAGCTTTAAGCATTGAGGAAATGCTTCACCCAATTATACTCAAAACTCGACGGAAAAATGCAACGATAACTAGTAGCTCTCAAACTTGAAGTATTACCAGACAATTTAGACAGCCAAGGAAAATAGACTCTTGATAATTGAGTCTGGTAATTTGCAATAAATCACTTCAGATAATCTCTCAGTCTTATTTTAATTCTGGCAACGAGGGAATCACTGCCTCGGAAAATTTTAGTAACTTTTCGAAGTAATCAGGCACCTAAGTTAATATTTTTGAAAACAGTTGCATCTTTGATGTATTATGTAATGATTGCATTCATTCACTCACTCACCCTGGTCCGTTGCTGTCACCTTTCCTCGATGATCCATCCTGTTGTTCAGTTTTTGCATGTCTCTCAGTTACCTCACTGCTGCTTTGATCCACAATCTCTCCTTCATCTAATGCGTGGTGCAACCGATAATTCACTGTTTTAAGGACAATAAACACCGCTGCTATAACAGCACTGTAGCTTCCTACAATGATCATGCTTGATGGAAGGGCCTGCAAGAGAATGAAAGAATGCAAAATGTTAAGGAACTTCAAGCAATGTTTTATAGGATGGTAATACAAAAAGAAAATCAACTTTACTCCAATTATTTTCCTACGACAATTTTATGTCTGTTCTGCATAGGGTCACTTAAATAATGGAGGGAAGCTTTCACATATCAGTGTATGTTACAATGTAATTAGTAATAAAAGTGATTACATATTTCTCCTTCCTACCAGCAAAGTATCCAAGCATACATCTTCATGCCTCTTCAGAGTTTAACAAAAGTGAAAGGACAATTTGCAAATCGAAAATAACTAACTGCTGACCACATCTACTTGCTAACTATTTACCTAAAAATTACATGTATATTTTCGATTAAGGAAATTTAAAAAATGCATTTATATATGACTTTGCATGGCACCAGATTTCCCAAAGCACTTTACAGCCAATGAAGTACTTTAAAAGGGTGCCATTCTTGTAAGGCAGGCAGCCAACTTGTATACAGCAAACATCCACAAACAGCAATACAATAACATTCCATGCATCGGAACCACAAAGTCCATAACCCCTGTCTGCCCTCAGGACCAGCACTTCAATATTCTGTGGTAGAGAATCTTCAGGCAAGACTGGGGTGGGGAGATGGTGCAAAAGAGGAGTTTGCTTTGCAATATTGAACAAGGAGCCAATTACTGCAATAAGGAGGAATTATATACTGAAGGTTCCTCCAGTGAGAGAAAACTGGTAGAACATTAAACAAACAGGAGGCATCTACATTACTGAGAGTGTACAATAGCACGTCAGGCAGGGATAGAAGGACAGATACGGGTCAAATCTCAGAGGTGTAAAAGTAATAAAGGTGAAGTTTTGCAATACTGAAGCAAATCGGACATTTTATTCTTAAACATTTTTAAGCCAAATGAGCAATGAGTCATGTTTGTAAAAACTCAGCGGCAAGAGCCTAATCTCAGGTTCTATTTAATCTGATCAACTATTGAAGAAAATTATTGCAACTAAAAAGGGACTTCATCAGCCCAAATATCAACTGGGATAGAAAAAGCGTGCAAGGCTCAGAGGGTACAGAGTTTGATTTGATTTATTATTGCCACGTGTACCTATGTACTGTGAAAAGTTTTATTTTGCATGCAGTACAGGAAGATCATACATTAGGATGCATTAGGGTAACAGAACAGAGTGAAGAATATAATGTTATTGCTGCAGAGAAGGTGCACAAACAGCGAGATCAACATTACATTTAAAATTTAGTAGGTCCCATTCTGAAATCTAATAACAGCTGTTCTTGAGTCTGTTGGTGCACGTGTATGAGCTTTTGTACCTTCTGCTTGATGAAAGAGTTTGGAAGAGATTATACCTAGGGTGGGAGGGGTCTTTGATTACGTTGGCGATCTTCCCAAAGCAGCAGGAAGTGTGGATGGAGTCAATGGATAGAAGACTGGCTTGCTTGCTTGATGGACTGTGTTCACAACTCTGTGGTCTGATGGTTCTAGGCAAAGCAGTTGCCATACCAAGCCATATTGCATCCGGATTGAATGCTTTCTATGGTGCATCTATAAAATATTAGTAAGGGCCTTTTCAGACATGCCAAACTTCCTTAGCCCTCTGAGGAAGCAGAGGTATTGTGATACTTTCTTGACTGGAACATCAATTTGGGTGAACCAGGACAGACTGTTTGTGACCATCATTCCTATGAACTTAATGCTGTCGACCGTCTCCACCTCAGTACCACTGATGTGGACAGGGGTGTGCCCTCCATCTTGCTTCTGGAAGTCAATAACCAGCTCTTTCGGTTTGCTTATATTGAGGGAGAGATTGTTATCTTTACATCACGCCGCCAAGTCCTCTAGCTCTTTCCTGTATTCTGTCTCATTGTTGTTCGAGATCTGGCCTACAACAGTAGTGGCATCAGCAAACTTGTAGCTGTTTCAACTGAATCCAGGAGAGCTTTTTAAACCAGCAGACGAAGTCCTACGGGAGTGTGCAGTGTTGGACTTAATTTTTGTAATAAAACTGGGCAAGCAGGAGCAGCATCAGTGGGAAGGCATGTCAGTGATAGTAATATAACTCATTAAAATTTAAGGCAGTTATAGAAATGGAGGAAGATGGACTGGAAGTATAAGGCTCTGAACACCATACCAAACAAGGTTACAGGTCAAGTGCCACACAATGGGATTAAAGTAGATAAGATGATCAGCACAGACACGACCAGCTGAAGGGTTTCTTTCCATACTGTAAGCCTCCATTCATCACAAACAGCACTTATGACAAGACACTAGGTTTCTCTACCAGGAAGCATCAAAACTAGTTTAAATGAGAACGACAGAGAGATCCAGAAGCTATTAAATTCACAAGTGTAAGGCATTGCTGACCTGGAGGCATCACCAAACTTAAAAGGATAGAAAGCAGGTCTACAGACAACTGAAGCAAAGGTCCAAAAATAAAACTCATGACCTAAAGAAAAGATGGTAGATAAAAGCTGCACAGGAAATGCAGCCACTCCAAGACATCGATGACATGTGTGGATTCTTCGGCACGGTTATGACAATCTACGGTCCAAGGACCCACACCACTGGATTCAGTGCTGAAATACTAAAAAATGGCAGTGAAACACTCTTGGCTTGTATACTTAATCTCATCTCCCTCATTTGGAGAGGGGAGAGCATGCTAGTGGATCCTCAAGATGCCATAATCGTGATCGTCTTCAACAAAGGGGAGAAGACCAACTGGAGTACCTGCTGATTACTCTGCCTGTTGTCCAGCATAGGCAAGGTCATTGCAAAAATTCTCCTCACTCATCTCCTCTTAGTGGCTGAAGAACTCCTACTGCACAATACGATTCCATCAATCAAGACGCACAGAGGACATGTTATTTACATTGACGCAAATTTAACAGACACGCAGACAGCAGCAGCAGCAGCAGCAGCAGCAGCAGCAGCAGCAGCAGCAATCTCTTCACTCCATCAACTGGGAAAGATATGGAAAGTTCTCAAAAATCAGGTGCCCACAAAATTTTATTACCGTCTTTTATCTGCTGAATAACAAGTGGAAGCTGTGATTTTCAATGTACCCATCAAAGATCCGGTGTGGAAACCGGGGTCAAGTAAGGCTGCGCCATTGCACCAATACTCTTCACCATCCTCCCTGCCAGAACACTCCATCCCATCTCCATGAAACTTTCTGCTAATGGGGAGCTAATCAATAGGACAAGCAAGATACTGTTTAACCCAAGGTACCATACAGTGCAGATCCAATTCCGTCAGAGCTACAGTATGCAGACAACTGTTACATGTGCACACAGAGGCCAAGCTTCAAACTATCATCAGTGCATTCACAGCGGCACATGAAAGAATGGACCTAAACATGTCGAAGACAAAAAAAGTCTTTAAACAGTCTGCCCAGTCCACACAATCCCACAAACACCATCAAATCCACCATCACCTCCCCATGACTATTAAGATCCACAACAAGGTACTGGACAATATGGATCAATTTCTAATATCTTGGGAGCTGCCTCCCAGTGAAGTCAAACATTAGCAGTGAAATTTAACATAGCCAAAGGCTGTGCTGAAGGCTATGTGAGGAATAGAGTGATTGAGGACAAAGACCTCAAACCCAACACCAAGCTCATCATCTACAGGGCAACAGTGTTACCAGCCCTCATGTAAGCTTTGGAGAGATGAACAATATACAGTAGCCATCAAAAACCTGAAGAGAAGTATCACTAGTGATGCCATCTCAAAATATGCAAATCCAATGGCAGGATAGGCACCCCATTATCAGCATCCTCTCTCAGGCCAACGTCCCCAGTAGTGTGGCACAGGTTACAATCAATCAGCTGCATTTTAGGCACGTCACATCCTCTGCATGCCTAACACAACTTCCAAAACAAGCTCTCATCTCCTGGCTTCATCTTGGCAAATAGTTACCAGAAGGGCAGAGAAAACACTTTAAGTTTATCTTTAATATCTCTCTGAAAAATTGCAATATCCCCACTGACTCATGGGGATCTCTAAAACAAGACCACGCAAAAACAAGAAGCCTCCACAAAGTTTCCAACCATTTGAACAGATCCAGATAGAGGTCAAGTGGACAAGGTGTACAAATCCACCGCAGGATCCACAACAGCAGACTGGAATAAAGCCTCAATTATGAGGAATGGCCCGAGAATAAAGAACAATGATGGATAATCTGCTTTTGTGATGCTAATTTAAAGGTGAATACTAGCCCGGACAGCATTTTTACTTTCCCAACTCTTTTTCTAAACGATGACTTAAGGCCTTTGACATCCATGTCAGAAGACAGTCAGGGCCTCAGTTTAATGTTCATCCAAAAGACTTAACAGCAAATGAATCAACGACAGAAGGAAGGATCTGAAAGCAGGATATTTTAATAGCTATCTTGTGACCACCCTATGGATGCTGACTTCAACAATAAGTAAATCAATTGCTGACATTTCCTGTTGTATTATATAGTATTTATTTTCATTACTTCACTGGCAGACAAAGAAACAAACAGTCCTGCTATTACACCCATAAATGGAAGCCACAGGACAGTATTCAGTTGTTATTTCTAATTCCAATCCCACAGCAATGTGATTTACTTTCAACTACACTTCTGAAATGTCCTTAACAAGCCACTCAAATCAAGGGGCAATTAGGAATGGGCAATAAATGGTGGCCCAGCCAGATATGCCAACATCCCATGAATGATTTTTTTTAAATTACCACAGACTGAATCAAACTTAAAGTTTAAACATGACCAATGCATAACAACTACACAAATAAAAAACCAGTAACAAATGATCAAATATTATAAATGCACTAGGATCCAAAATCATAGCATTATAATATCTGCGTGTTTTAAATTACTGATTTGTTATCTAAAGTGCAGCCTAGATGTAAAATGAAGAGGTTACATTAAAAGGTACAATTAAAATTAAAGAATTAAACCAAGTCTAGATCAAGAGAACATGACTGGGGGGAATCAAAGTTTAAAACTAAAGAAAATTATTCACACAAAAGACGGAACTGCACATTTATATTTATTCATTTACAGAACATGTTTCTGGCAGGTTCGACGTGTGTGCGCGCGCGTATGCCCGCGCATGCATACAAACTGCGGAGTGGGGGGAATGGGGATGCACAGGGGTGGGGAACAGTGAATGCAGAAGTGTTGAAGGAGGGATATGAAAGAGTTAAGGAGAGGAAAAGCAGAAGAGAGACAAGGAGGCAGCATGGAGGGAGGAACTGGGGATGAAAGAGGGGTTGCAGGGAGGCAAAAAGAGATGTCTGGGAAGGATATTCAAAGAGGGGAGGAAGGGGGATGCAGGGAGGGTGAAAGAGGGGACGCAGGAGAAGTGGTGGGGGAAGGAGGGGAAAGGGGGGGGGGGGGGAATGGGGAAATAAAAGATGTGATGGAGAGATGGAGAGGGCATGTGAGGTGGTGGAGGGGAATGAGAGTCTGCAGGGTCCGGGAGAGAGCATGCAGAGGGGCAAGAGAGGATATGAGCAGGGTTAGAAGATGGGGTGTGAGGGAAGAAAGAGAGAATGCTACAGGGGCAAAAGAGCTGGGGTAGGAGCGGAGGAGCTGTAATGTAACGTGATGGCCTATGGGAGGGGGGCAAAGAAAACTTCATGATCTAGGGGGAATCCTAACTGAGACATTATGGTTAAATCTGATCTGATGTCTGAAAATTAACTGAGAAACAGATTTTTGATTGAACACATTTTCAGTTGAACAAACTACACACAGATCAACATTTGTCCACTATAACTTATCCACAGATTTCATTACATTCATGTTTCATATCTACAGCAAGTATGTTTCACCAAATCAAATCTGCATGAAAATGCATTTATAAACCAGATGTCCCTTAAAGAATGGATTCATTCTCTGAGGTAAGGGAAAAAAGTTCAAAAGGCACACACCTTTTTATAAATACATCTGGTGACTTAGCAGCAAAACATCATTCAGTCATGATTCTGAAGTCAAAGTTTCACTCAACATAACTCCTCCCCAATGCTACCACACACTAGCCGATTTATAGTCAGAGACCCTTCCATCCAACTAGTCCAAGCCAGCCATGTTCCCAAACCAAACTAGTCCTACTTGCCTGGTTTTGGCCCATATCCTTCCAAACCTTTCCTATTCACGTACTTATCCAAATATCTTTTTAGATGTTGTAAGTATACATGCTTCCACCACTTCCTCTGGCAGTACATTCCACATATGGACCACCATCTGTATAAGAAAGGTCACCCTCGTGTCCTTTTTAAATATTTCTCTTTTCACCTTAAAAAAATGCCCACTAGTTTTGAACTGCCCTACCCCACCCCAGGAAACGACACTTGCTAATCACCATATATATATGCCCCTCATGATCTTATCAACCTCTATAAGGTCACCCCTCAACCTCCTACGCTCCAGTGAAAGAAGTCCCAGCCTATCCAGCTGATGTTATAACTCAAACTTTCCATTCCCGGCATCATCCTGGGAAATCTTTTCTGAATCCTCTCCAATTTAATAATATCCTTCCTATAGCAGGGTGACCACAACAGTACACAGTATTCCAGAAGAGGCCTCAATGGAATCTCCATGACCTTCCCTGTCTTTATCATCTCAGAGTCACAGGCTCATTGACATCTACAGCACAGAAAAATGCCCTTCGGTCCATTGAGTCGGTGTCAGCAGAAAACAAGCACCTGACTTTACTAATCCCATTTTCCAGCACTTGGTTCATAGTCCTATGTGCTTTTGCATCACACTTACATATCTAAATACTTCTAAAATGCTGACAGTTTCTGTCATTACCACATTACAGATAGTGAGTTCCAGACATCTAGTGATCTGGATGAAGAAAAAACTTTTGCTCACATCCCTTCTAAATCTTGTACCCGTTACCTTAAATCTATACCCTGTGGTCATTGATTCTTCCATCAAGAGGAAACATTTCTTTGTGTCTACCCTATCTATGTCCTTCATAATTTTCTAGATTTGAATCATGTCCCCTAAACCCCCACCTCAGGCTCCTCTGCTCCAACATCCTGGTAAATCTGCTATGCACCCTCTCCAGTGTAATCATACACCCCCTACAACGTGGATTCCAGGACTGCACACAATGCTCTAGCTGTGGCCCAACCAGTGTTTTGTGCAGTTCCAGCATAACCTACCCAGCTCTTAAACTCTTGAGCCTCAGCTAGTTAAGGCAAGTATCCCATATGCGTTCTTAACCAATTCATCTAAATGTCTAACCCACGAATTTTCACATCATCTGCCAATTTATTAATGCAGAAACGTAGAAGATAGGAGAAGGAGGAGGCCATTCAGCGCTTCGAACCTGCACCACCATTCATCACGATCATGGCTGATTGCCCAATTCAATCGTCTAGTCCTGCTTTCTCCCCATAACCTTTTATGCCATGTGCCCCAAGCGCTATATATAGTTGCCTCTTGAATACATTCAATGTTTTGGCATCAACTACTTCCTGTAGTAATGAATTCCACAGGCTCACCACTCTGGGTGAAGAAATGTCTCCTCATCTCAGTCCTAAATGGTTCTACCCTGAATCCTCAGACTGTAACCCCCTGGTTCTGAACACACTCACCATCAGGAACATCCTCCCTGTCTCGTCCTGTTACAATTTTGTCCCCCCTCATTCGTCTGAACTCCAATAAAAACAAACAAACAACCTTAAACAAGTCAATCTCTCCTCATATGTCAATCTCACCATCCCTGGAATCAGCCTGGTAAACCTTCACTGCACTCCCTCAAGAGCAAGAGCATCCTTCCTCAGAAAAGGAGACCACACCTACACATAATATTCTAGGTGTGGCCTCACCAAGGCCCTGTATAACTGCAACAAAACATCCCTGCTCCTGTACTCAAAACCTCTTGCAACGAAGGCCAACATATCATTTGCCTTCTTTACTGCCTGCTGCACCTGCATGCTTACCTTTCGCGACTGGTGGACAAGGACACCCAGGTCCCGCTGCACAGTCCCCTCTCCCAATTTACAGCCATTCAGATAGTAATCTGCCTTCTTGTTTTTGCTTCCAAAGTGAATAACCTCACATTTATCCAACTTATACTGCATCTGCCATTGAAATGCCCACCCACCCAACCTGGCCAGATTATGCTGAAGGATCTCTGCATCCTCGTCACAGTTCACCCTCCCACCCAACTTGACATCATTTGCAAACATGGAGATGTTACGTCTTGTTTCCTCATCCAAATTATTAATATATATTCCGAATAGCTGGGGTCCCAGCACTGATCCCTGTGGCACCCCGATCATTACTGCCTGCCAATTTGAAAACAACCCATTAATTCCTACTGTTTCCTCTCTGCCAACCAGTTTTCTATTTATCTCAATACATTTTCCCCAATCCCATGCACTTTAATCTTGCACAGTAATCTCTCATGCATGACTTGATCAAATGCTTTCTGAAAGTCCAAATATACCACATTGACTGGCTCCCCTTTGTCAACTCTACTAGTTACATCTTCATAGAATTCCAACAGATATATCAAGCATGATTTCCCCTTCATAAATCCATGCTACCTCTATCTGATCCTACCACTGCTTTCTAAATTCTCTGCTATAAGATCCTTAATAATGGATTCGACAATTTTCCCCACTACCAATGTTAGCCTTACTCGTCTGTAATTCCCCGTTTTCTCTCTACCTTCCTTTTTGATTCAAGTCTAAATCATTCCTATACACCACAAACAGCAAGGGCCCCAATACTAATTTCTGCAGGACCCCACTGGATAAGAGTTCCAGGCAGCAAAACATCCCTCAACCATCACTGTCTGCCTCCTGCCTATCAGCCATTTCTGGATCCAATTAGCCAAATTTCCTTAGATTCCACAGGCTCTTACTTTTGCTATAAGTCTTCCATGCCAGAACTTATCAAAAGCCTCACTGAAGTCCAAATAAGTTATGTCAAATGCATCACCCTCATCTACACACCTGGTCACCTCTTCGTAAAATTCAATCAATTTGATCAGCTATGGCCTCCCCTTAATAAAACATATTGACTATTCTTTATTACTTCATGTCTCTCCAAGGGCATGTTAGTTCTGTGCCTCAGAAATGCTTCCAATAGTTTCCTCACAAATGAGATTAGACTGACCGGCCTGTAGTTTCCCGGTTTACCCTTCCTCCCTTCTTAAATAAGGGTATTACGCTGTCTGGCCTCCAGTGTTCTGGCACCTCTCCTGTGGCCAGAGAGGAATTGAAAACTATTGCTTGAGCCACCACTACTTCTTCCCTCGTCTCACTCAACAGCCTGGGGTATGTTGCATGTGACCCTGGAAATTTAATTACATTTAAGGCTCCCAAACCCTTAAAATCTCTCTCTGTCAATGCTAATTTATTTAATTCCATCACAGCCCTTCTCTCTGATTTCTATACCCACCCTTTCTACTACCTCACACAAATGACCACTGTAGTCCTTCAGGGATCTGTCTCTTTCCCTTATTATCCTGTTACCCTTAATGTACTTGCAAAATAACTTGGCTGAATCCTTTAGTTTACCTGTTATTATCCTTTCATGCTTCTTTTTTGCTCTATCCCAATTTACTTTTTAAGTTCCCTCTTGTACATTCTATACTCTTCTAGGGCTTCTGCTGCTTCGCTCCCTCGGTATCTGCCATAAACTTCCTTTCTTTTTATTCAAACACATATATCCCTCAATATCCAGGGTTTTCTGTATTGTTGGTCCCACCCTTGATCTTTATTGGAACATGCTGGTCTTGTACTTTCTCTCTTTCCTTGAATGTATCCATTGCTCTGATACAGAGTCACCGAGAAGTATCTGTTGTCAGTCCACTCCAGCCAAATCATATCTGACCCTATTTAAAATCAGCTCTCAGTTTAGAATTTTGATTTTTCCATAACAATCTTGAATGTAATGAAGTTCCAACTATCTCCAAAAATGTCGCCCCAGATACTTCAACAACTTGGCCAGTTTCATTAGGTCTGGTTTTCTTCCAATTTGTAAAACATCAGTCCCTAGACATAGTGGCAAGAGGGCGATTCTGTTAACTCATTTTGAACTCGAGTAACTTGGGAATTTGTTGATAGCAAAATGATTTGCTAAACTGCATGTTATTTATCATTTGCATTTCATTTATAGCTTTCAACATCCCTATGGAATTATTACTCAAAATCTCATGACTGCCACAGCAAAAAAACATAACAGTGTCCTACAAAATATTTGTTTCATTCTTGTGTTTAAGTTGCAATGGATAAGCCAAGAAAAACATAAGCTTGTGTTCAATCTTCATTCTAATTAGCAATTGAATAGCAATAACAGATAACTTACATTTCAACTTGCTTCAGTCACTGTTCAGTACAAATGTTTACAATACACAGAAAAAACAAATAGCAGCTCTGCCATAGTCTAAAGATGACATTTTGCACTTATACAGCACCCCAAACAAAAATTTTTCCAGAAGCATTACAAATAATGGACACCGTGCCAAAGGAGGCTTGAACAGTCAAAGGTGACCAAACAGTTGATGAAAAGGGCAAGAAAGAGGCTTTGAAAGGAGTATCTTACTGAAGTTAAGAGGTATAGGAGGGCTAGACCACGGAGCTGGACCATGGAGGTGGCACTGATATCGTCAACTGCGTTAAGGGTGGCACATGGTCATGGGGACAATATATACATAGATATATCTATGCAGCGATCCAACCTGTGGGATTTGTGTGTATAATTTCTAATTTTTTTTGTGAGCTTGGGTTTCTGGTGTTTGAGTTCATAACTGGTAGGCTTTCTGTGCGACTAAAGTTGAAATCAATTTGTGAGCAGTTCTATAGCCACAATGATTTTTAAAAAAAATCTTTAAGGTCTGGCTTTAGAATGAATGGGTTCTGTACATTTATTTTGGACTTTCGTTCATTTAGACTGTGTGCAAACCAGTAATATAAATAATGGGGCCTCAAAAGTTTGTTACTATATTCTAGAACTTAACTTTTTTTAAGATCAAAGGAAATGTCCATAGCTGACATTGGAAGACTTCTAGTTTCATTTTGACTTTGAGTGGGTCAGTCTGGCAAAGTCATAGAGTCAGAGTCACAGAGGCGTAGAGTTGTACAGCATGAAAGTAGACCCTTCCGTCCAACTCGCCCATACCAACCAGATATCCGAAATTAATCTAGTCCCATTTGACAGCATTTGGCCAATATCCCTCTAAACCCTTCCTATTCAGATGCCTTTTAAATGTTTTAATTGTATCAGCCTCCACCATTTCCTCTGGTAGCTCATTCCATACACTCACCACTCTCTCCGTGAAAAAGTTGACCCTTAGGGACCTTTCAACTCTTTCCCCTCTCACCTTAAACCTATGCCCTCCAGTTTTGGACTCCCCCACCCTGGGGAAAAGACCTTGTCTAGTCACCCTATCCCTGCCCCTCATGATTTTATAAACCTTTACAAGGTCAACCTTCAGCCTCCAACGCACCAGGGAAAATAGCCACAGCTTATTCAGACTCTCCCTATAGCTCAAATTCTCCAACCCTGGCAACATCCTCATAAATCTTTTCTAAACTCTTTTCAGTTTCAGATCATTACTCCTCTAGCAGGGAGACCAGAATTGCAAGTAGTTTTCCAAAAGTGGCCTAACCAATGTCCTGTACAACCACATTATGACCTCCCAACTCCTATACTCAATGCACTAACAAAAGCAAGCACACCAAACGGCTTCTCCACTATCCTGTCTACCTTGGACTTATGATGGCTGTAGATAGGGTTGCCTGAGAACAGTAGGGTTATATTGATTAGGTTACCTTAGAGTGAAGACTTAGTGCTAGACCCAGACCAGATGTGTTAGGATAAAAGGTGGGCCAGGGTGGAATGTTCTTCAGAGAGTTAGTGCAGACTCGATTGCCTCTTTCTGGATTCTACTAATGCTATGCATTTCAAATAGATGGTTTAGATTATTCTGTTTTATTTTCATTGCTTTTGTTAGTAAATTTCTATTTTATAGTTAAAAAAAATCCTCAACATGGCATGCTTGTGTATCACAGAGAGACAATATTGCTAAAACTAAAACAAATAAAAATATAAAATCAATCAACCCAGATTCCTGACTGGGATCTCATGTGTCTGGCAATAAATATCAGCTGGCATTGTCTCTCTCTCTCTCTCTCTCTCTCTCTCTCACACACACACACACACACACACACACACACACAAAAAGGTAATGAATCATTGCTATAAACACGGAAAATTGTGTTTGCAATGCAAACCTGGAGTTTGTAGAAACCTAATTGAAAAGGTTCAACCAACTTATGGGGAGACAGCAATGGATTTGGAAGCTGGCAACTAATGCAAGTACTTGAGAAAAATAAATTTCAGTGATGGGGTGCTCATAAGCAAAATGATCAAAAGGTAAAAACAATAAACAAATAGAGATTCCAACATCTGCAGTAATTTGCTCCTACAGGATCAAAAGGTGGGTATTTAAGAAATGGGTAATGACAAGTTTTGAATGTATGGAGGATGAGCAAAGAGAATCATTTAAAATACCAGTACAAAAGAGGGACAGCTTGATGATCAACGGCTTAATAGTTATAAGTTAAAAGGAAGAGGAAGTCCTGCATGCAGGAGGACCCAATAGTGGAGTAAATGCAGAGAAACTACAGAGAAATTAAGTGAGTTCTGTGAAAGGACAGGGCAAAGAATGGAATGAAATATGGCATGGTGGGGAAGGAAAGGGAAAGCAGCAAAAGTCACTAGAAACCTGGTGGCAAAGAAGTGTATAAAGATCCTTTCGGTCATTATTAAAAGCCAGAATACGAAAGGACACGGTAGCTGGTAGTGGACGAGAAACCAGGACATAATTTTTTGCTCCAGGATGGTCCAACACAAGTGGTTGACTTCAGCAAAAGTAGTATGACACTCAGTACCACTTGATTTCGTCCAGCAACACCTCGTGATGAGTTTGTTGCGTTCAATGAACAATTTTTTTTTTTTTTTTTTTTTAAAAAAGTGTCACTGCTACGGCTAGCATTCACTCCCCATCTTTAATTGTTCTCAATGTAGTGGTGATAAATCCCCTTCAACCACTGCAGTCCATCTTGTGTAGGTGTATTCACAACACTGATCAGAAGTTCCAGCTTTTTTGACTTATTAGCTGTTGGAACCGCATTACAAATCCAAATCAGGATGGTGCTTGAAGGTGACAAATTCC
The DNA here is from genome assembly GCF_021869965.1 of Rhincodon typus. Taxonomy (NCBI): domain Eukaryota; kingdom Metazoa; phylum Chordata; class Chondrichthyes; order Orectolobiformes; family Rhincodontidae; genus Rhincodon; species Rhincodon typus. The sequence continues at coordinate 69,509,045 of NC_063339.1, read as the reverse complement.
CAAGCATCCACTGTCCTTGTTTTCCAGATGATAGAAGTCATGGGTTTGGAAAGTGTTATCAAAGGGTACTTGGTGAATTGCTGCAGTGCATCTTGCATATTGCACACACTGCTGCCAATGTGCACTGACTGTAGAGGAGTAAATGTTTATGATATTACGATATTGATCAAGTGTGCTTGAACATTGCAACACTCATCCAGATAACTGAAGTGGTATTCCATCGCATTCCTGATTGTGCTACATTGGTGGTGAGGCAGAAGGTGAGTTCATCATCTGAGAATTCCCAGCCTCTGACCTGCTCTTGCAACTAAGTATCTACATAAAAAACAAAAGAACTGCGGATGCTGTAAATCAGGAACAAAAACAAAGTTGCTGGAAAAGCTCAGCAGGTCTGGCAGCATCTGTGGAGGAGAAAACAGAGTTAACGTTTCGGGTCCAGTGACCCTTCCTCAGAACTGATGTGTGTGTAAGTATTTATATAGTTTGGCCAGCTCAGCTTTTGGCCAATGGTGATCTCTGAAATGTTGATGATGGAAGTTTCAGCAATGTTAATGTCATTAAACGTTAAGTGAAAATGGGCAGATTTTCTCGTTGGAGACTGTCATTGACCAGCACTAGTTTGGTGCAAAACATTACAAGCTACATAGATCACAAGCCTGAATGTTGATCAAATCTCGGTGCACATAAGTACTGAAACAGTCCATGCCCATGTGCAATCAGTGAACATTCTGATTTCTGACGTTATGATGGAGTGAACATCACTGATGAAAGTAGTTTAAGATGGTTGGATCTAGGAAACTACCACGGAAAAGTTCCTATAATGATGCAAGACGTCTGTAAGCTTTCAGTTTCTTAGGGATAAGGACGACAGTAGTCCTCAGGTGGAAGCACTAAATTGGGGTGGAGAGAAGGGTAGGAAGAAGAAAGAGGCCTACTACCACAATATTGAGGAAGAATTGGGGAATGTAGATTGGGAAACAAGTGTTTGAGGGTAAATCCACATATGGAGTGTGGGAATCTTTTAAAGGCCACTTAGAGTTCAGGACCAGCTTGTTCCTGTGAAGATGAAAGATAAGGATGGCAAGATTCAGGAACCTTGGATAACAAGAGAAATTGGGAGCTTCAAAAAGAAAAAATAGGTATACATAAGGTTTCAGAAACAGAACACAGATTGAGCCCTCAAAGAATACAAAGATAGCAGTAAAGAAATCAAACAAGGAATTAGGGGGGTTAAAAGGGGCAATGAAACATCTTTGGCAAACAGGATGAGGGAAAATCCCAAGGAGTTTTATACATATATAAAAGGAGCAAGCAGGTAGCGAGGGAAAGGGTAGGTCCACTCAAGGACAAAAGGAGGGAATGTGTGTATGGAGCCAGAGCAGGTGGGTGAGATCTTTAATGAAAACTTTGCGCCAGTATTCACAAAAGGAGAAGAATTTAGTGGATGCTAAGTTTCGGGAGGGGTATGTTGATATTCTAGGACATGTCAAGATATCAAAAAAAAACATGTTGCTGGGTGTTTTGAAAAGCATTAAGGTAGACAAGTCCCCAGGACCTAATGGGGTCTGTCCCAAAATCCAGTGGGGGAGGCAGGTGAGATAGCTGGGGCCTTGTACAAAATCTTTACGTTCTCTTTACTGACTGACTATTCTCTGGGACCTGGCCTATGTTTCTTTGTTTAAGAAGGGCAACAGGAATAATATGGGAAATTATAGGCCAGTGACTCTTTGGTCAGTGGTAGGGATACTACCAGAGAAGATTCTTAGGGATAGAATTTACTCACATTTAGAAAAATATGGACTTATTATCGATAGGCAACATAGTTTTGTGTGGGTTTTATGAAGAAGTGACAAAGATGATTGATGAGGGCAGAGCAGTAGATGTTGAACATATGGACTTCAGCAAGGTCTTGGACAAAGTCCTTTAGTGCAGGCTGATAGGAAAGGTGAGGTCACATGGGATCTGCACTGAGATGACGAGATGCAAACGGAACTGGCTTAATCATAGAAGAGATTGGTGGTGGAAGGGTGCTTTTCTAACTGGAGATTTGTGACCAGTGGTGTTTCACTGGTGGTGGGACCCCTGTTGTTGTAATATACGTAAATAATTTAAGAGAATGTAAGTGGCTTGATCGGTAAGTTTACGGATGACACAGAGATTGGGGGAGCTGCGGATAGCTGAGGAGGATTGCCTGAGGATACAGCAGGATATAGATAGGCTAAAGATTTGCAGAGAAATGGCAGATATACTTTAACCCAGACAAATGCAAGGTGATTAATTTTTGGAGATCTAATGCAGGAGGGAAGTGTACAATAAGTGGCAGAAGCCTTAACAGCATCATCGCTTTTGTAAATTCATCCACAGGATGAAGGTGCCACTGGCTAGGCCGAGCACTTACTGCCCAGAGGGCAGTTCAGAGTCAACCACATTGCTTGGGCCTGGAGTCACATGTAGGCCAGACCAGGTAAGGTTGGCAGTTTCCCTTGCCTAAAGGACATTAGTGAACCATAGAGACCACAGAAACATTCATAGGCATCTAGCCATTCAGGTCCACAGTTCCCGGAAAGTGGCTATACAATTGGATAAGTTGGTCAAGAAAGCATATAGCATGCTTGCCTTCGTTGGTCAGAGCACAGCATAGAAAAATTGGCAAGTAGGTTGCAGCTGTATAGAAATTTAGTTAGGCCACAATTGGAATATTGTGTACAGTTCTGGTCGCCATGTTACAAGGAGGATTTGGAGGCTTTGGGCAGGGTACAAACTAGTTTACCAGGATAGTGCCTGATTTAGAGGGTATTAACTAATGAGGAGAAATTGGACAAACTTGGTTTGTTTTCACTTTGAACGTAGAAGGATGAGGGGGCAACCTAACAGAAGCCAATAAAATTTTAAGAGGCATGGATAGAACAGATAGTGAGTGTCTTTTTCCCACAGTAGAAATATCAATAATTTTCAGGTGAAAGGGGGTAAGTTTCAACTGAGAGGCAGTTGTTTTTTTCTTTAGAGTAGTTTGAATGGACGTGGATAAAATAGCAGCGTTTAAGAGGCATCTTGAGGAATATGAATAGGCAGGGAATACAGGGATATGGACTGCAGAGACAAAACGTTTTTAGTTTTCAAAGGCATGTGTCGGCAGTTTCTTTGTGGGCAAAAGGGTTTGTTTTTGTGCAGTACTGTTCTTTGTTCTTTGATTTCTTGGAGCTCAAATGATTGGCCTCCAACAACTACAATCATCTTTTGTGCTAGGTAGGACTCCAGCAGTGAAGAAATTTCCCCTGGTTCTCGTACTTCAATTTACCTCAGGCTCCTTGATGCCATACCTCAATTAAATTTTGCCTTGATGTCAAAGGAAGTCTCTCTCATTTCTTCATCTTCAAGTCAACTCTTATCTATGTCCAGACAAATGCTATGTTGAGATCTAATGTTAAGTGGAATTGGCAGAATCCAAACAAGCAGTGAGCAGAATTTTAAGCAGGTTCTGCTTGATAACACTCTGCCGATGAGGGACAATAGACTGGTAATTGGCTGGATTGTAATTTGTCCTTTCTTTCAAAATGGGCAATTGTCCACATTGTTTAAGCTTGGCATCTGTAATAGCGAGGAACTAAAAAAGAGCCTGCAATGTATCGTCCACTTGGCATTCCTGGTTGAAGATGGCTACAAGTTCTCCAGTCTTACGTTTCACTGAAGTGCTGGTGCCCCTGGCCATTCAGCATAAGGATAGTCATAGTTAGCCAGAGGAAGGGGCTCTATTTCATTGACCCCACCATTCATGACTAGATACAACAGGACTGTAGAGCTTTCATCCGATCTATTAACTGTCATATCACTTTGCTGTCTTTTTTCTAAATTGTTTCATAGAACATTGGTGTTGCCAGTCAGGCCAGCATTTATTATCCACTCCTAGGTGATGTCATGCTTCCACTCCTTAGTGTGCTGTAGCCTAACTAAATTAGCATTTCATTGCTGCCATGCATTGCACTTCATGGTATATTCCCCTCCATTCGTCTTTGAGCCAGAGCAGCTTCCCCAGTATGATGGCAAAAGCAGCCCAAGCGATTTCTCAGGCCATGAAACGATAGATTTCTGTCAAAAACCAAAAGAACTGCGGATGCTGTAAATCAGGAACAAAAACAAAGTTGCTGGAAAAGCTCAGCAGGTGTGGCAGCATCTGTGGAGGAGAAAACAGAGTTAACGTTTCTGGTCCGGTGACCCTTGCTCAGAACTTTGTTGATAGCTGTCGATAGATTTCTGTTGTTGGCCGACATCTATACCTAGTCTAGAGCTGCTCTGAACTTGCCCTTATAACAGCAGTAGTGTCACACAACAGAGGATGCCCTCAGTGTGAAGTCAGAACTCAGTTTCCATATGGACTGTGCAATGGTCACTACTAACTGTAACTTAATGGACAGATGCACAGATGTAAGTTAGTAAGAAGTAGTCTCCCTTCGCTGCTGGTTCTTTCATGACCTGCATGGACCCAATGTGGCATGTCATTCAAGACTCAGCCAACACAGTTATGATACTACAAAGCCATTGAAATATAGCTAGAGTGCATTCTGTGCCCTTATTACTCTTCGTGTGCCTTCCAAAGAGGTCTGATTCATTGCACTTGTCTGTGTGCGCACGCGCTGGCATGCGTCAGGGGAGGAGTAAGATAAAGTTGTCCACAATCAGAAGGCTTTCTTGCCCATTTATAACACAATACCACATTTTTGTCAAATCCACAGTGAAGACCAGTGTCATTACCACCATCCCACCTTCTCCCCCCGATACTAGTGAGGGGAACTTCACAAAGCTGGCAGGACAGCGCATAATTTTCTTGTGCCTAGGTTAATGCCTTGTGGTCCATGCCTTTATTCCTACACCATTTGTTTGCAGCAGCTTCATACAATGAAGTGACTTGGCAGGTCATTTCAGTGTACAGTTAAGAGTTTTGGGTTTGGAGTCAGATGTAGGCTAGATCAGCTAATCAGGAGACTCCTTTCAATGATGGATCGAGCAAAACTGATGGACTTTTCTGACTCTCCAGTAGTTTCCTGGCCACAATGATTGATGAGTAGATTTTCATTCCCAATTGAATAACGGAACTTGAATTCCTGCAGCTGCCAAGGTGGAATATGAACTCATGTCTCCGAAGCATTTGGCTGAGTTTCTTTACCATAAATACAAGATCATTACCATTGTGCTCCTATTCACATCTACATCCTGTAGATTTCAAGAGACAAAAGATGGCAGCTATGTCAATGATGATCACTGAAATGGAAGACAATAAACATTTGACTGGGTACCAGGTAAAATAGTGGATAAGTAAATTACTGATTGCTGAAGTACTGAATCACGTGCACAAGGACATGGGTGCAGAAAGACATGGGTACAGAAGGGGGTGAGAGGATGAAGATGGTGACAATACAAAGGAGCAGTGGGAATTAGACTTGCTACTGTTGGAAATATTGCAAGTAAAGAGGCCATAACAAGTTGTGAAAGGAAAAGTTTATATGGAGTGCAAAGGTTTAGAATGAGCAGAAGGGCAGTGAATTCAGAGGTCACCATGAATGCCCACCTTCCTCAACTGAGGAATGGAGTCCCTCCGATTAAGCCACCACTAGTTATCTCACTCTAATGGCAGAGCAGCCCTACGGTCCTGTGGAACTATGGCAACTTTATTATACAATGACAATGGAGTTAGTGACTAATTATCGAAATCAATGTCTATCAATTAGTCTAAAACAGACCTAAAAACAGTCCTACTACACATGACTTTCTCCAGGCTTATATTCATTGCTTTGACCTATAATAGCTATAGCAGTGATGGCTTTCTAGTTTTCTAGATAACAAGGGTCGATTGTACTCAACCTATTTATTTTCTTCACATTATAGTAAACTTCAAAAGCTTGGAGGACAGCATGGCCCTGGCTGCAATCAAAGTGAGGGGGGAGGCATGGTGAAGTGGTAATGTCACTGGATCAATCCAGAGCCTCATTCCAAAGCTCTGGGAATATGGGTTTGAATCCCACCATGACAAATGGTGATATGTGGGAAAGCGTGAGGTTGTGCAGATTGGTAGGAAGAATACAGGCATAGACTCCTTACTGGAGTTTCCGCCAATGCTGTCCTTGTTCCCACCTCCTCCGATTCACTGCCCCAGAGCAATGATTGCCTCATACCTATTGATAGTGATCTCACTGCTGCCCGTGCAGGGTGTCTTAGAATCCTCCATTTCCATGGACAGACTTAGCCCTAGAGCTGTACTCATCTTAAACCTTTGACAAACATCAGCGAGCAGCCCTAGACATGACTGAACAAACCCTGCTTAATATCACTGCAGCTTGCTAACTGACACTACTTAATTCTTCTCATTGCTGCTGTTGGCCCTACAGAACAGACCATTGCCAACTCCCCTGACTGCACTCAACTAATCCCCTGACATTGAGCACCCCAAGTTGACAACTGACCACAGCCAAGCCTCCGAGCCACCCTGCAACCCTTCTTCCACGTTCCTTCAATTCCCTGGTTTGCCACATTTGCTAAGAAAGGAAGCTGAATATTAATGAAGTGTTTAACAAGCTATAATTTCCCTTAATTGGCACATAGCAACTGCTTAGCAAAAAAAACTCATCTCACCACTTAACAAAAGCATAAAAGATGTAGCAAGCTACTCCCAACATAAAAGGTAGGCGTCAGAAGACTTTTCATCCATTCGGTCACAAATTTTACCACAGTCCATGGTGCTCAGACCCCTCTGTTACTGAGGTTAGATAAAAAGTTGGGAGCATAAAAATGAGGATAAATACCAAATGACCTGTTTTTGTGCTGTTAATACTACAAAATACTTTTTAAATAACAAATTTCAAATCATTCCCTTATGCGATTCACATCAGAGATGTGTTACTGGCTCACAACATATTCCAGAATCTTGTCCTGCAGTGAGACAGAAATAAAGCAATTCAAGTTTTACATGTTGTGTTTCTGTTTTCTTCTTATCTAACTACATTTGGCAGTGTCCATCAGCAAGAAGTGGACAGCCAACATGATATGATTAACCAAAAATTGGCAAATATATTCATCCAAATAGTTGCTTTTTCAAGGAAAAATAATGGCAACTACATATCACGCTGTTTTATATTAGTTAATTTCCATTTTCTACTTTCCTCTTAAGCCAACTGATAACAGCTGTGGGACAGCGAGCAACAAGACTCTTGTTGTTTATGCTCTCTCTATAGGAAGAAACACTAGAATTCTAATTCCATGCATCTTATAAATACCATTACAGGTATCCCTGCATTAAACTCTGATGTAGGATAGCGCCTAATAAAATACTAAGTCATACAAACATATGAATTGAAAAAGCAGTAGGCCATTTGGCCCCTCAGGCAAGCTCTATCATTCAATAAGATCATGGGTGGCCATAACTTTACATTCCTCCAACACCCTTGAACTCCTTTGTTTGTCCAGGATCTATCAACCTCCACCTTAAAAATACTCAATGACCTTGCCTCCACCGTTCTCTGCGGAAATGAGTTCCAAAGAATTCTCATCTAACCATGTTTACACTTAAAGACTAGATTAATCATTAGCAGGTCAGTTGGAAACAGGTTGCTCCATTGGAAAAAGCAGATCTCTCTATTAGAAAAATGTTGGTTGGGCAATTTAATCTTGGCAGTTCAATCAATTCATGAAGCACGTATGTCAGAATAATATAAAAGTACTTTAAGATCAGCACCTTACCTTGTGGAAAAATGGCCACCACAGAGATCTACAGTATTCTGATAACAGTTCAGCGTTGGAGTTCAGATATTTAAAAAAATCAGCAGTAACTAAAATGAAAAATGTAAAATTTTCCTGACCATGCTGTACTTAGTGTGCAATGTTATGCAGATGATTCCAATGACAAAGAATCTTCACAACCAATTCTGATCATTGCTCATATTAATGTTCAGCTTTGCGAGATGTGCAGCAGTTGGCTAACAGTTAGGGCAAATGCTTCTACTTTCACTGTTTTAAAATGGCAGGCAGGTGCAGAAGCTTTATAATGAAATGTATTAATCTTTTTCTGCAGTCTCTGTTTTCTGTTTAGGTTTAACCTAAACAGTCAAAGCACACAGTTTCTTTTGCAAGTATTGACTGCAAACAGAGGTCTGACAGAAAAAAAAATCATTACACCTCAAATGGGGAGCAACAAATAAATTGTGTACTAAAGCAGTTGGACAGAAGTGCAGAGCTATTCCTTCTTATTGCTTGAAATATGAATACCTACTATTCCAAACATAACATGCAAATTTTATGCAATGTATAATTATACCAACTGCTGAACAGAACATCTCATCTTGATAGATTTTTTAAAATTTAACATGCAATCAGCCAAACTTCTATATTCAATAATCTACTTTTAAATATCATGTACCATTTAGGATTAACAAATGAGAGTTCCATATTGTAAGTATCCCATCATTTTATTAAATAATGACATTTACCTGCAGAAAGCACACTGTTGACATCAAAATTTTTTTATAATACATACCTGAGGATGAACTTTGAATTAATCAAGTTTTTTTCAATTGTAATCTCTCACAATGGTGTGTACTTTCGTCAATATATGGTTTACAAAATTGAATGCATTTTCCTCTAACAAGCTGATTGATGCATATTGTAATGGGCTTTCTAGTCCCATCCTTGGCTACTAATAACTTACATCCAATTAGGTACTAATAAGCTTTTGCCAGTCAAAAGCTATTACTCACTGTTTAGCCATTTCTCCACTTGTTGCCGCCTTACAGGCCTCACTCCAAAGTTTTAGTATCCATAATTAATTAGAATGTGAAGTCATTTTATTCAGCTGCCATTTATAAGGCCTCAATTCAATTTTGGTACCATTAGCCTTTCGTCGTAAAGGTGGTGTCACTGACCATCATCTGCAATTGCAGAAGCACCAAAAAGTACTTATAATCTAACAAAATATGTTTCCCCAGCTCCACAGCACTGGGAAAACTATTACCCTTCATCAGCCCTGCCTGAACGAGAAGCTATTTCTAAACTGAGATTAATCAAAAATAGTCACAATTGCTCTCTGCCGCACATCTAGTTGCAGGAGCCCAGAAACCATTTTTAACCCCTCCAACTTTTTAAACTTCAAAGTTTTTATTTATTTATATTCTTTTCTTTGCATTGAATTTTGCAGTTTTGGTCAAAATCTGGACACCTCACTGGTAGCAAATAAATTAACCACATCTATTTGACAAGAAGTAACAACTGAGCTAATTAAATGTAATAAAGATTTGATGTCTAATGTCAGAAACAATATTCAAGGGTCTGGATTTCAGCGAGCACCACTGGGGAGATCAATGAATTGTCACAACTCGGACTGTCTCTTTATTGTAAGGTAAAACGCGAGTCATAAGGAAGTCATATGACCTATTCTGAAACATGCCTGATAGCAAGCGTTGGGTGGTTTGACTGTTAGAGATTAGAGAGTGCCCAGACTGTTTTACAGGGAAAAAGGTGCAAGGAATTTAGGCTAGACAATAGCAACTCCTTGCATGCTCACAAATGATCAACAGTCTCCAAAATTCTGGAAAGAAAACTGCTTAGAATGGCAGTTATAAACAGTTGAGCTTTAAATTGCTCACATATGGAGAGCTAGACAGTCAAGGATAGCTACAGGATTAATATGACTCAATTGTTGTGGAGATGTTCTTTGAAATGAGATGGTCTGAGATATCTTTGAAAACTGTCAAACGAAGCTCATCTGCCAGGATCAGAGAGTAGGAGAGCAACTATAAGCATCAAGACACTACCACTACATAAAATGCTGGTAGGAACTTGACTCAGATCAGGAAGTCCAAATTAATGAGGAGTTAAACTGAGGCTGGAAGATTTGCCAAGTTTTAGATAAAGGCAGAGGCTCGAAGAAAACTCACAGCATGAAAGGCAGTTATGGAGTTAAACATTTCCAGCCAAGGAAAGAAAAAAAACTTCCAAGAAAACCCTCGAGAGCCAAGAATTATTTTGGATTAGTTTGGGAAGAATTAAATGTCTGCTTACAAGGAGAGATCATAGGTCATAGAATCCCTACAGTGTGGAAACAGGCCCTGCGGCCCAACAAGTTCACACCAACACTAAAGGCATCCCACCCAGACCCATCTCCCCGTAACTCACCTAACCTACACATTCCTGAACACTTCGGGCAATTTAGCATGGCCAATCCACCTAGGCTGCACATCTTTGGACGGTGGGAGGAAACCGGAGCACCCAGAGGAAACCCATGCAGACACAGCGAGTTTGTGCAAACTCCACACAGACAGTTGTCTGACAGTGGAATCGAACCCTGATTCCTGGCGCTGTGAGACAGCAGTGCTAACCACTGAGCCACCGTGTTGCCCAACAGTGTAACATATTCTTGAGTATACGTTTTTCAGTTGTGTTAAAAGATCAACTCTGCAGCTTTAAAACTGCTTTCAAAATTAGCATTTAGTAAACAGTAGATTTAACCTATTTGTTACAGGAAACATCTTTTAACATGAAACATTGTTTTTTTTTTACCCGGTTAGCTATTAACTAGAAGTTTGAATTTCTTTAGGTTATCAGTTTCCCTCGTGATTATAACAAAACATATTAAGAACTGAACTGGTACTAAACAGTCATACATCCTAATTCAGAACTACGACCTTGATTCAAAAGGTAAAATACCAACCACAAAAATCTGAAAATAAAATAACAACATTACTTTAATAAACAATTGAAGGGGCACTTAGTAGAGTATAAAACAGTGTCACGCTGTTAACTCAACATTATTGCTTTTTCTGGAGGCTTTTCTCTGCCTGATCGCATTTTGACAGCTGTAAGAACTACTACCATGGTAGCTGAAAAAATGCATATCATTCCAAAACAATCAACATGTTCGATAAAACAACTGCAGTATTATTTAAATGAGACAATCTTTCCTATCTTCCAATCAGAACAGGTACAAAGAGCTCCAGTTTCCAGATCTGGATTAGTCCTTCCTTTAGCCAGAAATTGTGTACAAAAATCACTGTTAAATCCTTTACAAATAAAATAGCAAATGGGCAAAAAAATTACCTGAGTCTACTTTCAATGGTAGATATAAAAATACATTTTCAAGAATTACAAATGAACTATTTATTAGCTTCCTATATAGATGTCTGATAGCACAGCAAAAGATGTGACAAAATGAGATATCGATTCCTGAAAGCAGCTTTCATCATAGAAAAGCTGCAACTTTGTTGAGCTGCAAGCAGAAGTTTCTGCCTCACAGGTCTTGCTTGAAGACTGCAATTCAGAGTCAGAATCATTTTGATCATATTTTGTACCTGCCTTCAAAATGGTATTGCGAGAGGTAGAGAGGCTCTCTTCTAAATGAAGCTTTGTGCTTGGAAGACTAATGGAAAATGGCAAATAAAAACGGTATTAATCCATGATCCAAACAGCAATATCAATCATGATGAGAAATTTAGTTAATTTGATTTGCAACTAAAGTGGAACATAGGAACATAATTAAGCTATTTAGCCCGTTTCACCACTCAACAAAATCATAATCAACCTGCAAATCAACTTTATACATCTACATTTTCCCCATATACTTTAATATCCTTGATTAGGAAAAAGCTATGAATCTCAGATTTAAAAATTCATAACTGATCTAGCTACTCGTGGAAGAGAGCTCCAAAGTTCCATCATCCTTTGTCCATTAAGATGTTTTCTAATTTCACTCTGCTCTAACATTTAGACCATGCTCTTCCATCCTTGTCCCCAAAACAGCGAAAATAGCTTGTCTCTATTGACCATGTCTTCGTCTCTTCCAATCGTGAAAGCTTTAGTGGATTCCCAGCGAGATCAATAATTTGCTCTTTCTCCTTTATTACTCTCATCTACAGCAAAGAGACATAGATCATTAAAAAGATTATACGGTCTGCCTACTTAATTCAAAAAGTTTCTCGGCTGTCTCGTAAGCTTGGCCATCATCTGCAGTTTCCTTTACATGCGCACACCAGCTAGACTTGGACATATATTGTCATTCCTTCATTAGAAATAAGCCAATAACTGTCTAATTCCAGCCACTCCAACACAGGGTCACCAATACTACAAAGGCATCAATGGCTCAAGAAATAAAATTCATGACCAACGCACATTTGCTAGCATAATCCACAGAGAAAAAAAAAGTTCAATAAAAAGGGGAATGTTAGAAAATGAAACCCATGCTAAGGAATAACAGGTCTTCCCATTACTTTCCCACCTTCATGTTTACCTAGCTTTAAATATTCATGTACAAAATCATGAAGGGACTTCAAAGGGCAGATACCAGGAGACAGTTTTCTATTGTTCAGGAAATTATAACTAGGTAACAGATTCAGAGTAAGAGATCTCTTTTAAGGCAGGTCAGACAATAAACCTTTTTACTCAGACAATTAGCAGGCTATAGAATTCTCTTCCCCAGATCAGTGGAGACTGGACTGTAGGGGATGTTGCAGGCAATGATATTGTTTTTGTGCTTCATGTCAAGCTCACCAGACAGCCAACAGAACCTTTTTACTGATCTGTCTCCTTGTTGTTGATGAGACTGGGTCATTGAATTTATCCAAGGTATAGCTTTTTGAACAAGGGAGTTAAGAGTTATGGGTCATGGGCAAGAAAATGAAGTTGAAGCCATAATCAGATCAGCCATGATCTCACTGAAAAACGGAGTTGGCTTAAATGGCTAGATGGCTTAGTCTTGTTCTCAAATCCTATACCCTGTGTCAGCATTAACCAAATTCTGTTCTCTACAATGTGAGGCCTGCAAAGCCCAATTCCTGACTGGTGTTTTTTGCAATAAATATGAGCTGTTTCTTTTTCTACTACTCAGTTTGAATAAAAAAAAAGTGCTGAAACTCAGTTACCTTTGTACAAAAGCACAATAAGGAGGAACAGAATCCTCTTCAAAACTGCCAGTCAACTAAGAACTCACTGGCCATACTGGATACCCCAGCAGAGACTGTTCCTCGTTCTGACTGAAAGAGAAGGTCTATTATTGAGTGACAACAGTAAGGAAACAAATAAACAAACACCAGGAATGGAACATAATTTAAGTTATGCGTTCAATGCTAATAACAGGTTAAGAACAAGAAATCTAGATCATTATTTTTAATATTTGCAGCTCGATTTCTTCAATTTCAAATTCCTATCCCGCAACAACCCCACTCTACTCAAACCAATATCATTACGTTTCAAGCAATTATTTTACTTTGCTTTTAACTATGGCCATTTTGGGGTAACATATTCTGCATTCCAATAACTGCTTGGGAAGAATTTTTTCTGAATTCTTCAGTGCTGGCTCCATGTACTTGCAAACAATGATGATAATGCAAAAAACATTCTTTCCAAGATTTTGATTCATTTGCCCACATTTCCTTCAATGTTGTGTTAACTTCCTTTTATTGAATTGTATAATATCCCCAGTCCTATACCTGCCAATTTTCTTCACTCTTCTAGGAGTATCTGCATTTTGGTTGATGCTTTCTTTTATTCAGTCACGGGATGTGTGTACCATTCATTGTCTATACTTCAAGTAGGCGCTAAGGTGCTGCTTTCTTAAATAGCTGCAGTCCTTTGCAGTAGGTACATCTATGGTGCTGTTGGGAAGGGTGTTCCAGAACTCTATCCTGGTGACAGTGAACGAACAACAGTATAGTTCAAAGATAGGATAGTGTGTGGCATCGAGATGAATTAATGGAACTGACGTTCTCATATCTCGGATGCCCTGCTTGGCTATTTTGCAGTCCCTGATTTAAGCTATTTTTGTACAATATAACTGGATCCCCTCGGCCATTCACAGTTTACTACTTTGTCATCACCTTTATTAAATTCAACGACACCTTAACCACCAATCCTACTCCACTGCAGTTTCTTTCTGAGATCACTGCCAGCGGATCCAATATCCCGGTTTCTAATCTTTTAGAATTACCCTTTGAGCGCATCACTATTCCCAATTGTTCCCCTACAATCAGAATCTTAACTATTTCTGTTACACTACTTGTAACTAAACCATTTATCCTCTAGTCCATCCCCTACAATCCAGTGTCCACTGTTTTCCAGGGAAGAGAATTCCACAGCCTGATGATCCTGAGCAAAAAGGTTTAGGTTACATTGTTCTTGGAAGCCATATTAAGTGCATTCAAAAACATATTGCTTTAATCACTTGCATTGGCTCTTTGCAATTTATATTCAATCAATACCATCTTTTCCTGTTACAAGTAGGTCTGCAGAGAAAAACAGCTCACGTGTCAATTTTTACTACGTGAGCAACAGCAAGGGAAACTAATGGGCAAGAGTCATCAGGAAACTGGGAGAACATTAATAATGAAAATGGACACCATAGATGCCAGAAATCGGAGATAAAAACTCAGCAGATGAGGCATCTTCCATAGAGAGAGAAACAAAATTAGTGTATCAGGTTGATGACTGTTCTTATCTTAAGTGCAGTTATACCAGTCAAAATAATGATGCAGCTTATATCTGGCTTTTAACACAAGTAACATTGCAATTAAAAAGATGACTGAAATGTTATATCTGTGCTAAACAACCTGGGAATCCTCTTGCAGTTTTTGATCTGATGAATGTATATGCTTATTTAATTCCATAAATAAGTGGCTGCTTCCATTAAAAATATTCACAATTGATGTGAAAATAGATATTACACCTGACAGAAATTACAATAAGTTAGGTAAATCCATGACATTGCGTCACATTTAAATGAAATATGATCCAAATGAAATATGATCCAAATGAAATATGATCCAAATGAAATATGATCCAAATGAAATATGATCCAAATGAAATATGATCCAAATGAAATATG
>NC_063339.1:69480048-69494184 GCF_021869965.1 Rhincodon typus | reverse complement strand
TCCAAATGAAATATGATCCAAATGAAATATGATCCAAATGAAATATGGCATTTTTATTTCCATTTTAAGTTACAAAATTCAAATCCCCGAAGCCAAGCAATAACCTCATTTGCTGATTTTAAGATGAATAATCACTTAGCCTGCAGAGGGGACCTACAAAGTATTGTCTGTTTTTCCGCACAAGCATATAAGGGGTTTGTAGTATGGCATTAGTGTGGGAAGTTGGATGAGCAGTAGCTCTCGTCCATCTTGACCCCATTTAGCAAGAACTACTCACGCTGCCGTTGTTCAAAGGCAGCCATGCAACAGACTAAGTTGTCAGTGAGTTCCTATGTTTCCCATTCCTTAACCCAAAGGATGTCTGTTGGTAGATCTTACTCAGGAAGGTTGCTATATCTAGCATGCCAAGATGGAAGGCAGGTAAAGGGGAGTTGAACAAATCATCCTGGATGTGGTGCAGCACCGAGGGTTTCAAACAAGTTGCAGATTTTTATCAGCTGTTGAACATGTAGGGGAGTGACGTTTGCCAGGACAGGAAGCCTGGGAGGGGGGCTGCATTGAGGATTTCCGTTATGATAGCCATTGTTGCATTTAATTGAGCATCAATGAAACGCTTATGTGAGATCAGTCAAATGCACGATGCCCTATCATATTCTGCAGCAGTATGAGTAATGAGACTGGAGCATTATGGCAGCAGCACCCCACACAGATCAAGCAAATTTGGTTCATAGGTTAATTCTAGTTTTGACCTTTGCTGCTGTTTCCTGCAGATATTTCCAAACAGACACTTGAGAGAGGCTCAATCCAAAATGCCATGTGCAGTAGTAGTCCACATTGAGGCAATTTGACAACGTAAAGCTAATATTTGCCCAACGACTTACAACCTATCACTGGCAATGCCGAGTGTAAATAACTCATTTACTTTATTACCATAAGTTTCGGTTCTGTGACAATTAAAAACTCAGCTATAAATAACTGAGACCTAGATTATTCACTATCTACACAACTATAACAAATGAAATGAATGGCCATCAACTATTGTATCACCAAGCTATTTAACATTGACTGTAACCACAATAAGAATACAGTAAGATTGTTCTAAAATGGAATCCCTACAGTGTGGAAACAGGCCATTCGGCCCAACAAGTCCACACGAACTCTGAAGAGCATCCCACCCAGACTCAACCCAACACCCCCACCTCACCATATCCCTGTAACTCTGCATTTCCCACGGGTAATCCACCTAACCTGCACAATCCTGGTCACTATGGGTAATTTAACATGGCGACTTCACCTATCCTGCACATCTTTGGACTGTGGGAGGAAACTGGAGCGCCCGGAGGAAACCCACACAGACACGGGGAGAATGTGCAAACTCCACACAGACAGCCTCCACAGACAGGCTGGAATTGAACCCGGGTCCCTGGTGCTGTGAGGCAGCAGTGCTAACCACTGTGCCACTGTGCTGCCTCTACACTGTTCAAAACACCCAAGAAGCGTAATTAAAACTAATGGTACATAGCAATTAAGTACCATTATATGACATTTTTCTGATTTGTGTCAAGATACAAAAACTCAGTATTACAAAGTGCTTCAAAGAGATAAAAATCAACACACAACGCCACTGTTGCCATCTAATTCTACTGTTTTCTTTGCTAAAAGCCAGAGGCTTACTAGGAAGACATGTTCCTTCTCAGCAGTGCCTGCTAAAGATGCTTATCTTCCAACAGAGGTAAATGTCAGTGTGGGGACATTGGGCTGATAAACGACATTGTCCAATGTTCAAAGCACACTTCTTACAAGGTAAAAAATTGCTTTGTGAACATTTTTTGTACGGGTCCAGAAGAATGAAGCATCATTTTTGTTACAACCACTTCATGAAGCAGCACAGTGGCTCAGTGGTTAGCACTGCTGCCTCACAGCGCCAGGAACCCGGGTTCAATTCCACCCCCAGGAGACTGTGTGTGTGGAGTTTGCACATTCTCCCCAAGTCTGCTTGGGTTTCCTCCGGGTACTCTACTTTCCTCCCACAGTCCAAAGATGTGCAGGTTAGGTGGATTGGCCATGCTAAATTGCTCATCGTGTTCAGGTATGTGTAGATCAGGTGGGATGCGTGGAGGGTTAGTGTGGACTTGTTGGGCCAAAGGGCCTGTTTCCACACTGTAGGGATTCTACGATCTATGTACGTGATGAAATTAGTTTCATGTCATTCATGTAACTCTTACATATTTACAGTAGACTGAAGAAAACTTTCTTCCATAGACAATCATGTGTTTTGTAAACCAACTAAACTGAACGCTCACTTTAACTACTCATTTGGAGCCATTTGAATTATGAGAATTTAATTCCCAGTATGAGAAATATTTGCATCACTGGTTACAGAACTAGCTGTCAATGGCTGAACAAGTCCAATATTGTGACTGATGCTATTAACCTGATTTCATAATAAAACCTCTAGGTAACAATGTAGGTTGGCAAGATGAAATGGTTAATTAGTTAGCCAGGATTTGCAACATAAGATGTGTAAAAAAGGAATGCTCTGTATTTTTAGCACTGAATAGTCTATTCAAAAAACATTTTGGCTCTTCAAATCATGCACATTTCCGAACATTTTGAATTGTCTTCCACATTTAACACCGGATGTGACTGCCTGACTTAGTCATTGTTGTTGCTGTTCTAGTACATTGTGGTATTTTACATTAAGTGCTACAGGAGACCCAAAGAGGGGAACTTTCAAGAGAACAAAAAACGTTTCTTTTAAATTTTCCAAACCTAATTGTATTCTATGTCTCAAATACTGTTTTCTGAAATTTACAAGTATTCTATACTTTAGAAAAAGCAAATATAGCTTTTCAAATAAAAAACATGTATTTACTTCTGAAAAAAGCCTCTCGAAATCTGGAGAACTATTGTATTTATGGAATCTCACAGCTGAAAATATTTAAAAGTTTATTTTTAAATATTTCACCTTTACTTCATATGTCTGTTGCAATCACATATTTCTTTTCTGTAAAATAGTGACAGGATATCAGCCGAGTTTAATTTTCAACATTGTGTCTGCAAATAAAAGAACTTCATTGTGATTGGGTTGATAACACTTTTGTTAAAAGCCTGTAGGTCCTCTTGATTTGGCACCAGATTAAAACTGACATTGGGAAAGGGGAAATCTACAACAGAGGGATTGTTAGATCTATTTTGAGGTCAGTGGCAAGTGCCGTAGGTTTGTGGGTGATCATGAAATTGGAACCAGTTTTCTCACTTTATCCTGAAGATATCATCATTCAAGTGTACGTGAGGCATAGTTTGTTTTGTAGAACCACAAGATCGTAAACTCTGACTGTATTTAATATTGTGAAAATATTGCATTCATATAGCAACTTCAATGTTAAACAACATGCCAAGCATATTGCACGGAGAAGAGGAAAAATAGGGACTCATATGGAGCCAGAAAAAGTTCACAAGCTTGGTCAAACAGATATATTCCATGGATGGTCTTAAGAGTGGGGAGGAAGTCATAAATTTAAACAAAGAATTCTGGTGTATGTATTGTAGACGGCTAAATGAGAATGAGAATGCACAAATTATTTTTATTGGAGAATGCACTGTTTGCAGCAGAATGCTGCACCGAAGGCATAACAGAAGGAGGGAGAAAAATCGAGGTCGCTAAAGGATTCAAACCAGGATGAAAATTTTAACTAGGTGAATTCAGCAACTAATACAGGTCAGTAAGAATGTGGTGATATCTTGGGCAAAATAGGATGCAGGCTGCTGAGATTTGGTTGAGCTAAATTTACACACGATCAAAAATACCTGCTGAGACTGCATTTTGTCTTCCCATGTTATTAATTAATACACAAATAATTAATGTTAAATTATACATTGTATACTATCCAAATGTGACTACTGAGAATGACGTTGGTTATTGCTAATTTTTTTTTGGCTAACATGTTGCATAACACAGAAACAACTCAATTTGGATGTAACTAAAATGTGGTGACAAAGTTCTATTGTAAATAAAACATGCTGCAAGTATTTGGTTAATCAACATTTTTTTCTCTTTTCATTCATTATGATGTGCCAAAGTGTGATGAGGAGGAGAGAAGCAGCCCTCTAAGTTGAAGTTGCCACCCTGACTAAATTCAACCCCTTTGATACAGGAGCCAAATGTATCCAAATGAAGAAGGGTTCTGATGAAGGGTCACTTGACCCGAAACGTTAACTCTGATTTCTCTTCATTAATGCTGCCAAACCTGCTGAGATTTTCCAGCAATTTCTGTTTTTGTTTCAAACTTCCAACATCTGCAGTTCTTTCGAATTTTTTTGTATACAAATGTCTGTTTAGCCACCTCTTTTCTCCAACAAAAGCACGATCAAGCTCAATTACTTCCCAACAGAGAAAAGTCTGGGGCCTTATGATAAACCAGAAGGAAAATTAGATATTGTTGTCATCTTATCTCTCCACTTCAATCAGCCAAAAGTCATACAACAGCATCAACACCTGCTGCAGTCAGAATCATGTCTCCAGCCTAACTTGAAACTATTGTTTTAAGAATTTATCAGCAGTCTACAGAAAGCTGCTGAAGGAACCAAGGCATATTCAAACAAAACACAGTGATTTCCTCACTTAGTTAACAATTATTGAAATCCAACACTGGGGGAAAAAAATTGAGTCAAGAATGTTAAAATTCGAAGAATAGATTGGAACCTGAAGATAAACAGTGTGGATCAGTTGAGCATCAGCTGTCAGAAGAGTAACAAGAATGATCTTTTATAATGCAGGGGTTTCCAAACTATGGGTCAATGGGGTCAGAGGGGCCACAACTGCTATCATGAAACCCCCCTTCTCCAAGGCATGCAGACTGCCCACTCTGGAGATTTGGGATCAACGTGCTTGGAGCAACTGGTTCAATGCTGCCAAACAGCAAGGTTCACACAGTCCCAAAGGGCCTCTAACACCAGAAACCAATTTTAGGACAGAGTTCAAATAGGTTTGGATGTTTGTATGTCAATATGGTGTAGGTAGCCAGCCACCCAGGTGAGTAAGGGACAAACCAGGAATTAACATGGATAGGCAATGGCCTAGCGGTATTATCACTAGATTATTAATCCAAAAACCCAAGCAACGTTCTGGGAACCTGGATTCAAATTCCACATAGCGGAAAGTGGAATTTGAATTCAATACAAATCTGGAATGTCTAAGGATGACCAGGAAAGTGTTGTCAGTTGTCAGAAAACACACCCGATTCACTAATATTCTTACCTGATCTGGCCTATGTGTGACTCCACGCTCACATCAACATGGTTGACTTTAAACTGGATAGACAATAAATACTGCTTAGTCAGTGATGCCCACATCCTGTGGGCAAATTAAAAACGAGGTTGTACAAGGAAGGCTTCAAACTTGATTACATTTCTGTTGCATTGTCTCCCTCGCCACAATAGCACCTCTGCTTTGCATGGGGAGGGGGGGGAATGCATGCATATGAAAGTGGCACAGTTAAGAGAGGCTGTGGAGGAGGCAGGGAGGAGGGGCTGGTGAGTAAAGCAGTTGAGTAAATTTCTTAAGAGGGCATGCTGAGTGAGTGATTGGATGGGGGATTTGGAAATTTGCCTGCTGTGTGCAGTGTGGGAGAAAGGAGCTTCACTTCAGTGAAGATGAAGAAATTACCTAAAACCTACATGAAAACAAAAAAAAAATTCTGCAATACTGACAAACTCAGATGATCATATTTATAACGTATTCACTCACAGAAACTTTCATTTTTACATAATTAATGATAGTATTATGATTTATTGGTGTTTTGCTTTAGTGAGTGCCTGGGAAATGTTAACTTGTAATTATTAAAATGGGGTCACATTGAAAAATTGTTCATGCAGTATGATATAAAAAGCTATCCAGAAAATAGCTTAGTTTGCTAAGCTTTGAATGGTTTGATACCATTCCCCAAGAGTCTGCTTATTATAATTGTTTTCAATACTTCTAACATTTATGGTTATATATTTGCATGTGCATCTTCTGTTCTCTGAATTCAGTTGTCAATTAATGTCCAAGACAAATTTGATGATGAGAACCTCTGCCTTTATTTCCCCCCAAGAAAAGCAGAAAGTTCCCCTGATTGAAGACTGACCCATTACTAAAGAAAAATTCTGTCCATTAACTTGGGCTCGGTCAGAAAAGTAACCATGTATTACAACCAGTAAGGTTGTTGTTGTCAAGACCATAAAAGAGTTAGCAGTCCCCTCAGAGAGTAATCCAAAACAAAGAAAACAGAATATCAAACAAAACAAGGTCACAATACAAAGGAACACATTAGTTTGGCTTTCAGAATACTACAATGGGCTGTGAAGAAAAGAAAAGCCAAAGGACAGTGGATGCTGGAAATTAGAAACAAAAACAAAAACAAAAGCTGCTGGGAAAACTCAGGTCCGGTACCACCTGTGGAGGGAAAGCAGAGCTAATGTTGCGGGCCCAATGAGCCATCTTCAGAACTCTTCTTGAAAATCAATAATAAGTAATAATGGATGAAGAAGGCCAAGTAGCCCATTTTAATTCAGTAATCCATGCTGACCATCAAACCCCCATAAAAGAGCACTAACTTGATTAAAACAGTTCCAATTTTTCACCTCATTGCTCTAATGCTTCAATTCCTAGCGATGGCAAACATCCGTATGACATGACTCTGCAAATCTGAAGTACAAAGGTGGTAGTCAACTTAAACTTGAAACAACTGATTGCACCTTCAAATTAGAACAAACCTCTGTTAATTAAATTGACTCTAAATATGGTTGTGACAGCAATAAAATAGCATTTGAAGTTGAAACCTCTGTACTAATGACATCATCCTGCACTCAGTTTCCTTCCTGACTCCCAAATGCTGACAGTCACACACATGCTGTAGTCTGCAGATAGGGTATCAGGTCATCAGATGCTGGGTTTTGCAACTCTGGGATTGAAATGCAATGCAATCTGATATTACCACCAGTGTCAAGATATACTCCACTTTTCACGTTACTTTAAAGCAAAGACAAATTAGCTATGATCCTTAAGCCATACTACCATTACAAGAATTATAGTTTTTTTATCAAAGAAAGAAAGAAAGAATTAAATAGGTTAGAAATTTCCTAAAATGTGAATTTTTCTGCCAATATTGTCTATGCACAATTCAAATTCTGTAAAAGCAAATTTAAGAGAGTCACTGGAAAGGAAATGAGTGGGACAGTAGAATTAAATTACAGTAATTCAACTTTTGGAAGAGAGGAATTGTCTGATTCAGTGATATAAAATTGTATGATTCCAAAATTTTCTTCCCAACTAGAAAATTTTCAAACTTTTGAAGAACAAGATTTTAAAATACAAAGATGAATAACTCAGCACTAATTTAAAATAGGCTGTGCATTCCTGATAACTAATAACTTCTCTTTAAGGGGCACAGTTTGCTATTTTAAAAAAAACTAAAATTTAACAGTCATTCTTCTGATAGTCTCTTAGGTGGTAACAAAAAGATTGAACAGTACACTTGCTATACACTACCCTATACAGTTGCAATACCTTCTCAAATAATCAATAATCCTCCTCCCTGCCAAAAGGTATATTTTCACCAATGACACTCCAGAGAAATTATCAAAATAAGAATAACGAGGCACGTAGCTTAAACATATTAGAGACAAAAAACTGCAGATGATGGGACCCAAGGTAGCCAAACAGGAGGCTGGAAGAACACAGCAAGCCAGGCAGCATCTGGAGGACACCGGTCTGAAGGAGGCAGAGAACTTCTTCAAAGTGGACATTCTGTGGGAGGCAGAGAACTTGTCCACCTATCACCACCATTCTGCTACCCTCCTTCTCCCTCTTTATCTGCAGCTCCCTCTACCCCCACATCCAGTCCTGAAGAAGGGTAATACCCAAAATGTTGACTTCTCCTTTCCTCCAAATGCTGCCCGGCTTGCTGTGTTCTTCCAGCCTCCTGTTTGTTTACCTAGTTTAAACATATTTTTGAGAGAGATATTAACACAAAATCATCATTTAGCACCAACGTTTGATGGTAAATTGCATTACAGGGATAACAATCTGTTTAAAAATGTATCACACCATTCTAAAAATGAATATTATAGCCCATTCGCTGCATCCAGCAAGAGTTTCATCTATTGGCCAAATTAAACTAATTCCTTCTGTCTGCCCTTGGTCCATATCCCTCCATTTCTTGTGCATTCATGTGTGATCTAAAAGACCATTTAATACCCCTATGGTACCCTGCCTCCACCACCACCCAAAACACCTACCACTCGGTGTAAGGTGGCATGGTGGCTCAGTGGTTAGCACTGCTGCCTCACAGCACCAGTTCAATTTCAGCCTTGGGCGACTGTGTGTGTAGAGTTTGCACATCCTCCGTGTTTGTGTGGGTTTCCTCCAGGTGCTCTGGCTTCCTCGCACAGTCCAAACATGTGTAGGTTGGGTGGATTGGCCATGCTAAATTGCCCATAGTGTCCAGGGATGTGCAGGCTAGGTGGGTTAGCCATGGGAAATGCAGGGTTACAGGGTTCCCCTTTAGTCATCTAAAGGGTCGTCCCTTCACTCGGAGGCTGTGCCCATGGGTCCCAGTCTCTCCCACTAGTAGAAACATCTTCTCAGTGTCCACTCGATCCAGGTTTGTCAGTATTCTGTCAGTTTCAATGAGATCACCCCCATCATCCTGCTAAATTTCATCCAGTACAGACCCAGGGTCCTCAACCGCTCCTCATACGACAAGCCCTTCATCCATGATATCATTATTGTTTTAAACCTCCTCTGGACCCCTTCCAAAGCCAGCATATCCTTCCTTTGATGCAAGACCCAAACGTTTGATGGTAAATTGCATAACAGGGATAATAATCTGTTTAAAAATGTATCACACCGTTCTAAAAATGAATATTATAGCCCATTCACTGCTTACAATATTCCAAATGGAATCTGACCAGAGCTTTATACAGCCTCAGCACTACAGCTTTGATCTTGTATACTAGTACTCTCAAAATGAATGCTTATATTGTATTTGCCTTCCTAATTGCCAACTGAACCTGTATGTTAAACTTAAGAGAATCCTGGACGACAACTCCCAAGTCCCTTTGAGCTTCAGATTTCCAAAGCCTTTCCCCATTTAGAAAATAGTCTACACTTCTATTCTTCCTACTAAAGTGCATAACCTCACACTTTGATTTGATTTATTGTAGCTTTGATTTGCGAGCAGTAGAGGCAGATCATAGCGAACAAGGACATAGAGATCATAGCTAACGTTTCAGGTCCAGTGACCCTTCCTTAGGTCACCGGACCTGAGACGTTAACTCTGACTTTTTCTTCACAGATGCTGCCAGACTTTTCCAGCAACTTCTGTT
Source organism: Rhincodon typus (assembly GCF_021869965.1). Lineage (NCBI taxonomy): Eukaryota > Metazoa > Chordata > Chondrichthyes > Orectolobiformes > Rhincodontidae > Rhincodon > Rhincodon typus. The sequence goes on along the minus strand of NC_063339.1, from coordinate 69,484,815 downwards.
TTGTTCTCGATTCACAGCATCCTCAGTTCTTTCGGTTTTCATATAGATCATAGGGTGCTTAGACAGAGCAAGGCATACAAGCTTACAGCTGCACAGGAGGTGCACAAAACAAAATCAACATCATTTGAAGTTAGAGACATAGATCACTTTCTGACATTATGCAAAGAAGTGGCATATGGAATACAGTCTCCTAGACTACCCAAGTCCTTCTGCAGCATTCCTGCCTCCTCAAAACCACCTAACTCTCCATCTATCTTTGTGTTATCTGCAAACTTAGCAAAAACATCTTCAGTTCCTTTGTCCAGATCATTATGTATAATGCGAATAGTTGAAGGACGACTAAAATGATCCATTAGAGAAAATAGGTTCTTGTGGTACAGTGATTGTATTTCTACCATAAGACCTCAGTTCAGGTCTTCCTCAGGTGTGTGTCATAACATCTGAGCAAGAGAAGGTCAACTGGTACAGATTAGGCAACGGAACATTTGAACTCAAAGGCAAAATAATGCATAAGGAGACACAGGTTACATGAATAACTAATAGTCAATGACACTGGGCTATGCAATTTTCACAGAGCAATCTCCAGAGAAAGTAACTGACTGCAATACAGTGGTCAGCTCTTTAAAAATCACTTGCAAGAATTGTAAGTTGCAGTTACAAAGGAAGTAGCTTTGTCATTATCAGACACTGCAAAATCCTTAATCCTTTTTAGGTGGGGAATTTAAGATTTAGCCCTATTAAGTGGCAGCAATTACATGATACAATGATATGATACACAATGATTACATGATAATTATAGGTATCCATCTAAAGGGGTTCATTGTCTCCAAAGTCAGCCTGGAAATTTTAATAGTGGACAAACATTAGAAGATTTATTATTGCATATGGATAATTCTGCCTCTACTTCTAATCCCTGGAAAGAGATGCTGTGCAAGGCATTTGTTACTGTGCATAGATATTAATACCTCTGAAATCCTATAAAGGAACACAACATATTAAGGAATTTGCAATAAATCAGATCCAAGTCTGACGACATTCTTTCAATCTTTTAAAGAAAAGCACAAACTCATCACAGCCTTATCCAACAGTTCAATGTGTTCAGTCTAATCCACTCATTTAAAGGTGGAAGATCGAGCATAACTGGGATGGTGGAGCCATCTCTCATTTCATACTAATACTTAAGTATGTTCTCTCCTCTCCTTTTCCTAAATGGCAAACTAGCCAGACCTTCGGCTATTTAGAATGCAGAATTCCCTTCCCAAACCGCACATGTTCATCCACCCTCTCCTCCTTCAAGACTGTACTTAAGATCTTTTCATCAATTCTCTGCACATTTTTTTTCCTTGGTTTGGAACTTAGTTGTGTCAGATTACACCTCTGAAGCACCGAGGAACCCCTTCCTAGAATTAAATTACTGAATGAACTACAAAATCTTTTTACTTGTACAACAACCATACTATCAGTGTTTCCATAGATTCTTCTTTTCATCACTCCAGCTCAACAGGACACCCCCTGCATTTCTCACTAATTTCACAAAATATCAGGTGAAAGATCAATTTATGAATTTTCACTGAAATACCGGAAGTATATGGACTCAGGAGAAAGAATTACAAGGAGTTGGAATTTAGACCAACGCAACAAAAAAAAACCTCAACAATTAAATCTGCTTTCTAGCCAGTCATCTGTAGTCTCTGTAGGATTGCATAATTAGGAATTAGTCACACTCTATGGATCGCAAGCAATGTTTTAAAGACACTGGAACTGGAAGTTACCCATTTCCAGTAAAATCTTAAACGTACTAGAGATCGAATCATTTTTCTTATACAAGAAAAGTTCTCATGCTTGCTTATGTAACAATAGCATCTGATTTCATGATATGAGAAACATGTTCACTTTGAACTGACAACATAAGGCACTATGTCAATTGCCTACAAATGCTGTTACTTTTCTCATGCTGTGAACTGTAGCTCTGAGGAAACAAACTTTCTTCCCATCTGTCAATGCCCCTGTCCATTGATTATCTGATAGAAATAAAGGCAGTAGCAATATTTTTGTACTGTCAGGATACTAGTGAAAAAAATAGTCCTACCTGGAGAAACAAGTTGAAATTTTGTAAATGAGGTATGACAAACACGATTACAGTCTTTTGCTAAACATTCAATTTAATAATTGAAGATGTAATTTTTTGCAGTAGTACTTCATATATCTACTATTTACTGCAACATTTAGCAATTACAATTACACAAATTCAATTTTTACCTTTTCACCTCACATGCATACGAGAGCATTTAAAATCATTTTTAGCACAACCAGACAAACTACAAAGTAAATAATACTATATTGCCTCAAAAAGTATGAATTAAAAATAGTAGACAGAGGGGTTGGGTACAGCGTTTTTCAAATTGGAGGCCTGTGACCAACAGTGTACTACAGGGATCGTTGCTAGGTCCACTGTTATTTGTCATTTATATAAATAATTTGGATGAGAATTTAGGAGGTATTGTTATTAAGTTTACAGATGACACTAAGATTTGTGGTATAGTGAACAGTAAAGAAGGTTATCTGGGGATACAACAAGATCTTGATCAACTTGGCCAGTGAGCTGAGGAATGGCAGATGGAGTTTAATTTAGATAAACTCAAGGTGACGCATTTTGGTAGGTCAAACCAGGGCAAGACTTACACAATCAACGGTAGGGCCCTGGAGAGTGTTATATAACAGAGAAATCTAGGGGTACATGTTCATAGTTCCTTGAAAAGTGGAGTCACAGGTAGACAGGGTGGTGAAGGCTTCTAGCATGCTGGCTTTCAACGGCCAGAGCACCAAGTATTGGAGTTGGGATGACTTGTTGCAACTGTACAAGACATTGGTAAGGCAACATTTGGAGTACTGTGTGCAGTACTGGTCGCCCTACTAGAGAAAGGATATTATTAAACCAGAAAGAATGTGCAAAATATTTACTGAGATGCTACCTGGACTGAAAGATTTGAGTTATAAGAGATAAGATAGGCTAGGACCTTTTTTTCCCCTGGAGTGTCGGGGGCTGAGGGGGTGACCTTATAGAGGTTTGTAAGATCATGAGTGTCACAGATAAGATAGGTAGCCAACAGCTTTTCCCATGGTAGAGAAGTCTAAAACTAGAGGGCATGGTTTAAGGTGAGATGGGAGATACACAAAAGGGTCCAGAGGGGCAATATTTTACACAGAGGGTTGACAGTGTCTGGAACAGTTTGCCAGAGGTTCTGGTGGAGGCAAGTACAGTTTTGTCATTTAAGAAATATTTGATAGGTACATGGATGGGTTAAGTACAAACCAAACACAGGCAAATGGGACTACATCAAGTGGGGCATAAAGGCCTGTTTCTATGCTGTAAACCTCTATGACTCTAAATACAATAAACTTTGTTTTAGCCAGCACTTTATGAACCAGCACTCTTGATAAACTGGCAAAAATTCTATACCTGAAAAAGCTGAAGTTTACTGTATTATCACGATGTCTGACAAGTTAATTCAGGGCGCATGTGAGAAAGCTCTCTGCTGTTAAGTTTTATTTAAGGCAAAGTTGCATTACTTACAGCATAGATCACTTAAATAATAAAGTATAACGGTGATGTAAACCTTTCTTTATGTTTCTATTACTTAGTGTGTGCTACTATATTGCTTATGTGGACCTCTTCATCAACTGGAATATTTGATCAACCAGCACACTGCTGGTCCCATAGGTGCCAGTTAATAAAAGGTTTGCTGTAATTCAAATCATGGAACTATTTAGAAACATAAAAAAAAGGAGTAAGCTACTTAGTCCACAGACTCTACACTACCATTCAGCATGATCATGGCTGATCCTCCCTTTCCCCATACCCTTTGTTTTGACGTCCCAGCTTTTTGTGGTAGAAAATTCCATAGGTTCACCACCCTTCGAGTGAAGGGATTTCTCCTATCTCAGTTCAAATTGGCCTACACTGTATCGTAAGACCTCCTGGTCAAAGGAAACATCATCCCTGCAGCTAATCTGTCTAGCCTTGTCAGAATGTTGTATGTTTCATGAAGATCCCCTCTTATTCTTCTAAATTCCAGTGAACACAGATCAAGTGACCTAATCTTTCTTTATTTGAAAATCCTGACATTAGACGAATCAGTCTGGTGAACTTTGCTGTACTCACTGTATAGCAAGTATATAATTTCTTGCGTCAGGAGACCAAAACAGTACACAACACTCCATGTGTGATCTCACCAAGGCCCTGTACAGCTACAACAAGACTTCCACAATCTTGTACTGAAAACTTCTTGCAATGAAAACCAACATATCATTTGCCTTCCCAAATGCTTGCAGCTCATTCATGCTTGTTTTCAGTGACTGGTGTAGAGGGACACCCAGGTCCCTTTGCATGTCAACATTTCCCAATCTATTACCACTTAAATGAATACTGTGCTATTCTGTCCTTCCTACCAACGTGGACAACTTCACACTTGTTCATATTATACTGCATCTGCCATGCTTTGGCCTCCTCGCTCACTTCTCTAAATTACCCTGAACCCTCTTTACATCCTCCTTACCACTCACAATCCCATTTAGTTGGTTCATTCACAAACTTGAAAATATTGTATTGGAGTCCCTCATCCAAAACAACGATATATATTGTGAATAGCCAGAGTTATTGCAGGGCTTTATCCAAAGTTTTCTGAAAATCAAAAAGTATACCATATCTGAGATAACAAGGTGTAGAGCTGGATGAACACAGCAGGCCAAGCAGCATCATAGGAGCAG
>NC_063339.1:69423976-69479648 GCF_021869965.1 Rhincodon typus | reverse complement strand
CTGCTCCTATGATGCTGCTTGGCCTGCTGTGTTCATCCAGCTCTACACCTGGTTATCTCAGATTTTCAGCATCTGCAGTTCCTACTATCTCAGTATACCATATCTACTGGGTCTGCCTCAACTATTTTACTGGTTGTGCCCTCAAAAAACACAGTACGTTAATTAACAATGGATTTCCCTTTCATAAATCTACATTGACAATGTATCATTCTGTTGGTATTTTCCAAGTGTTCTGATATCACTGTTTACAACAGACTATACCATATTGCCTACTACTGATGTTAGACTAACTGGTCTACAACTCTGTTTTCTCCCTCCCTCCCTCCCTTTTTAGATAGAGGGGGGTTATGTTTTCCACTCTCCAATCTGCCAGGACTATTCCAAAATCTATCGAATTTTGCAAGATGACAACTACACACCCATTATTTCCAAGGCAATCATCTTGAGCAGCCTGGGATGTAGATTACCAAGCCACAGGGATTTATCAACTTTCAGGTCCATTAATTTCTCCAGTATTTCATTTTTTTTCACTATTAGTAGTCTCCTTTAATTCCTTCCTCCCATTAGGTCTTTGCTTCCCTAACATCTCTCTGACGACAGAACTAAAATAGTTGTTTAATTGATCTGCCATTTCCTTATTCTCCTGTATCAATTCTCCAGTTTAGAACTGTAGGGGTCCATTTGTTGGCATTAATAGTTTCATTTTTACTTACTTATAGAAGCTTTTGCAGTCCATTTGAAATTAAAGGATGGAGGAGACAGCATGGAATTATTCCACAGAAGTGCAGGGTAGTCATCCCAAATATCCTGGCCGCTACTCATTGCCTAATCAACATCACAGAAGCAGCTAATCTGCTCCATACAAATTGACTACCACATTTCCTACTGACTACACTTCAAAGGTATTTCACTTTGGGAAAACCTGATGTTCTGAAAGGCACAATATAAATGAAATTCTTTTTTCTAGAAACCAATTGTTACACAATATGGACGGGGCCATTCTGTTTGCATTCACCTTGTTCACACTGCAAACTGAAAACACTCAGCGAGACTGAGCTACTAAAAGCTAAATATACAGGGAAAAACACAATGGGAGGCATTGAATGAAGTTTTTAGTACCAGACCAAAACATACTTCAAAGGAGTAAATGTTCCACTTAAAACATTGGGCAATCATTCTCAACTTTTGAGTCACGTTAGACAAAAAGGAAGTACTTACGGAACAGCTAGTGAAAGTGGTTATTCAGCAGACAAGGAGAAATATTGAAATGAAAGAATCACAAAGAAAATACAGGAACTCCAAAAAGAAAATAAGAAAAAAAAACTTATGATATAAAGGCCACTAGTAAAAAGTTTTATAAATATATTAAGAGGAATGGAATGACCAGGTAACATGGCAATACAAAGACTGGAAGCAGGAGTAGGCCATTTGGCCCTCAAGCCTGATCCACCATTCAATAAGATCATGGCTGATCTGACTGCGGCTATAACGCCAACATTCTAATCGCCCCTGACAGATTCCTGATTAACAAGTCAGTCATAATTTATCTGCCTTTGCCTTAAAAATATTCAGTGACCCTGTATCCACCACTTTGTACAAAAGATAATTTCAAAAATCACCCACTTAGAGAATGAAATTTTCATCTCCATGTTAAATTGAGTAATTGACCCATGTTTACATTTGAAACCAACCTCTAATCTCCAGCAAGTCAATTGGAAGCACAAAGTAGATTATTCCATTGACAACAGTTTCTCTATTTCTATCAGTTAAAAAGATTTGTCGTGAAATTTAACCATATCGGTTCTATCGAGTTCATGAAATGCATATCAGAGCTGACAGCACCATATATTAATAAAACGTGCTTTAAAATCAGGATCTCAACTTGTCGGGATTGGCCACCATGTCAATCTACAATGACAGATTTAGTGAGTACTTTGCACGTTTTCGCAGTCCAGAAAGATAACAACGTGCCTGGAGTGGAAATAAAAATGAATAGGGAAAATGGTTATTGGATTCAATTCAAGTTTTTTAAAAAATGTTGATGGAGAAACTGATGGCTTCCATCTATGCTAATTCGAGAAAGTAGCGGAGAAATCATATAAACATTATACATGTTACATTATACAAAGAAATTGATAAATCTCCATCCTCAGGTCACAATGTCATTCTGTAAGAGCTCTAGCTAAGTGAATAGCACTTTTACCTGAGTCAACATTCATGGTTTGAGGCCTACCCAGGTGTGTACTCAAAAATTGAAGCTGCCACCACAATATGGAGGGTGCACTGTAGTGCACAAGCAATTTGTATCATTGTTCATCATATGTATGAACTGTCTGTGCTACTCATCATTATATGGTAGATTCACTACCAGCATCCTTTCAGGCTAGAGATCTGAAGCTCCTACTGCAGTAGAGTAAAACCACACGGCAGTCTAACAACAGGCTCTTGTCTTAAACAATATCAAGTTGATTGCACGGATAGCAATTAGGGATATGTTATACTAATATAACAGACATTGTTACAGGGACAATATGCAAGACCCAGACGGTAGTCTTATCCCTTCAAAATCATAAGCTATTTTCCTGCCTAGTTTATCACCATAATGGGCATTCCTCAGCATTAAACCTTTCAGAACCTTACCTGCTTAGACAACATATTGCATTGGGTTTCAGGTAGCATACCATCTGCCTCCTCCAGTGAAGATTAACTCACGACACGGCTAGGAGGACGTGTGGTGAGCTACGCCCACTGGCCAATATTTATCCCTCAATTCAACATCACAAGAGAATGATTATCTGGTCATTTTGGCATTGCTGCTCAGTATGCACACATTGCATGACTGCCACATTTTCAACAACAGTGATCACTCCACAACAGCAAATTATTTTATTAAACTGCTTAAAAGATCTCTAGCAGTTGTGGAAACAGCAAATGAAAAACAAGTCTTTCTTTTTCTTTCTCCCATTGTTTAACAGGAATGGGAAGAACCAAAAGTTGTAGGCTAGTTAAAAGAATCTATTATTGGGACTGAGCACTTAAAGTTTGAGCTGATCAGAATGTGTCAATATGGCTTTGTTGAGGGGAACTAATGCGTGACAAATATTGTTGAATTTTGAGGTCATTGGTAAGATAGACAAGTAGATGGCTCTGTATAGACTTTTAGAAGCATTTAACAGGGCTTTGCCCAAGAGAGTTTTAGTGAAAATGATAGTGGTTAGAGATAACTTTTTGACTTGGGTTGGAAAGGAAATTAGTTAGGAGGAGACAAATATTGTAGATAAAAAGTGTATACTCCAATTTGCAAGATATGATAAGTGATGCTCTCAGGGATAAAAACAAATTTCTGGAAATATCAGATGGGCCAGGCAGCATTCATGAAGGGAAACATACAATTAACATTTTAAATCTGTGATCTTTCACAGAACCATTATTTCAGTTTTCAAGCAACCACAAGAATGGTTTGGTATTGGTGACCTAGGGCAGCTATTTGGGGCTCAACGTTTCTAGTTACTATTGATTACAATGAAGTGCAAGTTTGCAAATGGTACTAAATAAAGAGCTGGAAATGATCAAAATGGCAAAGATAAATTAGTTCAAAAGGTAAAACTATGCCAAATACTGCTTAATTCAAGAAACTGGGAGGTCATCCACTTTGGACTCGAAACACACCAATTTGAAAGTACAACTTCATTAATTAAAAGCTAGTTTTCTGGTATAAAAAGTAACCAATAATGTAAATAAAACATTGAATTTTAACACAAAGGGGCAGGTAGTAATGCCACAGCTGTACAAGACTGTTCGTCATACCATGTTTGAAGTGTTAAATTCAGTTTTGGGCACTACCCCTCAAGTGTATTAGTGGGTCGTAGAGGAGAGTGCGCACAGATTGTCCAGAATAGCACTAGGTTTTAGTGGGTAAATTTATGACTTACAGTTGAATAAACTGCTCAATCTGAATATGCAAAACTGAGTAATAACACTATTGAGAAAAAGACTGGTTAGAATAAGTCAGCACGCTGTGGCACAATAGGATTGTACCATTAGCAGAAAACGGGTCCTCAAATCACCAAGGAATTTTTAAAAATAATTAATCATCGAAACCAGACAATATATTTTCAAGTATTGTTATCATGCTCAGTATGCAAAGTTCACAGTACATTGCAATAGCTAGTGGTGCAGCTTATGCGTGGCTTGCAGAATTGACTGAAAGCATAGCGGATTAACATTGTATTGCTCTGACGATTCTCAAAGTCAGTCTCCAGCAGGTTCTATATGGAGCATCACTGACTAGAACCTCCTGGTTAGTAAGAAGGGAGGAACAAATATCTAAAATACTTTTCGCATTCAATTTCCGACTCTATACTTTCCTTGGGGCTTCAGCTTCACATTTACATCAAAGGTTCCCATCCCACAATCATCCCAGACAACAACGATGACGACAACACAGACACACACAGCCTCAAGCTTACATTTTTTGTTCCAGCAACACCACCACAATAAAGCGCACAAAGCTTTAAACTGGCTATGGTATGAACAATGTGTTCCATGAATGAACTAATTAGCTATCCTTTTAATTCATTGATTTTTCAGTTTACACACTGAGATTAAAATGGTAAGACATTTGTTAAAGTGGTCAAGATCACTCCCTGGGACAGTTTTGTTAAATTTGCACTTTTTGAGTACATAGGCCTATGAAAGTGAGACACAGCACATTAGGGACCAGTGAAGATTATAGAAGCATCAGGAAAGTAGCTAAAAAGAGACTGAAATGATATACCATGAACAGGGAAAGGATATGGGGTGAGGTGAATGAAGCAGATGAGACTGCCAGGAAAAGGAGGGAGAAGGGAATTTGGCAAGGTAGAAAGATGCAGTGGTGAGACACTTAAATGCTGCAAAATCATAAGAAGAATATATGTGACTGACAAGAGAAAATGGACAAGGGTGGTCAACCAGAATTGTGGCTATCCAAAGTAAAATAGGAGAAGCAAGTGTGGAAGCACTCTCCAAAACAAAATCTTGGATATATTTTCATGGAAGATTGAGGTTTGCAGATGACCGGATGACTGCCAGTATAAAGAACACAAGGAGCAGAAGTAAGCAATTTCAAGCCTTCAAGCATGCTCTACCATTTATTACGACCACTGCTGATCTCATGTCAGCCTCAGCTCCACTTTCCTGCTCATTCTCCATAATCCTTTAATCCATTACTAGTTAAAAAAAAATCTATTAATCTCCTCAAATGTATTCCATGTCCCACTCCACACTGCATTCTGGGTTTGTGAATTCCACACACTCTCGAACCCCTGACAGAAGTAACTCCTCTTCATCTATTTTGAATCTGCCACCCTTTAGCTAAAACTATTAGCTCTTATTCAGGGTTGCCCCACAAGGGGAAACATTTGCTCTGCATCTACTTTGTCAATCCCCTTTAGCATCATACATCTCTCAATAGATCTCTTCTCCTTCACTTAATTGCAAGCAAGTATAGGCTGAAACTATTCCATCGCTCTTCATAAGACAAACCTTTGAAATTAATCTAGTGAGCCTTCACTAAACTCTCTCCAAAGCAAATACATCCTTCCTCAAGTGAGGGGTCAAAACCATACACAGTACTTCAGGTGTGGTCTCACAAATGCATTGTACAGTTGCAACCATACTTCCCTCTTATTATACTCCATTCCTTTAATAATAAATGTCAAAATTCCATTTGTCCTCCTTATGACCTGCTGGAAAGCGGACTAGCTTTCTTTGCAATTCATGCACAAAGATACCCAGATCCCTCTGCATCGAAGCATTTTGAAGTTTCTTTCCATTTAAATAATAGGTTGCCTTGTTATTCCTCCAACCAAGATGGATAACCACATACTCCATTTGCTAAGTTTTGGTCTATACACCTAACCCATCCATGCCCATTTGTAAATTTCTTATTTCTTCATTACAACTTACTTTCCCATCTATTTTAGAATTGTGTGCAAATTTGGCATTACAGACGACATTAATATTGGCCGTTAAAAGTTGGGGCCCCGAGGACCAAGCCTTGTAGAATGCCACTAGTTACCAACCAGAAAAAAGACACAGTTATCCTGACTCTATTTCCTATTGGTCAGGCAATCCAAGCTAACATATTACCCCTAACTCCGCGTGATTTTTTTTTCTTTATTCATTCATGGGATGACGGCGTCGTTGGCTAGGCAGCATTAATTGCTCATCCCAATTAGTTAAGAGTCAACCACATTGCTGAGAGTCTGGAGTCACATGTAGGCCAGACCAGGTAAGGATGGCAGTTTCCTTCCCCAAGGACATTAGTGAACCAGATGGGTTTTTCCGACAATCATCAACGGATTCACGATCATCATCAGATTCTTAATTCCAGATATTTATTGAATCCAAATTCCACCATCTGCTGTGGCTGGATTTGAAACTGGGTCCCGAGAAAGTTATCTGGGTCTCTGGATCATCAGTCCAGCGATAATCCCACTAGGCTACCGGTTCCCCCAAATCTTACCTCGTACGTTAACCAGCACCTCATCAATGCCTTCTGAAAGACAAGATATACTGCATCTACAGGAGCCCTACTATCCACTTTGCCTGTTCCATCTTTGATGAACTTAGCAAATTAGCCAATCAAACTCAACATACCCTTCATAAAATCATGCTAACTCTGATGGATTGTATTTTGACTTTCCAAATGTTCAATTACCACAGTACTTCCTTCATAATTGATTCCAATAATTTCCCAATGACAGATGTTCAACTAAGTGATATGTAGTTTCCTACTTTTTACCTCTCTCCATTTTTGAATAATGGTATTGCATTTGCATTTTTCCAATTGACTAGGACCTTTCCAGAATCCAGGGAATTTTGGAATGTTATAACCAATGCATCCACTGTCTGTGCTACTACTTCTTTCAAGACCTTAGGGTGTAGGCCATCAGGCCTTGGGGATTTGTCTGCCTTTGATACAAACAATTTACTCAGTACTTTTTGCCTCGTGTCGGAGATTGTTTTAAATTCCTCCTTTCCTGTAACCTCTAGATTACCTGCTAATATTGGGTGGTTCAGTGTCCTCCACTGTGAAAGCAGATAAAATTTTGATTTAGTGTCTCTGCCATTTGTGTTCTCCCATCATTAACATCCCAGTTTTGTCCAAGGAACCAATATTTACTTGAGCTACTCTAGCCCTTTTCATATATAGAAGTTTTTGATATCAATTTTTATATTTTGTACTAGTTTTCTTTCATAATTTACCTTTTTTTAATCACTTTTTTTGGTAAGTGTGTGTTGGTCTTTAAATGTTTGCCAATCCTCCAGCCTGCCACTGACCTCTGCAATATAGTATGACTTTATTTTTGCTTTCTGAAATATAGTTTATTTCAGAGGAATTGAATATTTCCTTGAATGTTTACAACTGCTCATCAACTATACAATATTTTAGCTTTTCTGCCTAGTCCATTAGGGCCAAAACTGCCCTTACACCTATGTAATTATCTTTGTTTAAACATTTAAACATAGTGTGCAACTCAAATTTCTCATCCTCAAACCAAATTTGAAATTCCAGCATGCCATGATCACTCTTTCCTCAAGGACTCTGTATTGTGGTCATTAATTAATCCCATCTTATTTGGTCTAATAAAAAGGTATTTCATTTACAGGTACCATAAGGCTTTTTTGCTGCAGCCAATGTTCAGTCTGGCAAGCACTGTCAGTTTTAATGGCTCTTTCAAGAGTGCTGAATAGTACAAGGCAGTGATCCAAACTCAAAATTCAGGAAACAAATCATAAACACAACAGTTCATAAACATGTAAACACAACTAAATGCTAGCTTTGCAATTCTACCCAGGTATCTGTTATAACCAGTTTAGAGGTGGTTTATTCAGCGAACAGAATGAATAGAAGGAACTAACTTCTTTTAAAAATACTTAGCTATATAAGCAAAAACATTGATAGTTATATTAACAAGTTCAGTACTCATGGAGTTAATGTACAAAATTGAATTAAATATAGTAATCTGTGGAATCAGACCAGTTTGCAGCCCATTTGACTGTTTACTTAGGTCTGGCCATGCTTTTATCATTTATGGTAAGCTGCACATAGCTAACAATCTGCATGATCCAACATTGCTTGCAGCTGTTTTCCTTCAATCGTCAACAATTAAAAAAACAGGAGGCACCAACTGAAGTTGATGCCAAAGGCCATTATTGCTCAAAATCATGGATGAGCCATGTATAAATAATTAAACATTGCATGCAAAGCTGCTTGTTTTTAAATGTAATGACGCAACTGCATAAATGATTATTTCTTGTCTGCAATAGTCAAAGTGTCATCATTAGCAGTATTTCTCATCTAATATACAATAAGCTGCATCTGACTTAAAATTTCAGCAATATACTATTGCAATGTGAAGTTACACTTGGCAGGCCTTCCAACTAATGTCAGCGAGCCTCTGAAGGTTGTAAACAAAGTTACTAATTCTAACATTTTGATTTATCAATCCACATACAGTTGGCCTTGGTTCAGGCAGCACTGGAAGATATTTTACATGCACTTGCCAATTGCATTTGGTATTTTAAAAAAAACCTAAATTAACTTCCAGCTGCCAAAGAAACACTGTCCATGAAAATATATTCCAACCAGAGTTCGTATCTTTGGGAAAGGAGACAAAAGAGATTGAAAAACAAGGGTATTTCAAGCAGAGTGAACTGGCAGATCAACAAAAATGAAGAAACTAAGAATGAACAGCGGGCAGACTGAGGGACAAACCCACGACTGGAATTTGTGTGACTGTATCAGGTATTTCTGCTGGCAAGAGTAACAGACTCCAATACATTCAAAAATGAAAATTTGAAGTTATTTAAATTATAGTAAACTTGTACACAAGAGAGCACCATTCAGCCTTCAAGCCTGTAAAAACACCTTTCGTTGAGATTACAGAGAATCTGTGACCTAATTCACAATGCCCAGCTTTACCTCATACCCATTAAAGCCTTCTGTTAGATCTGAGATGAGGGCTTTTGCTATCACAGACTGTGAAGTGTCTTTGGAACTCCTTGCCACGGGAAGCTGCAGAAGCAAGAGGTAGATAGATTTTTGATCCATAGAAGAATTAAAGGTTATGGGAAAAGGGAATGTGAGAAATGTTTGATCAACCATGATCTTAATGAATGGCAGACCAAGCTAAAGAGGCAAATGGCCTACTCCTGTTCCTGTTTTGTATAGTCTTATCTCGCCACCTTGATTATCCTCCATCTAACAAGTATAAAAAAAATTCCAGCACCTTTCTGCTAGACCTGCTGAGTTTCTCCAGCATTTTCTCTACTTGTTTCTGCTAACTAAAGTATTTCTCTATTTTTCACTCAGCCAATTTCCTAAGCAATCCAGTAATCTACCTTAAATTCCGTGAGCTTAAGCTTTAGCTAACAGTCTCTTAACAGAGGTTTCACTAAATATCTTCTGGAAGCTCATGTAGATAACACCCAGCAATACTCAACTTTCCATAACTTCAGTGAGCCATTCAAAAATATTCAAACATTTTCATTAAGCAAGCCTGTCCATGACAAATCCATGCCAGTTCTCTCCCTTCAGCTGAAAATATTCAAGGTGCCCTTCAATGTCCTCACCTCCTTCTTCTAAAACCTGGAAACCAACTGGTTTTGAAGGTGCATAACTCTTTAGTGCCATTATTTAATTGATAAGTGATTTCTGTTCATGTTTGTTTTCTTGAACCCTCAGCCAATTCAATACTAACTTCTTGGAATGTCTGACATGCAATTTTCCTTTTCAAATCTACATAATGGCGCAAAGTAATTTAATTTTTAATATTATTGATGAATTTTCAAAAGGTTAAAATTGTGTCTGACCATCCTCATGTCATACATAATTCTGAAAATAAAAATGTGTTGATTTTGATATCCCTTGAGTTTCCATCCATACTCATGATTCTAGCTCTTAAGATCTGTTTGTCACCTTTTGTCGCTATCTGCTACCTACCATGTCAGAGAAAGATCAACTCTGCCTTATCTTGGATTGTATTTATTATATCTACTTTCCAGTCTGGTATAATTTCTAATACTCTAATTTCTGTCAATCCAACAGCTCATGCCACTTTCATAGATAAACATACTTCCCAACTTCTAACTGTATTTGACTTAAACTGAACTCAAAAATTGTGAACATAGGAACAGGAGTACCCTGTTCCACCATTCAATGAGATCATGGCTGATCTGCAGCTTAACTCCATATACCTAGCTTTAGGCCATATACCTTAGATACTACCTCAGATTTAAAATTAACAACTGATCCAGCATCAACAGCCATTTGTTGAAGAGAGTTCTAATCATCCACTACCCTCTGGGTGTAGAAGTGGTTCCTAACATCTCACCTGAACAGTCTGACCTTAATTCTCAGACTATATTCCCTAGTTCTAGAATCCCCAACCAGTGGAATAAGTTTGTCTTTATCTACCCTATCTTTTCCTGTTAATACCTTGAAGACTTTAAGCAAATGACCTCTTAACCATCTACATGCTGGAGAAAACAGCCTAATTTGTATATCTCCTCATAACTTAACCCCTGAAGTCCGGTTGTAAACCTACACTGTACACCTTCCTAGGCCAATATATCCTTCCTAAGGTGTAGTATCCAGATCAGCTCACAGTCTCTAAGTGGAGCCTTTGTAAAACTGCAGCATAACTTCTCCATTTTTATATTCTAGTCCTCTAGTTATAAAGACCAGCATTCCATTAGCTTTCTTGACATGACACTTCAAAGATCCATGAACCTGACACCCAAGTCTCTTGAAATATTCATTGTATTTAACTTCATACGATCTAGAAAGTACCCAGAAACAGCCAGCGGTATTTCTTATAGACTTCAAAGACCCATGACAAAATTTCACATTTCAAAATTTGTACAGTGACTATTTACTAAATAAATCATTTTCTTTTTGCAAGTAAAATATACTCAACTTATATTACTTGTAAATTATGCCGGTAAACTATAGACAGTGGCAATCCCCTATTTATCAAACACTTTCAAAATTACAGTCCTTTTAGCATGCAATCTCTCGATGCTCCCAGCTTCCAATGGGTTCTCATATCCTCACCTCACATAATTACTTGAGTGACTGTCTCCAAGTACTTCACTCAGTTTAAGTGTTTCTTAGATTCACCAGCAGCAGTGAAGCTTGTTTCAATTATTCTTCATCCCCTGGACATGCCAAAATAAATCTCTATGAATTTTTAGAAGTTGCAGGATACATCTCTTCAATTAAAGACGATCCACCTCCTGCAATCAACCATGGCAGTTTGCAAATTCACGCATCCTTTTCACACTGCTCACCACACCGACCACCTGCTGGCTGAGATTTATGGTTTGTAGGGTGTTCCATAACATTATCTCAACAACATGTCCACAACATGAAACACATTAACCTTTCATGTCAGTGAATTGCTAGTTATTTATTCTTGACCTCAACTCCCTTTCTGTTTTGAAGTAAATTGATAGATTACAGCCTAACACTTACAATACCTTTTGGGGTTTCTAGGAAATTCAGGGTTTACTCATGACTGACACAGAAATTGCTGTCATTGCCTCCAAGCATAAATACCTTGAGCCTTCCCAGTAAAACAAATCTAAACCTTCGACGGAACTCTAAAAATCAATCCCACGCAGACTTATTATTAGAGTTTACAATAAGTTATGACTCCCTTGGCCAGTTTTAAAGCTAAAACCCCAAACTATAGTCCTACAAACCTCATAACTATCAGTCTCAAATTAATTCCAAAAAACACAATACGTCAATACCTTTTGTAACCAGTGAGGTTCACTAATCTACACTGCTGTATAACTCGGAATATCCATAAGGAGCTGTAAAAGAATGTCATATTCAGTAGGAAATTAAATTTATAATCACTCAATTTCAAGTAAGTCTTCAAGACAGTGAAATTAGGCATTGCCAGCTTATTCTCAGACTTCTTCTTTGAAAGTCATTGGATTTCAGTCTATAATGTAGGCTCACATTGCAGTGCATTGCTGAGGGACTGCTGCCCTTTGGATAACGTGTTAAATTGAAGTCTCATCTGCCTTTTGATCACAATGTGTTATTTTTAGGATAATTCAGGAAAACAACCAACATTCTTGCTTCAATGAAAAGCACAAAGCAAAAACAAATTAACTGGATCACTGAGATCTTTTCTGGGGCAAAGCTATTCAAGAGGGATGGGTTGCACCTGAACTGGAGAGGGACCAATATCCTGGCAGGCAGACTTGTTAGTGCTACAAGGGAGGGTTTAAACTAGATTGGCAGGGGGGTGGGATCCTCAACAGCAAGGAAGCAAGTGCAAGGGTGGAAGGAGATACAGTAATCAGAAATAGTACGTTGAAGAGACAGGTCAGGCTGGAACACGACAAGGAACATGGAATGCCTGTTGGATTAAATTGTATCTATTTCAATGCAAGAGGGCTGACAGGTAACTCAGGGCATGGACAGGTATGTGGAATTGGGATATTATAGCCATTACAGAAACATGAATAAGGAAGGGACAGGACGAACAGCTTGATGTGCCAGGGTACAGGTGCTTTAGGCGGGACAGAGGTGGAGGAAAGAAGGGACGAGGAGTTGCATTTTTGATTAAGAGGAGTATCACAGCAGTAATCAGAGGGGAAATAACTGAGGGATCATCCAGTGAAGCTTTGTGGGTGGAGGTAAGAAATAAGAAGGGGATGGTGAGTTATTGGGGTTGTACTATAGGCTTCCAAATAGTCAACAGGAATTAGAGGAACAAATATACAGGGAGACTGGGGAGACTTGCAGGAGCAATAGGGTTGTCATAGTGATGGATTTTAATTTTCATCGTGTTAAGGGTTTAGATGGGGTGGGATTTGTTAAATGTGTTCAGGAAAGTTTCTTCAAGCAATTTCTAGAGGGTGCTGCTTGGGAAGTGACAAAACGCAACCTCCTTTTGGGAAATAGGGGAGGACAGGTGACTGTTGTGACAGGTGGTGGTGGTGGTGGGGGTGGGGGGGGGGGGGGTGTGGTGGGTGGAGTTGAATACTTTGGCACCAGTGACCATAGTTCTATTAATTTTAAAATAGTTACGGAGAGGGACAACACTAGTCCATAGGTTCAAGTTCTAAATTGGGGCAAGGTGCATTTTGTTGGAATTAGACAGGAGCTTGCAGTGATTGACTGGACTAGTTTGTTTGCAGGCAAAGGAACCTCTGGCAAGTGAGAGGCCTTTGAAAGCGTGATAGCTAGAGTTCAAGGTCTAGACGTTCCTGTGAGGGTGAAGGGCAAGGTTGGCAGGAGTAGGGAACGCTGGATGACAAGAGGTATTGAGGCTTTGACCAAATTAAAAAAAACAGGAGGATGCATGGCTAAGGTAGAGGCAGCTGGGATCAAGGGAATCCCTGGGAGGTATATAGGGGACAAAAAGGAGGCATGAGATAGCTTTGGCTGCGAAGATTAGGGTGAATCCAAAGAGATTCTTTAAGTATATTAAAGGAAAAAGAATAACTAGAATAACTAGAGAGAGAATAGGACCCCTCAAGGACCTAAGCGGACACATAAGCGGAACCACAGGAGATGGGCGAGCTCCTCAATGAATATTTCTCCTCTGTTTTTACCGTGGAAAAAGACATGAAGACTTGGGAACTTGGGGAAGTTAGTGGCGATATCTTGGGGACAGTCGATATCACAGTAGTGGTGGTGTTGAAAGTATTAAAATGTATGAAGGTGGA
The DNA here is from genome assembly GCF_021869965.1 of Rhincodon typus. Lineage (NCBI taxonomy): Eukaryota > Metazoa > Chordata > Chondrichthyes > Orectolobiformes > Rhincodontidae > Rhincodon > Rhincodon typus. Next base: position 69,465,908 of record NC_063339.1, on the reverse strand, counting down.
TAAAATCTCCTAGTCCTGACCAGAAATATCCAAGAACCCTGCAAAAGGCTGGGGAAGAAATTGCAGGAGCCCTGGCTGATATACCTGCATCATCAGGTCCCAGAAGACTGGAGGGTAGCAAATGTTGTGCCCTTGATCAAGAAGGGCTGCAAAGAAAAACCTGGAATTAAAGACCAGTAAGCCTAACATCTGTGGTCAGTAAGTTAGTTAAGATTCTGAGGGATAAGATATACATGCATTTGGAAAGACAGGGTTTGATTAGGAATAGTTTCATGCGTAGGAGATCATGCCTCACAAATTTGTTAGAGTTCTTCAAAGAAGTGACCAGGGAGGTTGATGAGCGCAGTACGGTAGACAAAGTCTACGTGAATTTCAGTAAGGCCTTTGATAAGGTTCCATTTGGTAGGCTGCTCTAGAAGGTTAGATTGCATGGAACCCAGGGAGACCTGGCAAATTGGATACACAATTGGCTTGATGGTAGGAAGCAGAGGGAAACAGTGGAAGGATGCTTGTCGTACTGGAGGCCTTTGACTAGTGGTGTGCCTCAGGGGTCGGTGCTGGGCCCATTGCTGATTGTTATCTATATCAATGATTTGAGGGAGAATGTACAAGGCATTGTACAATTTTGTGGATGACACTAAAATAGCAGGTATCGTGGACAGTGAGGAAGGTTTTCAGAAATTGCAGTAGGATCTTGATCAGCTGGGGAAGTGGGCCTAGAAATGGAGATTAATATAGATAAGTGGGAGGTGTTGCATTTTGGAAAGTCAAATCAAGGTAGGAGTTTCGTGGTGAATGGTCAGGCCTCAAGGAGTGTAGTGGAACAGAGGGACGCTGGAGATCAGGTGCATAGTTCTCTGAAAGTGGAGTCATAGGTAGACAGGGCAGTGAAGAAGGCTTTTGGCACACTGGCCTTCATCAGTCAGGGAAGTGAATATAGGAGTTGGGAAATTATGTTGCAGTTGTATAGGACATTGGTGAGGCCACACTTGGAGTATGGTGTTCAGTTTTGGTCACCTTGCTATACAAAAGATGTTCTTAGACTGGAGAGAGTTCAGAAATTTACAAGGATGTCACCAGGCCTCAAGGAACTGAATTATAGGGAGAGGTTGGACAAGCTGGGAGTTTTTTCCTTAGAGCATAGGAGACTGAGAGAGGGATCTTATAGAAGTCTACAAGATCATGAGAGGCATGGATAGGGTGAATACACTCAGTCTTTTTCCCAGGGTTGGGTAATCGAAGACTAGAAGGTTTAAGTTAGGAGGGAAAAGAATACATGGAACCTGAGGGAAAACTTTTTGTACACAGAGGATGGTATGCATATAGAATGGGCTGCCAGTGAAAGTGGTTGAGGCGGGTACATTAACAACATTTAAAAGGCATTTGGACAAATACATGGACAGGAAAGATTTAGAAGCATTTGGGCTGGCATCAATGGACATTTTGGTCAGCAAGGACCAGTTTTCGCCAAAGGGCTTGTCTCCATGCTGTAGGACTCTATGACTTTAAAACTGAATAATATAAAAGCCACTCCAAATTTACAAGAGTATGGATACATAATGGTTATCATATTTGTCCACAATGTGAAGTCCCCAGGTCAAATTGTGAAGTGCTTTGAGATATTTCAACATCACAGTATAGCAGAACATGAAGGAAAAAGTCCTCATTTTTCAAGGACCGCAATTTCCCCATCCCGCAGTGGTCGAAAACGCCCTCGACCGCATTTCTTGCATTTCCCGCATTTCCCGCACCTCAGCTCTCACACCCCCTCCCTGCAATGAAAACAAAGACAGAATTCTCCTTGTCCTCACTTATCACCCCATTAGCCTCCAGATTCAACGCATCGTTCTCCGCCACTTCTGCCACCTGCAATCTGACCCCGCTACGAAGGATATATTTCCCTCCCCACCCTTATCTGCCTTCCGGAGGGACCGCTCCCTTCACGACTCCCTTGTCCGCTCCACACTCCCGACTAGCCCCACCACCCCGGCACCTTTCCATGCAACCACAGGAGCTGCTACACCTGCCCCTACACCTCCCCCCTCACCCCCATCCCAGGCCTCAGAAAAAAAACCTTCCACATTAAACAGATGTTCACCTGCACATCCGCTAACGTGGTATACTGTATCCGCTGTTCCCAATATGGGAGACCAAGCAGAGGCTCGGAGACCGCTTTGTGGAGCATCTATGTTCGGTTCGCAACAATCGACAACACCTCCCAGTCGCGAACCACTTCAACTCCCCCTCCCACTCCCTGGACGACATGTCCATCCTGGGCCTCCTTCAGTGTCACAACGATGCCACCCGAAAACTGGAGGAACGGCACCTCATATTCCGCCTTAGAACCCTACAATCCAACGATCTCAGCGTGGACTTTACTAGCTTCAAAATCTCCCCACCCCCGACCCTATCCCAAGACCAGCCCCACCTCTCATCCCCGCCTCCTTGACCTGTCCATCTTCTCTCCTACCTATCCGTTCCTCCCACCTCACTGACCAACCCTCACCCGCACTTCCTACCTATACTCACCTTTACTAGCTTCATCCCCGCCTCCTTGACCTGTTCATCTTCGCTCCCACCTATCCACCCCTCCCGACTGATCAACCCCCCATCCCCACTTCCTACCTACACTCACCTTTACTAGCTTCATCCCTGCCTCCTTGACCTGTCTGTCTTCTCTCCCATCTATCTGCTCCACCATCCACCTTCTATCATCGCCTCCCCCTCTCTCTATTTATTTCAGAGCCCCCTTCCCCTCCCCTATTTCTGAAGAAGGGTCCAGACCCGAAATGTCAGCTTTCCTGCTCCTCTGATGTTGCCTGGCCTGCTGTGTTCCTCCAGCTCCACACCTGTTATCTCAGACTCCAGCATCGGCAGTTCCTACTATCTCTACGAAGGAAAACAAAAGGTGTTTCATTTTCTTTTCAACTACAACAACAATTCTATTGCACTAACTCAGCTGAAATTAATTCAGAATAGATTAGAAATAAAAAACAGAAAAGGCCAGCGAAATTCAGCAAGTCTGGCAACATCTGTGGATAGGGAAAAAGAGTTATCACTTCAAATCCAAAGACTCTTCTTCAGAACTAGATGGAATAGATTATCTCTCTCTAATGTTTGCAAGCTTTCCTATCAGATACTGTTAATTAGAGGGAGATGGTGATATAGTAACAATGTCACTGGACTGTTAATCCAGAGGCTCAAGACAATACTCCGGGGTGACATGTTCAAATTCCACCACAGGGCTGGTAGGATTTAAATTCACTTAATAAATACGGAACATAAAGCTGGTATCAGTGATGGTGACCATGAAACTATCATCCATCATTGTAAAAACTCATCTGGTTCACTAACAAGCTTTAAGCAATTAAATCTGCCATCCATACTTGGTCTGACTGACAACTGATTGTTTCCTAAGTACTCTGTGAAATGGCCTAGCAAGGCACTCAATTCAAGGGCAATTAAAGATGGGCAACAAACGCAGACCTTGCCAGTGACACATTCATCTCATGAAAATATCAACTTAAAAAACTGAAATAGAACTGGAAAGCCTGGCATATCCTGATGTATATCTGTATATTGTCGTACTCTATAGAGATCGATCTGCAGTTACACAAAGGGATTATGTCAAATTAATCTTGCTCCAACATGTTGCCTGACTCTAATCCCACCTTCCCACAAAAAGCATACATTATAACTGGTTAAAGGAAAGGATAATTTTCTGCAAAACACAATGAACAGATTAACTTTTTAAAATAAATTATAGGCATATTAGAAGGATCAATTTTCTGTGTCTTGCATGTCATCCAGTTATTTTTGGCTAATCAACAACAATGAAAGTACAGCCACCTATAGTGATGGAAGACAGCAGGTGATACAAAGGGGCGAGATTTTGCCAAATATGGAGCAGAGGGCTGTACAGTGGATATAGTGTCAGCCAAGGCCATGAAGGAATTTGAAAATCAGATGAAAAGTTGAAATTGAAGATGTCGAGGGTTTGGGAGCCAATGTTGCTCAGTCAGTAAGCGCAGAGGTGGCAGTTAAGCTGCAATCTATTTTATTAGGTGTTCAACCCCTTCAACCTCAGTTCAATTCCAAAGATGAATGATGACACGATAATCTGCTAGTCAATAACACTTTGAATGGGAAATACCTATGCTAGATAAATAAAAGTGGTCACCATTTAAGTTAATGATTGTTATCCAGCAAGCCTTATTGGAATTCTGCTTGTGCGGTGTGCATATTAGCTTCAATTTAGCCATGACCCTCCGCTAAACCCAGGGAGGATGAGATGGCAGAAAGTAGATCGAGAAAAGAAAAAGAGCATTTGTCCAAATTCTGAAGAAAGAAAATCCCGAATTCAGCATACAATCATCTGTATACTGCAGGAAAACCAATGTAGCAAATCCAGACTCGTGCTTCAAATCTCTCGGCTCCATGAAAACTGCAATGCAAGAGAATTCACTGCAGTCTTTCTGACTTATGGAATGAGACTGGAGATTTGGATTGGCTGACTAAGGATCATTCATTTCTAATCAAGATACTCTGCACAAAGGGAAAAAAAACAACTGGAAATTGTCAGGGGACGGGGTGGAGAATGCGGAACAAGAACTCCAGTTCTCTGAGAGGTCAAATAGAGAAGATGAAGAAGGAGAAGATTGTTCATATAACTTCAGCAGTACACTCAAATTTTCTTCTTCTATGAAATAACCACAAGCCCTTCAATTAATTTAGTGTTTGTCAAAATAATCAATTCTACTGTGCACAAATGCACATCAAGTGGCAATGGGTGTGAGGAGTATTCTCTCGGGAACCTGGAAAACAGTCAGGCTTTAAAAAGGTTATGTACACTACAGGCTGACTCAAATTTGGTTAAAGCTGCTCTGCTTGTCTACATGCCTTGGCTCAGACACATTAGAAAAAACAAATTTCTGCAAGTTAATTAGTGAGTTTGGCTGAATATTGGCCCTAAACAGTGATGCTCAATGACCGGCTTTGAACTTTGGAATAAAATTTAACTTATGCTGATTATTTGGACCTGAACAAAAGTCTGAAAAGATTATCATGGCCTAAATTGTGACAATTTCCATTCTGATCCCAACTATAGCAAGAAAGCTCTTAGCTTTAGTTTGCTCATCCACTCCACAGCAATATTTCTCATTACAGCATTGCTTGCTTCAGAATTATTTAGAGAGTTTTTAACCAGAGTTTTGCAAGAGTTTTCTTGTGCAGGCTACATAATTGCAACTATGGTCAACATTTGGAATTAGTTGCTCTCTTCATTTTTATTGTTCTAGGCTGCATGGCATCAAAATTACAGTAACCACTGCAAAAAAATTCAAATTATAGGCTTAAAAATAAAAGACACAGTAAAGACTTTGTCGAGGTTAGTGAAACTTCGAATTAGCATTATCATGTTTCTTTTTAAAAGCTCTCAATGTGAAGGAGCACTAAAAGGTTGTGGCCATAATTTCAGCCTTCATGTAGAGACAATCAGTGACAACAGAAGACACCAATCCAATAGCACATCTGGAAGAGATCAGAACAAATCACCACAGTAAAGCAAATGATTTTCTGTAGCGCAATATCCTGCTAAAAATCCCACAACTCTAATCCAAATGTGTTATTTTCCCCATCAGTTTCTCATGTCACTGGCACTTGAAATCAACCTCTTGACCTGCATAAAAGTGAAAGAAAGTTCCAGCTGGCAAGTGGACAGCTTGTCAAATCTACCATTAAGCATTCCAGCAACAAACTGGAAAATCTTTCAATACCCAAAGGGGTACAACATGAGCATTTAAAAACATACTAATCAAAATGTATCTCATCAAGTCAATTATCCAAATTAAAATATATATCATATTAGTCAGCTATGAAAGCACTTGGCTCCATTGTCCTGCGAGTCCAGCTGGGTGCAGCTGTGTGGATACTCAATAAAGGAAAAGATTGAGCCTAGCTGTGATATGTCCTTCTCCCAAACTGCCTGATAATACTCATCGGTCAGCAAAACAAGATATCAGAAGACAGCTGCCATGCAGGAAAAAGTACTTCAGTATAAGTTACTAACAATCGCAAAGAAACAGAGTTGGAAGGAATCGGGGAAAAATTCAAAGGAAGCTGGAAAACATTCTACTGTTGTGACGGGAAAAGTGTTTTTGATTAAACCAAACGCTACACAGAAATGTTCCCTCAAGCAGGGCATTGCAGGGTCAACAATATTTCCTTGTTCAGCATCAGACATGCATTTACTCCACTTCTAACTTTATGAAGACTGACAAGAATTGAAGCAAAAATTTAGTCCAAGCTGACACAAATCAAGATCCAGTAGGTATTTTTAAGTAATCGATGGCTCTGAATGCTTCAACCCGCCCTGTTTCCTCACTGCTAAAGATAGCAACTATTGCTGGAACAAGGCACCTGTAGCCCTCTCATTTTAATGCCTATTATTCATGAATGAGCCAGAATCATGAGCTTCAGAAACACAGCCAACCCCAATCCAACTTCAACCAAACATTTTCTCACTTCCCAGCAGGAGCGATTGTTGCTCAATAGCAAGTCGGGTTAGGGAAACCAGACAATTCAACTTTCACTAACCTTGACATCACTCTAGCATCATTCCACACCACATTCCCCCAATCACACCCTTCAAATTTAAGGTTAACTGTAGTGCCCTTAAAGACAAAAAAGACCAGAGGCCAGACATCACGTACACAGCTCAGTATCATTCTAGCATTCAGTATGGAACATCTGAGAAGTGGAATTCTCAAATACACAATGAGATACTATTATACAACAAAATATTCTCTTAAAACATCCCCGTTTCATTTTTTAAATGAAAAGAGAAAAATACCATTTAATATAAATATTTCAAACAGAATCAATGTCACAATTCTGCTAAACTTGCTAAATGCTAACTGAAAATAATTACCAATTATTTCAAAACTTTGATATTCATAAGAATTTAAGAAGCTTCCATGAATTACTACCGATGGCATTTCTCTCAACATTAGATATGGACACTATATAATAAAAGGAAATGTTTTATAGAATGATGGAATCCTGACATCTTTCAGTAAATGAGATGTGTCACTGGCACTGATGAAAATCAATGTTCACAGGTTCTATTCTCTTCTTATATAGCTAGGTTATAACCAGAGCAAATTTATCTGTGCGTTGTCAGATACACAATATACAATTACCTATATAGTTGTGTAGACAGCTCTCTCAAATATAGACAAAAGTTGTGACATGTTTGATGCCTTCATCAAGTCAATTATCTTAAAGTGTAATGCATGCTCCTTCTTTAGGTCCATCTGTGCTTTGCTAGTATTCAGCTAGTGTTGATATGATTACACTTTTTCTTGTTCTAACACTTTGAAAATACAACCACATCAGATTGACTGGAATTTAAGGTGCAGCATTAGCCTTCTAATTCATCTTTTTCCATTCTGTTGGATTTACACTCATTAATTTGGGATGGATTCTGGTAATGGAAGTGGATCATTTCTCATTCAGACAACCAGTAGTTGCAACAAGGCATTGAAGATTATTCCTTTAGAAGAGAACCAATACACTACTAGATTCTTCCTCTCCTGTCACTTATCATCCTCCAAACATTTATCGTAAACGTAGAACCAATTTAGGCCAGAGAGCATTTATAATATGACTGAGAGGTTAAAAATATGTGCACTTGCAGAAAGAATACTTGGGGGAGGGGGCATTATGGTGAGAGCGCGAGAGTGAGAGAAGCGCATGTGGACGTGTTGCAGAAATGAGAGGAGAGTGAAAAGGATTCAATGCTTCACTAATACAACTATAAAACTTCACAATTTCAGCATCCACTATTGTCCATAAGGTCAAACTGCTACTACTTACATATTATCTATGTGTTATCAGCAATGCAACTCATCATTGCCATTTCATCTGAAGCAAATATTGAGGTGCAAAACAAAGTTGCTGCAATGCAATCATGATAGAGTCAGAGACATACAGCACAAACAACTCTTCGGTCCAACTCATCCGTGACAATCAGATATCCTAAATTAATCTAGTTCCATTTGCCAAAATTTGGCCCATATTCTCTAAACCCTTCCTGTTCATATACCCATCCAGATGCTTTTTATATGTTGTAATTGTACCACTTCCTCTGCCAGCTTACTCCACATATGCACCACATTCTGCATGAAAAAGGTTGTCCCTCAGGTACCTTTTAAATCTTTCCCCTCTCACCTTAAACCTATGCCCTCTAGTTTTGGACTCCCCCCACCCAGAGGAAAAGACCTTGTCCATTTACATTATCTATGCCTCTCGTGATTTTATAAACTTCTGTAAAGTCACCCCTCAGCCTCCGACACTCCAGAGCAGATAGCCCCAGCCTATTCAGCCTCTCACTATAGCTCAAACCCTCGAACCCTGGCAACGTCCTCCTAAATCTTTTGTGAACGCTTTCAAGTTTCACAACATCCTTCCTATAGCAGGGAGACCAGAATTGCACACAGTATTCCAAAAGTGGGCTAACCAATGTCCTGTACAGCTGCAACATGACTTCCCAACTTCTATACTCAATGCACGGACTAATAAACGCTTTCTTCACCACCCCATCTACCTGCAACTCCACTTTCAAGGAACTATGAACCCGCATTCCAAGATCTCCTTGTTTAGCAACACTCCCCAGGACCTTACCATTAAGTGTATGAGTCCTGCCCTAATTTGCCTTTCCAAAATGTATTTCCTCTCAATTATCTAAATTAAACTCCATCTGCCACTCTTCGGCCCATTGGCCCCTCTGATCAAGATCCTATTGTACTCTGGAGGTAACCTTCTTCACCATCCACTACATCTCCAATTTAGGTGTCATCCGCAAACTTACTAACCATACCTCCTATAATCACATCCAAATCATTTATATAAATGACAAAAAGCAGTAGACACAGCACTGATCCTTGTGGCACACTGCTGGTCACAGGCCTTCAGTCTGAAAAGCAACACTCCACCACCACCCTCTGTCTTCTACCTTCGAGCCAGTTCTGTATCCAAATGCTAGTTCTCCCTGCATCCTATGTGCTCTAACCTTGCTAACCAGTCTACCATGAGGAACCTTGTCAAACACCTTACTGAAGTCCACACAGATCATGTCCACCACTCCATTATATTTCACAGCATTTTGTTCTTTAATGAAGTAGAATCTATACTTCCCTTTCTATTGATGACACACGTTATTTTTGGTAAATGATATTGAAAAATATTATTTACGTGAAAGCACTGCCAAGTCTGCCCTTTTTTTGCAGCATCAATCCCTCTACTTGTACTTCATCCTCACTGCTTTCTGTTTCACTGACCTGACAGAACCACTCTCCTTGCTGATTTCCTGAGCTCTAGATCCACAAACTGCAACTCAAAAATGGCAAAATCCCAATGCACTAACTCACAACGACTACCGTTGCACTATCAACACTCGCACTCTTCTTTAATATTGCAATCACTTTCATTCTTATCTGCTAGCCTGTACCTTCAAATCCCACAATTATGCACCTCCGCTTTCCTTTAATGGTGAAAGCTGTAATACTGAAGCTGCAATCTTGGGCACACAATCTACAACGTTCTCTGTAAATCACCATGCGTTGTTATCGGTCACTCTTTCCTCCTCAGAGCTCTTCAAAATATTTTGTTGGTAACTTGCAAGATCTTCTCCATAGGGTTACCATCTGGTCATAAAAAGGCTGAAAATTTGATCACATGACTCTCAGTCGCTCACCATCCTGTCCAGTCAAGCAACCTTCTTTCAGATCTCCAATAATTGTATAAAACAGATTTGTTCAAAGAAAATTAAATAATACCGCTATGGTTTTTATCCCAATTCCTTGCAAAACTCAAATCAATTCTGAATGGTTGGGAAGTATTTCACATCTCTGTGTTTACTTTTGTCCCACAAGGCACTTTGGAATGTTTTGTTGCACAAAATGAGCTCAAGGCTGAATCAAAAAAATGTGACAAGCAGATGTACATGGACGGGTACCACCATCACGCAAAATTAATTTTTTTTTAAAAAAAAACAAAACCCATGTAAAGATATATTGCCCATGTATTGTTGCTTCAGTGTCAATTTTTGTCTCCGAGTAGCACCTCAGAACACCTTACTCCGATAAAGGTACTACCGAGATGAAGGTTGGTTTAAAGGCCATTGTTACGAGTTTATTGCAACACGAAAACAGGATTATATGTATAAAAGTATTTCCCCAAGAGCTGTGTACAGAGAATCTCTCTACAATATAAAGGCTATCATAAACCAGAGCTAATTTTTGCACTGGCAGAAGAATAATCAGTAACGCTCCAACCCTAGCAAAAAATGTCTCTTTTGGATCATACACAATGCCTCGCCTTTTCCGTTTGTTTATTCTTACATGTTACATGCTATTTTTCCAGAAGCACAACCTACTGAAATGAATCAGGTGACATTACAAGCAATAAAACGAAAAACAACACCAGCTGCTAAAGCACAGAGGCAGCGAAGATGACAGCTATCATTTCACAGAATTGTTCCTTAATGAAATACCAATATGCTTAAACAAACTTAAAATCCAACATATTATTGTTAAAACTTATATCTTAACTTTGTTGAATCCAATCCCATTTAAAACAAATTAAAATAAAAACCAGTCAAACAAAAAAAAATAAAATTTTAAATCACCTCTCTACAACAATGCAGAGCCCAGAAATCTTTGATATTGATAAATCAGAGTGAATGATTAAATCTTCATTCCAAAGTATTAATTACGAAAACAATCATGTTTCATATTCCAGTTAATTATCACTTATGCAGCTTGTCTATTTTCGTTATTCCAATATTTCCACAAATGTCAGATTGGGATTTCTTTTTGACCAACATCTCACATTATTCCAGCACAGCCTGCTTTCTTAAGAGGGGGGAACCCTTGCATCGTGCTACAGTTATTAAATGTTTATCATATAAATAACAGTTTAACCTACATAAACACACATGTACATTTCGGAAATTCAATGATGAATCTCAAAACATCCCCAAATGATTGCTAGTAAACACGCACAGCCAAATACTCACCATATACAATGTAAATGGGAAACAAAGGAGAAAGAGCCAGATGTAGAGATGGAAAGCATTCACGAATGTATTTTGATGAGGATCATAATACCACCCGCCAGTGATGGAAGCCCAGACTCCCTGTCTCAGGATTTGCAGAGTCTGAGACCCCATTTCTGTCCATATATCGGTCTAATGGTATCCCAGCGGTACGAAAGCAAGAGTGCTGAGCCCCGGCTATCCTCCTGTATACGTGTAGGATGCCGCTGTGCTGGTCGCTGCTGACTTCAGCTTACTCCCGACAGCCATCTTGTCGTTGGGCAACAGCAGCGGCTGGGATGACTTCCCGCTGTCCTCCAGCTCCAGCTATGCTATCCCGTCAGCGCCCGGGGCCACAGCCTGGCGGAGCAGTAACGTCAGCTGGCCAATAACAAAGGCCCGAGCTGGCAAGCACCGCCAACGAGCGTGCTTTGAGCAAGAGGGACACACCCCGCTGGCCGCTCCTTGCGACGACTGCGCTCCGCACCCCCACCTGCAGGCACAATGGCCATCCTGCAGTGAAAGGTTGTTGACAGTCAAAGCCATGGAAGGAGAGAGATCTTCATGAATATGTTGACCAACACGTCTTTCTTGGCGTGAGTTGCCTCTATGTTTAAAAAATGCTCGTGATTCATTGATATCACCACAAAGACAAGTATTTGCATTGATATAGGAACAGAGTAAAGTGACAGAAGGTGGTTCACAGCATTTTAAAACAAAATTCAACACAGCTTTGTGGATTTTCAAGCGTCTAGAAGCAGGATAACCAAGTACAGAGTCAGCTTTTGAGAAGAAATTCGCGAAACTGGAGCCTGGCAACTGAAGAGACAGTTGTGTTGAGTGCTGCAACAACACGAGCAGGGGAAATCAAATGAGTTGGAGGCCAGAATTGGGAGGAACGCGGAGCTCATGGAAGTTGATAAGGCTGGAGGGATTTACAATAATAGGGAGGATTGAGGAATTTGAACACAAGGGTAAGAACTTTTACAAAAACAGAAGTTGCTGGAAAAGCTCAGCAGGTCTGGCAGCGTCTGTGAAGAAAAAAATCAGAGAACTCTGAGGAAGGGTCACTGAACCCAAAACATTAACTCTGATTTTTTTTCTTCACAGATGCTGCCAGACCTGCTGAGCTTTTCCAGGAACTTCTGTTTTTGTTCCTTATTTACAGCATCTACAGTTCTTTTGGTTTTTACTTGTTAAGAACTTTTAGTTTGCTTTGTGACCAGGAGCCACAGAACCAGCACTGAAGTTTATCTACCACGTAGAGTCACAGAGATGTACAGCATGGAAACAGACCTTTCGGTCCAACTCGTCCACACCGACCAGATATCCTAAATTAATCTCGTACCATTTGCCAGCATTTGATCCGTATCCCTCTAAACCCTTCCTACTCATATACCCATACAGATGTTTTTTTAAATGCGGTAATTGAACGAGCCTCTACCACTTCCTCTGGCAGTTCATTCCATACATGCACCACCTCTGTGTGAAAATGTTGCCCCTTGGATCCCTTCTAAATCTTTCCCCTCTCACCTTAAACCTATGCCATCTAGTTTTGGACTTCCCTACCCTGAGGAAAAGACCTTGTCTATTCACCCTATCCACATCAGTCTACCTGCGACTCTACTTTCAATGAACTATAAACCTGCACCCCAAGCTCTCTTTGTTCGGCAACACTCCCCATGACCTTACCATTAAATGCATTCAGTTGTTAGCCAAAACGTCTTTCTGGCTTGACAACAACACCCTGTTAATAGGGAACACTACTGTTTAGTAGCAGAATGAAACATCTGGTTTCACCTGTTCCTCAAATTTTTTGAGATACCTTACCAGTTAATCTGAGATAGACTGAGCATTTTTCAGGACTGAAAATGATAGCCATTGGCCCGTTCATAAGTTTGCACAATATACGGCGAGAAATTATATGATCAGAGTTGGTGTTATTTCACAGGATGGCTTTGATATGCATTACTTTAGCATAAAGCTTGCATGGTGGACAAATGGCTTCTGCGCTCTTTATGAGGTTGTCAGTTAGGTCAATCTTATAGCTTGTGAAACTATAGAAATCCCAATGTGTATATTGCCCAGCGAAGGTTTGTTTGCAACGCACAATACACCCTGGCAGATTTCTCAACTAGCAAGAGAAAGAAGCTCATATGACTGCTTAATTTCAAAGGTGAATAATGAGCGCAGGATGGAGTGCATTAAGATGTCTAACAATAATTTTATACATGTACACAGGGCCCTGTTCTTTACAGACAGAAGGAATGTGTATACACACTTGGTCTGTTTCACCTAAACAACTATTCTCTGCTTTATTTTTCAGACAATGCTTTGACCAATCAGAGTCATCATGCCTAGTTAACTGCCAACCAATGAGTACCTCTGCTCATACAGTCTAAAATTGCTGTTTCCCATCACATTGGTAGTCTTGTGAATAGTCCTGATGAATGTAAAACAAACACTTTTAAACAAAACATGTCTTCTTTCAGCAATACTCAAATTCCATGTTACCAAGCGACTATTAATAATGAAAACCGAAATAACCGCAGATGCTGGAATCAGAAACAAAAACAGAAATTGTTGGAAAAGTTCAGCAGATCTGGCAGCATCTGTGAAGCGAAATCAGAGTTAACGTTTTGGGTCCAGTGACACTTCCTCAGAACTATTAATAATGGCTCTATCGCTGCTCAAATCCTTCAAGATGTCAGAATCACTACTTCTTTCAAGATGTCATTTCAGAAGAGAGTATCTTCTCCCAAAGTGCTCACAATTATAAGCATTATGAGCAAACTGCCTGTACTGTTGCTGACAGCTCTAAGTTGTCCCATGTTTCATCAAAAAAACTTGAATTTGTATAGCATTTGAAGCCAAAGAGGGAAATATTTGAAAGGGTGATGGAAAGCTTCATTTAAAAAATGGCTTTTAAGGTGGGCTTAAATGAGGAAATAGAAGTGGGGAGGCAAAGTAGATTAAAGAGAGAATTCGTCAAATTTTGGAGCATGGCTAGAGACCATTCAATGCACAATAATTGCACCAGTTTGCTGAAGGAGGCATCCAGTTAATGCCACTCACATTCCTCCTGTGCCGCCTTGAGAATGACATTCCAAGACAGTTCATGGGGGAAGAAAGAATCTCACTCTGCAAGCGTTAGGAGAGACAAATGGTCTGTTTAGAAAGGTTGGCTTTTTGGAAATTCAGAATGAGGTAGAAAGGCAAAGGATTTAGAGAAAATGTTCAAAATCATATGCATAAGATAACTAATCAACAGTAAGTTAGTTCTTTTAAGTATAAATACTGACCAAACAATTCTTGTTAGGTCTGCCAAATAACCAAGGGTGGACCATTCAGTTGAAGTGTTATATCAGATACCAAATGGCAATATGACTCCTCTCCACCCCAAACCAAACTATTCTGCTGCAGATGTATTTTTGGAAATTTGTTTTTATTTTAAAAATCTGCAAAACATAGGCTCAAATGTTGCTGATGACTCAGTATTGAAATGAGGTTAAATCCGCAAATAGCAGTATAGGAACAACACCCAGCACTGAATTCAAAGAATTCAAAAGAAGATACTAGAAGTAAATAGCCCACCGTAGTGAAATGAGGAGTAGAACATGCACTGGAAACCAGAAGAAGAGCAATGGCATTTTGTTATCCCCTTCACAGCATATAACCTTGTTTTTGTACCTTATTGCAATCTCCTGGCCCCACTTGCAACCTTCACTAGTTGGCTGCTAACACACCTACATCTTCCACTCTTGGAGACCAAATCTATATCCCACGATACATGTTGGGACACCAGAAAAGTCCTGATACACTGACTGCATGGAAAGTTCCCAGGAACTTTGAACTTCTGATGGGCAGGTCCTCTGCTCCCGCATTGCTTCAGAGGAGAATTCAGACAGTTTTGACAATGACTTACCCGAATATTTTCCCAGTACAGAAAATTTCATTCCAATTACCTGGTTACTTTAAAACTAACCTTCCTGACTCCCAGTAATCTGCTAATGAATCATCACCTGTCACTGTATCCTGATTTCAACAACCCAACCTGACCGTATCTTTATGCCAACCCAGATGCCATCTTACCTAGCTGCTCTTCTGCTCAGCTGTACCAACTTACCTCACCCATCCAAGTTCTGTACCTCTTTACCGAGTCTACTTGTGCAGATACGCATTCACACACATACCCAAATGCACTGAGAAACTTTTACTTTGCAGACTATGACAGCTAGTGCCATGAAAGACAAGGGTGGCTCCTGTACAGATTCCATTCGCTGATATCTCCGGGTTTCCTGCACTGGGTTAGTTTTGCAAGATCCTCCACCGTATGTTTTTGCCAGAAAAATCAGAGTAAAGTAAGTAATTCTTCAACCAGAATTGCTAAGAGCAAATCTGATATTGATCAGAAGATCTGGGCCAATATGACTCCTTCTTTGTTAAGGGTTGTTAGCTCCTCTATCTGTTCACTTTTTAAAAATCCTCATAGCGTTTAACACAATGGCCCAGATATTCCCTCAAGGTTGAGTAAACCTATTTTCGACTATGATTGAATTAAAAACTATCTATTTACCTTTAGATGTTTTCCAAGTTGATTCTTGGATGGGGATATCCAGTTCCAGCCTGTCCAGAAATCCATGAATCCATCAGTGAAGTTGATCATAGAAGCCATGTCTCATTTTGCAGCAGATAATGAGCAAGGTTCTATGATGTAAATGTCCAGCAGCATAGCTAGACATTTTGGTAGCTCCTGTGAAAGTATAAATATGTAAGGTGAGTGCGGCTTTAGGATGCTCTGTGGGTAAGGTCAATAGCATACCAGGTGGGGAGAGTGCCAAGAGGGTAGGATACCCAAGAAGTGAAGGAATAAGTAGGGCAGGCCGGTAAACGGGTTGGAGTTTGGGGGTGCTAGGGTGGAAGTGGGGGTGGGAAAGATCAGGGTGTCGAGTTCTGTGACAGAGAAGTAGGTGTGGCAGTGACAAGCCCAACAGATAAAAGTGTCAAGGTGTTGTCGGGTCAGTGAGGGTCTGGGTTCACTTCCAGTGGGGGATGTGTGTGGGGGTGGGGAGGCTTGAGGGGAAGGGAATGAACTCAGCTGGTGGAGTAGAGTGTTGCTTTGGGTTTAGAGGCTATCCGGTTGTGCTGGTGGTAGGAGGAAGGGGGATGTTGAGCAGAGTCTGGGAGGTTGGAAGTGGCAGTGTTGGTGGGTGGAGGAGAGGTGTTGTTGCATCAGGCTGACACAGTTCAATGGGATGGTGCTCAGGCTGGTGGAGACATGGGGTCTGGGAGTGTCAGTTCAGGAGGATACAGTGGGCATCCAATTGGTTTGGATCAGGGGAGTTTCTGGTTGGGTGTGATGGCTGTCAGGTGTAAGTGTCTAGGGAGGTGTAATTGGGATGTGGGTTTCAGTGGTGAGTCTGGACAATTTAAGAGGTACTCAGGAATTAGAGTAATTGTTTAAATCCTTTCTAAAGAAAGCATTGACCTTTGAGTGTTCTGAAGATAAACTAGAGTTCATATTGGAGAGTATACTCTGTTTTTGTACGTTTACAGCAATTTTTGTTTAGAACAGTGACAATCACTCTGCTGTTCTTAAACCTATCTTAGTTCTTAGCTTTACATCAATAATGTCTCAAAGTGTCTAAATCTTGGCAGGGCCTCTTCAGCCCCTTTCGGGTGTCTTGCCACTCACTGCAGCATTCATGATCAACCAAGTCCTGTATCCAGGCATCTACGTGAACAGGATTTCAAAACTTTCAGCCTCCCAGTGGTGATGCGCACTAACAACTTTGGATTGAATGATTATTTTTGCTTGCAGCAAGGAGCAAGTAAAACCATTTTGGTGATAGCAGCGTTGCTAAATCTAATTTAGATATTAGCAAGTTCTAAGCCATCAGAGATCTTTCTACCCTTATTTTCTGAGAATTATGATATTTGAAAGGACATAAGCATTGATAAAAGACTTTTCTCATCTAGCTGAGCTCAGTGGTCCGGATAGCTGGTTTATGACGCAAAGTGACACCAAAATCATGGGTTACCTTCTCAACCTCTCCCTTGAGGTATAGGTGACCGAGGCAGTCCAACCACCACCAATTATTTCATTCTGATGAGACAGCAGTCCTATACTCTTTTAAGATAATGGTGACTTTACCTTTAAATAAGAATTTTCTGACCCCCAATATGACTCCCATATGTCTGCATGTCTCCCATATATATCTACTAATCCAGTATTTCAGTGCAGTTCTGGTGGAGTGCTTTATTTTTGGAGATGCCAACTTTCAGATGAGACATTGAATCAATGTCTCCCTGTTCTGCTCAGAGGGGGCAATAGCGATGTCACATAAAAGATGTCACAGAACCATTTAATAAAGATCAAAGAAGGAACAAAGGAATGAGGGCAGAGGTGACTGAAGTGGATTGGGCAAGGAGTTTAGCAGCAAAGATGGTTGAGGAATAATGGCATTTCTAATAAAATAGTTCACAATTTTCACAAGGAGGAGCAGCACTTCATATTCCCCCTTGGGAGCCTACAACCCAATGATCTCAATGTGGACTTTACGAGTTTCAAAATCTCCCCATCCCCGGCCTCATCCCATGACCAACCCTCCCTCTCATCCCTGCCTCCTTGACCTATTTGTCTTCTCTTCCACCTATCTGCTCCTCCCACTTCACTGACCGATCCCCACCACTGCCGACCTGCATTCACCTATCACCATCCCACCTACTTTCCACAGCCCCACCCCTCCTATTTATTTTGGAGCCCCCTTCTCCCTCCCCTATTTCTGAAGAAGGGTTCCGACCTGATACATCAACTTTCCTGCTCCTCTGATGCTGCCTGGTCTACTGTGTTATCTCTGACTCCAGCATCGGGAGTTCTTACTATCTATCAATGTTAGTGGGCACCTTGGTGTAGGTTTCCTGGCCAAATTTAAGAGTTGGGTGGAAATTAACAGATTAATGGAACCCAAACAGTTATTGGTTTAGATCACCAAACTGAATCATATTTCCTCAACTATTTAATTTCTAACACACTATGCATACTATTAAATGATTCAATTCGCAGTGTCTAAATTATACCACAAGGTGGCGTCCAGTGAATAGTGGTACCCACTGATGTGCAGCAAATGAAGATTCACTGCAAACACCATTTGAGCATTTGGAATCCAACCTTCCACTTAGGACTTGGATACTAATTGTGCTCACCCCAACAGGACTATATAGCTAGCACTGAGCAAATGCAGGCTTTGTGGCAGCCCCTTGTACTTACTAGAGAGTTTATTCATTTGGGTATCACTATCCTCTTTAATGAGACACTTTGAAGTAGCATAACAATAAAATTTGCTATAGGTTGCAATTGAATACATCAAGCTTTATTGCTTCAACACAGAAAGTCACATAGTAGTTCTGCAGTAAATTACCATTTGTAGGGGCCAGTGTGAAGCTTAGTATAGAGTCATAGAGCATGAAAACAGACCTTTCAGTCCAACTTATCCATGCTGACAATGTTCCCAAAACTAATTTAGTCCCACCTGACTGCATTTGGCCCATATTCCTCCAAACCTTTCCAATTCATGTACTTATCCAAATATCTTTCAAATGTAACTGTCCCTGCAGCCACCACACCCACCACACCTTCTGGCAGTGCATTCCACACACTAACGACTCTCTGTGTAAAAAAGTTGCCTCTCATGCCCTTTTTAAATCTTTCTCCTCTTACCTTAAAAATGTGGCCCCTAGTTTTGAACTCTTCCACGTCAGGGAAAAGACCTTTGCTATTCACCTTATCTGTGCCCTCATGATTTTATAAAGATCACCCCTCAACCTCCTATGTTCCAGTGAAAAAAGTCCCAGCCTATCTAGCCTAGTTTTATAACTCAAACTCTCCATTCCCAGCAACATCCTGGTCAATCCTTTATGAACCCTTTCCAGTTCAATAATATCCTTCCTATAACATGGCAACCAGAACTGCGCGCAGTATTCCAGAAGAGGTCTCACTACGTCCTGTACAACCTCAACACGACGTCCCAACTCCTGTACTCAAAGATCTGAGCAATGAAGCCCTTTCTACCTGTGACACAAATTTCAAAGAATTACGTACCTGAATTCCTAGGTCTCTCTGTTCTACAACATTACTCAGGGCCCGACCATTAACTGTAAAAGGCCTGCCTAATTTTGTTTTACCAAAATGCATTAGCTCGCATTTATCCAAATTAAAATCCATCTGCCACTCCTCAGCTCATTGACCCAATTGATCAAGTTCTTTTCATAACCCTCTTCACTGTCCACTATACCACCTATTCTGGTGTCATCCACAAATGTACTAGTAATGCCTCCTTCATTCTCATCCAAATAATTTACATAACTGTCAAAAAAAGTGCACCCAGCACCGATCCCTGGAAAACTGCTGGTCACAGGCCACTGGTATGTTAAGTTTAGAATCAGGTATCTTCATTTTCAGCAGAGTCAAGAAGTTCATATATTAGAACATAGATCATACAACTGTACAGCACAGGAATGGAACCTTCGACTAATGATGTTATGCTGAACATGGCATCAAATTAAATCCCTTCTGCCTGCCCTTGGGCCGTATCTCTCCATCCCTTGCATATTCATGTGCTTATCTAAAAATCTCTTAAACACTCCATTCATAAATGCCTCCACCACCACCCTTGGCAGCACATCCCACACTCCTACCACTCTCTGTGTAAAAACTTGGCCCTCACATCTCCTTTGAACTTTCCCCCCTCACCTTAAATGCATGCCCCCTATTTTAGACATTTCAGCTCTAGGAAAAAGATTCTGACCGAGAACCCTATCTATGCATCTTGTAGTTTTATAGCCTTCTAAGAAGTCTCCCCCTCAGCCTCTGCTGCTCCAGAGAAAACAGCCCGGGTTTTTCTAGCCTCTCCTTATAGTTCATACCCTCTAATTCAGGCAGCATCCTGGTAAATCTTTTCTGCACCATCTCCAAAGCTTCCATATCCTTCCTGTAATGTTGCAACCAGAATTGAATGCAGTACTCTAAGTGTGGCCTAACCATAGTCTTACAAAGCTACAACACGACTTCCTGACTCTTGTACTCAGTTCCCTGACCAATAAAGGCAAGCATGCCATACACCTTCTTTACCACCCTATCTATTTGCTTGGCCACTTTCAGAGAGCTATGGACTTGAACCCCAGGATCTCCCTGTACATCAATGCTATTCAAGGTCCTGCCATTAACTGTATACTTTTCCTTAACATTTGATCCCCCAAAGTGCAGTACCTCACACTTACCAGGATTAAACAACATCTGCCATTTGTCCACCGTATCTGCATCTGATCCATATCCCACTGAATCCTTTGACAACCTTCTACAATATCCACAACTCCACTGATCTTTGTTTCATCTGCAAACTTACTAAACCACCAAATACAATTTCATCCAAATCATTTATATACATATATATATCACAAACAGCAGAGGTCCCAGTACCGATCCCTGCAGAACACCATGAGTCATGGACCTCCTGACTGAAAAACACCCATCTACCACTACCTTCTACCTTCTATGGGCAAGCCAGTTCTGAATCCGCACGGCCAAGTCACCGTGGATCCCATACGTCTTAGTCTTCTGGATGAGCCTACCATGAGGGACCTTGTCAAAAACCTTACTAAAATCCATGTAGGCAACATCCACTGCTGTACCCTCATCAATCACCTTTGTGACCTCCTTGAAAATTTCAATCAAGTTAATAAGACATGACTTTCCATGCATGCAGGCATGCTGACTGTTCCTAATTAGGCCATGCTTTTCCAAATGAATTCCAAATAAGAATTGTCTCCTATAGCTTCCCAACCACCAATGTGAGACTCACCAGTGTATGTTTTCCTGGGTTATCCCTATTTCCCTACTTGAATAGAGGAACAACATTAGCTACTTGCCAGTCCTCCAGGACCTCTCCAGTGGTTAATGAGGATACAAGGCCCCAGTAATGTCCTGTCTGGCCTCTCTCAATAACCTGGGGTAGATACCATCGGGCCCTGGGGACCTATCCACCTTAATCCTCTTCAAGAGACCCAAAACTACTTCTCTCTTGATCTCAAAATGCTGTGGCATATTAGCATGCTCCAAGCAAATCTCACTATCCTCCATATCCTTCTCCTGGGTGAATACTGACGCAAAGTACTTATTTAGGATCTCACCCACATTCTCTGTCTCCAAGCACAAGATCCCTCCTTTATCCTTGAGTGGTCCTACCTTCTCCCGAGTTATCCTCTTGTTTTTAGTGTATGTATAGGATGCCTTGAGATTCTCTTTAACCCTACTTGCCAAGATCATTTCATGGCCCCTTCTTGCTCTCCTAATTCCCTGCCTGAATTCCTTTCTGCTTTCTTTGTATTCCTCATGGCCCCTGTTTGATTTTAGCTTCCTAAACCTTACGTATGCTTCCTTTTTCCTTTTGATGAAACTTATAATCCCCCTTGTTATCCAAGGGTCTCTTACCTTGCCGTCCTTGACCTTCCTCCTTACTGGAACATGCCAGTCCTGAACTTCCATCAGCATACTTTGTTCCAACTCATCAGATATTGTAGCAGTCCATGTCCAAATGCAGCACGACCCAGAAAATATCTAGGCTTGGGCTAACAATGGCAAGTAACCAAGCAATGTTGCCCCAGCTTCCTTCTCTTCTGGATACCTTTCTCCCAGACCAAAGGAATTTAGCTTTTAAAAGAAAACAATTTAAATATTTTTTGAGTCAGTGAAAGAGTGCATGTGTTTGTTACTAACTGCAAGGGGAAATAATAACACATCATAAATATACTCTCAGTTTTACAGTTTTGTCCAGTGATTATAAATCTTAATCCCAGAACTCCAGGACACACTGATTGTCTTAATGCCTCCCGAAGCCACTTTGCATTGTGAACTTGACAAAGCTTCATTTACCGCCTCATGGGTCATCTCAGAATGCTGGAATTCAGGGATGAGTGATGAGAACATGAGGAATTAGAAAATTAGCTCTCTTTCTGAGAAAAGTAGGTCTGAGATATCAGCCTGCTGAAGTTCAAACCAAGTTAACTAACATGTCTAACTCAGTCAATAAGATACCTCATAAAAGGATAAGTCATAAGATAGGAGCACACACTGTTGGAGGTAGTATATTAGCATGGATAGAGAATTGGCTAATGGGCAGGTAACAGCGAGTGAAGATGTGGACTTCTTTTCCAGGCTGACGACCCGTGACCGGTGAAGTTCCACAGGGATCAGTGCTGGGACCGCAACTGTTTACAATATACATTAATGACTTAGAGGAAGGAAATGAACGTACTATAGCCAAATTTGCAGATGACACTAAAATAGTTGGAAAGGCAGGCTGTGAGAGGAAAGCAAACAGTGTACAGAGAGATATTGGTAAGTTAAGGAAGTGAGCAAGAATATTATGTGGGAAAATGCAAGTTGTGCATTTTTTGAGGACAACAGATTATTACTTAAATGGAGAAAAACTGCAGAAAGCTGCAACACAAAGGGACTTGTGCACGAAACCTAGGTGCAGCAGGTAATGGAAGGTTAATGGAATGTTAGCCCTTATTTCAAGGGGGTTAGAATATAAAAGTACTGTAACTGTAAGGCCACATCTCAAATACTGAGAGTAGTTCTGGTGATCTCATTGAAGCAAATACAATGCTTAAGGAGCTTGACAGGGTCAATGCTGAGAGAATGTTTTCCCTCATGGGAGAATCCAGGACCAGTGGGCGTAGTCTCAGAATAAAGGTGTTGCAATTTAAGACTGAGATGAGGAGGAATATTTTCTCCCAGAGGGTTGTGTGTCTTTGGAGCTCCTTGCTACAGAGAGCTGCGTGTGTGTGTTGTGTGTGTGTGTGTGTGTTTGGGGGTTGGGGGCGGGAACAGCATCCTTGTGTATATTCAAGGCCGAGAGAGATAAATTCTTGATCATTAGGGGAATCAGGGTTAATAGGGAAAAGACAGGAAAGTGGAGGAATATCAGATCAGCCATAATCTTAATGAATGGGAGAGCAGTCTCAAGGGGCTGAATGGCCTACTCTTGTTCCTATTTCTTATGGTTTTATTGTCTTTTGGTTGGCACCACATCCTCAAATATTCAGACTCTCCACCGTTGGTGCTCAGTAGCGGTAGTGTGCACTGCAGAAATTCACCAAGCCTCCTTAGACACCACCTTACAATCCCATGACCACTACCATCTGGAAGGACAAGGACAGCAGATATGTGGGAATACCATCACTTTCAAGCACCCCTCCAAACCACTCACTATCCATATTTGGAAATATATTGTCATTCCTTAAGTGTCGTTGGAACTAAATCCAGGAACTAAATCCCTAATGGAATTGTGGGTGTACTTACACGAATGGAATGCAACTGTTCAAGAAGGAAGCTCACCAAGATCTTATCAAGGGCAATAGTGATGGATAATAAATGTTCATCCAGCCAGTGTCACTAATAACCTTGTGTGAATTTTTTAAAAAAGCATTTCAAAACAAGAATGAACATGTTAAAATCAAGGCATTGCTTAATTGGGAGTCACTATAGTTCAGTTAACATGGCGGGGGGGATAGAAGAAGAGACTTAATACATGTCACGAATTTAGGCAACAGAGCTTTGGATCATGTTAGGTTTAAAGAAAGTAGAATGTAGGGTCCCAGCCAGGCATGCAATGTGTACTTCGTTGAGTCTGGCAGTAACAAAGACATGAATAAACATTTTAGTAGCAGTTAAGCTAAGACAGGGTAGAGTTGGGCAATATTATAGAAGTGAAAATAGGCAACCTTGGTAAAGGCACAAGCATGACACTATATTTGCAAGCAGACATATTAAGCCTTAGACTGCTGCCCAGGAGAAAGATGGATTGACTAGATATACTTTAGAGTTTGGTGCGGCAACTGGAAACAATGGTTTCAGTTTTACCATTGTTTAACTAGAAAAACCTTTTGCTCGTCCAGCATTGCCTGTCACATAATTGGTCTTATTACTTAGCATCAATGAATGAGTTGAAGTTGTGGTGATCTCTAGCAAGAGAATTCCAAATATCATCATTTTACATTCAGTAGCATCATTAACACTGAATCCCTCACCATCAACATCTTGGGGGTTCTCATTGACCAGAAACTGAACTAGACTGAACAGAAAATATTGTGGTCACAGGAGCAGATAGAGAGCTAGGAATTTTGTGGCAAGTAACTCACCTCCTGATTCCCCTAAGCCCCTTCCCCACCTACAAGTCAGGAGTGTGATGGAATACTCCCCACTTACCTGGATGAGTGCAGCTCCAACAAAACTCAAGAAGCTTTGCACCATCCGGAACAAAACGGTCTGCTTGATTTGGACCTCATCTATCATTTTCAATATTTAATTCTCCCACTACTGATGCACATTGGCAGCAATGTGTATCGTCTGCAAGTTGCACTGCAACCACTCACTGAGGCTCCTTAGACAGAACTCAAACCTTCAACCCCTACCTCCTAGAAGGACAAGGGCTGCAAATGCAAAGGAATGCCACCAACTGCAAAGTCCCCCCACAAGCCACTCACCATCCTGACTTACAAACATACTCATGCTCCTTCACTGATGCGGAGTCAAGATCCTAGAATGCACTGTTGGTGTATCCACACCATGGACTTCAGCCCATCACCACCTCTTCAAAGGGCAAGTAGAGTTGGGCAATAAATGTGCTATTGACACCCAAATCCTGTGACTGAATTAAAAAAAGATGATAAAAATGG
Source organism: Rhincodon typus (assembly GCF_021869965.1). Lineage (NCBI taxonomy): Eukaryota > Metazoa > Chordata > Chondrichthyes > Orectolobiformes > Rhincodontidae > Rhincodon > Rhincodon typus. The sequence goes on along the minus strand of NC_063339.1, from coordinate 69,441,073 downwards.
ATTTGAGTGAGAGCAGTTCTATGCAGCAGAACACAGTGAAAAGATATTGAAGGAGGATGGTATCAAATGTGTCACAGGCTGCAGACAGACTCAGATGGATAAGGATGAAAATTTTATCTTTGTTACAGTCACATAAGATCTAAATTTGTGCCTTTATTAACTGCTGTTTTGGTACTGTTGCACAAGTGGAACCATGGTCAGAAGGATTCAAATATGGAGTTCCTGGGAAGATGGAAATGGATTTGAGAGGTGAAAGTACATTCAATGAGTTGACGGAAAGGGAGGTTGAACCTATGGTGGTAGTTTGCACTGTGGCATTGTGAAGAGTTGTGCTTTTGAAGATGTCCAGTTCAGTTCAGTTTCTAAGCAATGATAACTCCCAGGATGTTTAACTCGAGGGATTCAACAATTGTAATTGTAATATTAAATGCCAAGAGGCAAATGTTTGATTCTCTTTTGTTGGAGACAGTCATTGTTATTTGCCACATATCAGCTAAAGAATGGATAATGTGGTTATCTCTGCTGCCTCACATCACCAGGGATCCGGGTTCGATTCCAGCCTTGGGCGACTGTCTGTGTGAAGTTTGTACACTCTCACCCAGTCTGCTTGAGTTTCCTCCGCATGCTCCGGTTTCCTCCCACAGTCCAAAGCTGGGCAGATTGGGTGGACTGACCATGCTTAATTGCCCATACTGTCCAAGGATGTGTAGGCTAGGTGGATTAGCCATAGTAAATGCGGAGTTATGAGGATAGGGTGGGGGGCTAGGTCGGGTGGGATGCACTTCAAAGGGTCAGTGTGGAGTCGCTGGGCTGAATGGTTTCTTTCTGCACTGCAGGGATTCTATGATTGTCTGGGTCTTGCTGCATTTGGAACGTGGACTGCTTCATTGTCTGAGGAGTCAGGAATGGTGCTGAGCACGGTTTACTGATGGTTGCACATTGCCACTTCTGACCTTATGATAGAAGAAGGTCATTAATGAAGCATCTGGTTAAGCCGAGGACACTACCCTGGGGATCAACCGCAGAGGGATCTTGAAGTTGAGAAGACAGACCTCCAACAACCTCAATCATCTTCCTGTATGCTAGATATTACTCTAACCAGTGGAGAATTTTCCTCTGGATTTCCATCGACTCTAGTTTTGCTAAGGCTCTTAGATGTTACACTTGGTCAAATTTAGCCTTGACATCAAGAGGAGGCACTCTCACCTCACCCCTGCAGTTCAGCTCTTCTGTCCACGCTTGAATCAAGAATTTTATTGCTACTTTATAACATTGTTGATGACTCCTTCCATCACTGAACTGATGATTGAGAGCAGACTGGTGAGGTGGTAATTGGCCAGGTTGGCTATGGCCTGCTTTCTGTGTACAGGACATACATGGACAATTTTCCATCTAGTCAAGCAGATGCCAGCAGCAAATTCCAGAGCACAAGTCTTTATACTATTGCTGGTATGTTGTCAGTGTCCATGGCCTTTGCAATACCAGTGCCTTCAGCCGTTTCTTGATATCACATGGAGTGAATTGAATTGGCTGAAAATAAGCATTTATAATACTGGGGACCTCTGGAGGAAAGCATCCACTTGATATTTCTGGCCAAAGATTGTTGCAAATAATTTAGTCTTATCTTTTGGAGTGAATGTACTAGACTCCCCCATCATTGAGAATGGGAATATTTGTGGAGCTTTCTCCTCTAGTGAGTCGTTTAAATGTCCATGACCATTCATGACTGGATGTGGCATGACTGCAGAGCTTAGATCAGATCCGTTCATTGTGGAATAATTTAATCCTGTTTATCACTTGCTACTTATGTTCTTTGGCATGCAAATAGTATGTGCTATAGCTGTATCAAGTTGACACATCATTTTTAGGTATGCCTAGTGCTGCACCTGGTATGACTTTCTGCACTCTTCATTATACCCAAAGGCTGCTTGAGAGAAATCTGCTCATAACCGTGTGATTTTACTGCAACCTTTCATACTACATCCCCACCCCAAGTCTCCAATTTTACCCATTACATCTTACCATTTACATCTCAGTATCCTATGATTGAATGTTCTCAATCTTTAGAGACAAAGAGGCTGTGATTTTTTTTTTGTGCACTCATTGTGGATGTGAGACATATAGATCCAGAGTACTCTAAATCTTTGATGATTGATGAGGCAACTTGCTTATTCATAGAACTAGGAGGGTTAAACCTGCTGCAGTTGGTTGAATTGGCACAAGGTGTCTTTATAAGTGAATGCCCTAACAGGTATGATAGTCCTGGCTTAACCTATAGCAGGGAGTTAAGTACTACTCCGATCTCTAAATCTCATTATCTCCTATTTTGCTGTCTCTTTTTTTTTGTTTTCTATCCAACTTTCCCTTGGCTAAAATAACATGACTTGTTGGAATATAATTTTGAAACCAGGCATTTACCTTTTGCAGAGATAGTAGGAACTGCAGATGCTGGAGAATCTGAGATAACAAGGTGTAGAGCTGGATGAACACAGCAGGCCAAGCAGGCCAAGAGAAGGGTCTAGGCCCGAAACGTCAGCTTTCCTGCTCCTCTGATGCTGCTTGGCCTGCTGTGTTCATCCAGCTCTACACCTTGTTATCTCATTTATCTTTTGCACTTGGGCCAATAATGGAAAAAGTCACCATTGGTTCTGTTGTCAACATTTGATATCTTGCATTTTCCAACATTATAAATTGAGAACCTTCATTATTGCTTTTTCCTCTTTAGCCCAGGAAAGCTGTACCTATTTGTAGTACCATTCTTGCCACTTAACTGTTACTAGGAATCTCAGCACAGACTGGTGATCAGTTACTTTTCTTTGAGCTCAGTCCAAATCATTGATATCCCTTCGGCGAATCTTGTTGCTTCAAACTGCTGGAGCAGCCTCAATGAATTATATATAATCAAAGCAAACTACTTTGACATATCAGCACTTGATTTTCGTGATCAATGGAGGCTTTTCTTTGACTAGCCATTTACGAGAATAGCCAAAATTCAAGCATTTCCTGATTTTATTATGCGGAATCCCTACAGTATAGAAACAGGCCATTCAGCCCAACAAGTACACACTGACTCTCCAAAGAACATCCCACCCAGACCCAGCTCCTCTTACCCTACCCCTGTAACCCTGCATTTCCCATAGCTAATCAATCTAACCTACACATTCCTGAACACTATGGGCAATTTTGTATGGCCAATCCGTCTAACCTGCACATTTTTGGACTGTGGGAGGAAACCTGTGCACCCCAAGGGAAACCCATGCAGACACGGGGAGAAGGTACAAACTCCACACAGATAGTCTCCCAAGGCAAAGATTGAAGCCAGGTCCCTGGCACTGTGAAGTAGCAGTGCTAACCACTGAGCCACTGTGCCCCCCACTCTGTTGTAGTATTGCCTAATATTCCAGAAATACAATCCCCTTTAAGACTGTTAGATGACAGCACAGCATATTCTAGTGTAAAAATCTTGCCTCTCCTTCAGCGGTCACAATTGAGTGGAGTGCAGCTATGTGTGGTGTTCCAGTCTTGTAACATAGGCGTAATGTCAGTACGTACAGAACCCAACTATGTGCAAGTCTGAGATCTTTTAACAGTGTGAATAGTTAATGTTGTTAATCAACTTCAGCACATCTGTTTAAACCAGAACTGATCTTTGTGGTATGTGTTACATGAGAAATACTTGGACTGGCAGAGATATTAGACCCAAGAAACCATTTCACACCCCAATATTTTTGTTTTTGTCAAGAGATATTCATTCTGTGTTTAAAGCGTAGTATCCTGACATCAGTCCTAAGTTTACTTTTTTTATTCACCTTTCCACATGCAATGTTTTACTTTGTTTTGTAACTGTATGTTATGTATGTTACCAGCAACTCTTCAATCTGGAGGATGCTGTGTAAAGTTTCTCCTGGGAATGGTGTCTCACAGTTTTGGCATTATATTGTATGTTTATAATTGTATTCATGTTTACAATATTATATTTACATTTAGATTGGATTAGTATTTGTCAGGGCAGTTGCCAAAGATTGCATTGGCTGCATTGACGCAGTCTAAAACAGACAGTCTAACTGACGTCAATAAACTTCCCATGAAAAATTAACAGCTGGTTATCAGAAAAGCATCATCATTTTACATATTGTAAAGAAGTTACTGTTGAAAAGTTTTGTTGCCCAAAAAGAATAAGCAAAGACAGAAATCCCAAAAGGAATGAATTATTTCAGTTTTGGAACACTTACTGAGAATTGATTTATGACAGCTCCCCCCACATCATTTTTCAGATCCTTCAGATGTCGTTGAATTTTTGTAGCACAATTTCAGAAAAGCAAGAGATCAAATTGCTAATCACAAGAACAGTCTGCAAGAGAAGAAAGATGCAAAATGTTTCCAGAGGGAAAAGATGATTCAGAGCTTATACTTTGATAAGCTGACATTTATATCAATGGTTATCTCACTGTGGTAGGTGTCACTATATAATCTGGTAGTGAGCCATAGTTAAGAAAATACTATCTACAGTCAACAACAGTACAACTACATGGTCCAGGAGGCATTACACTTCAACTTAAAAGGAATGTCATCAGCAACTCCTCAGTTAGGGGATGGCAAATAGCAGAAAACCTATACATACCTCAAAATCAAGAATGTTCAATCTTGAGTGGAAAGGCATGTCATGACCTCAAACATTTTCAAATGGCGAAGGAAGTTAAACAATACAAATTTAATGAATAGTCGATTGAGGAACACCCAGTTAAGTTACAGCTGGTTAAGAAACAAGTACAAGCTACAAGTACAAGTACAAGCTGGACAAAGTACAGCTTTTAGGGATTCCTAAACTTATGATGGAACTAAATTAACGAAAAACAGAATCCACTGATGTTAGTTATGTTGGCATAGGAAATTTGCTTCATACTATTAACAAGATGGGAACCTGTGACTATGCTGGATTGAGACAAATCTTTTTCATTGCTATCAACACTGAAGTGCACTTAGACTACAAGAATCAGCAAGGGTTGCAAGGGAAAACAGGCATAGTGATAACCAATAAATAGCTTACTCTACTTCAGCCAATTGACAAATATACAATTTATATAACTTGGAGTGCAACATAGTTTGATGAACAAATAGCTATGAAAGATTCAACCGTAATGGTAGGTGCTGAGGCGATTTGGAACAGGCTGCTTCAAGCAGAATATTTGATTTCCTCATTTCCTCAGATAGAATCCTCAGTAATGGTAACAAAGATCAAGTAAGAAGAAATCCTCAAATAGCAGAAACGAGGAAGTGAACGTGGTGGTTTCACCATTAATGCAGTTGCTGATGCCCAAAGCTAGAGTCCAAACCTATCAATGGTGAAGTTAAAAGTTTAATTGCTTTAGTAAAATCCTACAGATGAATTAAGAATAAAAATTTGCAGATCTGCCGTACACGTCCCTGTGAATGCCACACTGCGAAGCAATGGCCAGTGTTCAATAAATCAAGTTGGCACAAGGAAGAAATTGCCTGGTTTGAAGATTCAAGATAATGCAAAGAAACAATTGTCTATTTCTGTAAGGAAGACACTCTCCATGATGGAAATCTGGGAGATTTAAAGGTCTTGCAATTTAAAGAAACCTACAGACCCCAGACTGTCAGAAAGAGAATCAAAGGTAACAATCCAATAAACTACAAACCTTCCAAATCTGAAGGAAATGCTTTCAAGGAGAATAGTAAAACCTCTGGAGTGCTTGAATTTATAAAGTCAGAGACTGGAGTGGAGAAGGGTGAATGGTGAATATAATTAAACACACAATATTAATAATAATGAGAAAGAAGTGCTTAGGAGATTTATGTTATTCTGAAATGGTTAAGACTGAGGCATGCCATTAACACCACCCACCATTATGATGTTATATCGACTTGTGGGCAAACAGTTTAGGATCTTGAACTAGTAAGACCTAACATCTAATCTCAAGTGTCTGTAACAATGTGTCTCACATCAATATAACCCGAACTACTTGCTCACACACAAATAAACTATATCGTCATAACCCAAGAGACTTCTAGATACACCATAAAGTGGGTTTCCTATACCATGCTACATCAAGCAGATCCTGTAGTTTCTTGTCCTTAGAGAGGATTGTGCAAAGCTATCTTCACCAAGAGCAGCAACTCATGCAACATAGTGAGCACGCACGCCCGTACATTGGGTTTATGCCCATTGTCCTCAGTCTCCAATATACTGTCAGAAAGAAGGGAGGACAGCAAACAAATTAGCATAATGCACAAGGAAGTACATTCAGAGGATGAGATACCATGGGACACACATCAGATACCATGGTAGAATGGCATTGCTAAAAATCTGGGAGCAAGTTGCTCTCATTTCCTCTCGTTAAGAAATCATTGATTGCCTACAGCTACCTTAAGAGAAACAAAATCCACATCCAAGAAAAGTTAAGAGATAGAAATAACTTAAACATGTTACTTAAACTAAGATAATCTTACATTTGTTAAATAAATGGAGTTAAGACTTGAAATAATCTTATTTATTCAAACAATTTTATTCCAGTAAGTGGCATTGTGGTTTGCCTCTGATGATAATTAAAGATATTCACAGTCAATAATGTGTGAAGTTAATGAATATTCTACTTCCCATTTGGACACCTTGCCATATTAAGAAATTGTGTTTATAGTAAGATGAGCTCTACACCTTTGTGAGTGAATATTAACCAAACTTAACTAAACATAATTATTTACAAGGCATGAGGAAATGGAGACATCATTTTGTCCTTAAGTCTGTTTTTCCACTCAGTGACATCACAGACCTAACTCCATGTATGCTTGCCTGTACCTACTGCCTAGTAACTTCCGACAACAAAAATCAAACATCATGTAAGTTTTAATCGCCATAGTTTCTCCGTACCCACTCTACCTACATCCCTAAATGTTTTAAACATCAGCCAGATCATTCCTCAGCCACCTGAAAGCCAGGGAATGCAACCTTAGTTTGTATAATCTCATTTTATCAGTTAATCTTTGTACCACACTGGTAAATGCCAAAGAGAAGTAAATAACCTAGTGGCATTATCATTAGACCATTAATCCAGAAACTCAGCTAATATTCTGGGGTCAAATGTTCGAATACCGCCACAGCAGATGGTGGAATTTGAATTCATTAAAAAAAAACATGAAATTAAGAATCTAATGATAACCATGAAGCTATTGCTGACAGTCAAAAATAAAACCCATTTGGCCCACTAAAGCTCTTCTGGGAAGGAAAACTGCCATCCTCATCTGGTCAGGCCCACATGTGAGTCCAGACCCACCATAATGTGGTTGACTCTCAACTGCCCTCTGGTGTAGCCTAGCTAGCCACTCAGTTGTATCAATCACTTCTCAAGCGCAAAGAAGGTCTCAATAAAGAAATGTAACCAGATGAATCACCTGACATCAACCTAGCCCCACTGGAAACAATAATCGCGCAAACAGCCCTGCCAACCCTATAAAGTCCTCCTTATTAAGATCTGGGGCTAGTGCCAAAATTGGGATGGCTGCCTCACAGACTAGTCAGACAAGAACCTGATATTGTGGAAGGTATGATTCCATCTGTATGACTATGTCCCAGAAACCACCCATTGCCATCCCTGGATATGTCCTGACCCAGCAAAGGTGGTGTCACAGTTGGGAGAAAGCCAGCCTGGGAGTCCTCAACATTGACTTTGGACTCCATGAAGTCTCATGGCATCAGGTTAAGAATTGGAAAGGGACCCCCCCCCCCCACCCCACAATGCTGGTTACCACATACAGTCCTCCCTCAGCTGATGATTCAGTACTCCTCCAATGTTGAACAACACTTAAAGGAAGCACTGAGGGGGTAAGGGCACAAAATATACTCCAGGTGGGAGATTTCAATATCCAATATGAAGCGTGGCTTGGCAGATCACTAATGATCGAGCAGTTTGAGTCTTAAAGAACATAGTTGCTAAACTGGATCTGTGGCGGGTGGTGAGGTAATCTGCAAGTGGGAAAAACACACTTGACCTCATTTTAACTAATCTGCTGGCTGCAGATGCATCTGTCCATGACAGTATCGGTAAGAGTGGCCATCTCACAGTCCTTGTAGAGATGATGTCCTGCCTTCACATTAAGAATAACCTCCATTGTGTTCTGTGGCACTATCACAATGCTAAATGGGACAGATTTCAAACAGATCTAGCAACTCAAGACTGGGCAGCTTTCAGGTGCTCTGGGCCATCAACAGCAGCGGAATTGTACTCCAACACAATCTGTAACCTCACAGCCTGGTATATCCCCCACTCAACCATTACCATCACGTCAGAGGATCAACACTGGTTCAATAGAGACGGCATGCCAGGAGCAGCACCAGACACACCTAAAAATGAGGTGTCAACTTGGTGAAACTACCAAATAGGACTACTTGTGTGTGCCAAACAGCATAAACAGCATGAGATTAGCTAAGTGATCCTACAGCCAATGGATTAGATCTAAGCTCTGCAGTCTTGCCACATCCAGTCAAGAATGGTGGTGGACAATTGAACAACTCACTGTAGGAGAAGGCTCCATAAATAACCCCATCCTCAATGATAGATGAGCCCAGCACATCAGTGCAAAAGATAAAGCTTAAGCGTTTGCAGCGATTTTCAGTCAGAAGTGCCGAATAGACGATCCATCTCAGCCTCCTCCAATAGCCCCAGCGTCACAGATACCAGTCTTTAGCCAGTTTGGTTCACTCCACGTGATATCAGGAAACAGTTAGAGGGATTAGATATTGCAAAAGCTATGGACCCTGACACTGTTCCAGCAATAAGACTGAAGAATTGTGCTCCAGAACTTGCTGTTCTCCTAGCCAAACTGTTCCATGACAGTTACAGTACGGGCATCTACCTGACAATGTGGAATATTACCCAGGTATGGACTGTACACAAAAAGCAGGACAAATGCAATTCCATCAATCACCTACCTATCAGCCTAATTCCAATCATCAATAAAGTGATCGAAGGTGTCATCAACAGTGCTAAAAAATAGCACCTGCTCAGCAATAACCTGCTAACTGATGCCCAATCTTGGTTCCACAAGGCCCACTCAGCCCCTGACCTTATAACAGCCTTGGGTCAAATATGGACAAAAGAGCTGAATTCCAGAGAGCGAAAATCTTAACATCAAGGTTGCATTCGAGTGAGTGTGGTATCAAGGAACCCTAGTAAAACTAAGTATTTGGGACAAACTCTCTGCTAGTTGGAGCCAATCCTGGCATATAGACAGATCATTGTGGATGTTGCAGGTCAGTCATCTCAGCTCCGGGACATCGCTGCAGGAGTTCCTCAGTGTGGAGTCCTAGGACCAAACATCTTCAGCTGCTTCATCAATGACCTTTTCTCCATTATAAAGTCAGAAGTGTGGATGTTCACTGATAATTGCACAATGTTCAGCACCATTCGTGACTTCTCAGATACTGGTGCAGACCATGTTAATATGCAACAAGACCTGGAAAATATCCAGGCTTGGACTGACAAATGGCACCACACAAATGCCACGCAATGACCATCTCCATTAAGAGACAATCTAACCGCCGCTCCTTGAAATTTAATGGTGTTACGATCACTGAATCTCCTACCAGCATTACCTTTGGGGTTAGCATTATCCAGAAACTCATCTGGTGTTGTCAGATAAACACAGCGGCTACCAGTGCAGGTCAGAGGCTAGGAATACTGCAGCGAGTAACTCACTTTCTGAGTCCCCAAAGCCTGTTCGCTATCTACAAGGCACAGTCAGGAGTGTGATGGAATACTCCCCACTTGCCTGGATGGGTGCAGCTCCAACAACACTCAAGAAGCTTGATACCATCCAAGAGAAAGCAGCCCATTTGATTGGCAACATATCCACAAGCATCCACTCCCTCTATCACCGATACACAGTAACAGCAGTGTGTACTGTCTACAAGATACGCTGCAGAAATTCACCAAAGATCCTTCAACAGCACCTTCCAAACCTATGACCCCTTCCATCTAGGCCAAGGACAGCAAATACATGGGAACACCACTACCTGCAAGTTCCCCTCCAAGCCACTCACCATCCTGAAATGGAAATATATTGCCGTTCCTTCACTGTCACTGGGTAAAACCCTGGAAGTTCCTCCATGTAGGTATTGTGGGTCAACGTACAGTGCTTGACATCACCTTCTCAAGGGCAGGTTGGGGTGGTCAACAGATATTGGCCAGCCAGTGATGCCCATGTCCTACAAGGGATTTTAAAACAATATCCTCGTTAACAGTACAATGTCAAAAATCAGGTACAGAACTCCATTTGTGATCTAACAAAGGCTTTGTACAGCTGAAGCACAATCCCAAACTGTATGCATTCCAATTCTTTTGACATAAGGACCAAGGATTTTTTGATTATTTTATGAACCCTGGGCTCCTTCATCACTTTGGAAATCCAATGTTTCTAGCTTCTCACCATTTAGAAAGTGGCCTGTTCTATTCTTTTTTGGGTCCAAAGTGGATGACTTTACATTTACCTACAGTGAAATCCACTAGCCACAGCCATACCCACTTACTTAATCTATAAATATGTCATTGTAATTTTACATTTTTGACTACACAGTGTACAGCATCACCAGCAAGTTTGGAAAGACACTCTTCTATCCAGTCTTTGATAAACACAATGAATAGCTGATGTCCCAACACAGGTACTTATGGGATACTACATTTAATATCCTGGCAATAATCATTAAACTTCCTCCAGCCAGTTTGTGAAAAGGATCAGAAGTAAAGCTTCATACTTCAACTCACCACCAGTGTCAATAAGTGTGCATGAGTCATTAGCAGTGGTAAAACTACAAGTTTGCAATAATTCTTTATTCATTAACGGGATGAGGACATCACTGGCTAGGCAGCATTTATTGTCCATTCCTAATTGCCCAGGGCAGTTCAGAGTCAACCACATTGCTGTGGGTCTGGAGTCACATGTAGGCCAGACCAGGTAGGGATGACATTTTCCTTCCCTAAAGGGCATTCGTGAACCAGGTGGGTTTTTCCTGACAATTGGCATTGGATTCATGGTCATCATTAGATCCTTAATTCCAGATATTTATTGAATTCAAATTCCACCATCTGCCTTGGCAGGATTCGAACATGGGTCCCCAGAACGTTACCTGGGTCTCTGGATTAACAGTCCAACGATAATACCACTACACCATTGCTTCCCTTAAAAAAAAACTTTGAACCCCAAGTGAAGGTAACTTACAAATGGTTTGTGTTCCGTTTATAAGCCCACAAAGAAATCAAAGCCCACTGATCAATATGTGACTGCATTAACACAGCTCATAAAAACCTGGACAATTAGAATATCATCTAATTAAAGACTGGATTTTCTTAGGCATAAGAGAACCCAGAGTGAGAGCACATCTTCTGAGAGAGGAAAATTTACTCTCAAGAAAATGATTGTATATAGCAGCACTGATGTTGTCAGTCAGAAATAAGAGGAATATTCATGACTGAATAGACCAGACCTTGCAACATATTGATAGACCAAATGATTGACGTGTATAGGAGCACTGATGTTGTAAGTCAGAAATAAGAGGAATATTCATGACTGAATAGACCAGACCTTGCAGCATATTGATAGACATTCCAGGCCAAAAGCATCATGGACAAAGGGCAGGATGCAAATATTGCAGAGGACATTACACAAAGAAAAAGAAGGCTTGTTCACTGTGTAGCAGGAAATGTATTCTCACTGCAAAAAGTTGAATCATTTTGCAAACAAGTATTTGCAAAAAAAACATAACACGCAATTTTGGATAACCACTGGAGAGATAGGAGCTAAAGATTCTGATGAATCACCCTGAATCACTCTGTTGTGTGGTGTCTCGGGTTGATAGGTGATAAATAGTTCATGACTGTTGGAATTATGACTACAGAAGGGGAACATCAAGTCAACATAAAGTGTCAGCTGAACACGTGTCTCGTGTATCATCATGAGCTTCACAGATCTGTGCGTGATGGATCAAATTGGAGATCCATAAATTGAGATCTCAAAAGTAGTTTATATTTTATTTGTTTACTCATGGGTGTCACTGATTGGCGAACATTTATTACCTGTCCCTAGTTGCCCATGAGAAGGATGGAGACTATGAGGTTCTTACAGACGAAGAATCCTGCATCCAAGGTAGACATAGGCCAGTTAAGAAATGTGATTGGTCAGCTGAACTGGTTGTGCACTAAGATTTAAGTTATGACCTATTTGAACTGAGTACCATGTTAAAACGTGCAATGGTTGGGGAGATTCGGACAGCAAATAAAACATTCAAGAAATTAAATTCAGAGAAAAATGCATTCATGTCTCCAGCTTTGGGTGATCCAGAAGACACAAAGCTATTCATTTATAACAATGCTTGATGTGCCTATCTCTCAGACAGATATTCCAGTATGTTAGGGTTTATCATATAGTTGGTGGGATAGAATAATAAATGTTGTTCATTGGCCTGGGAAGCTAAGAAAATTTCAGAAAAAAGGATAAAAAGCACTTCAGTTGCTGAAACACTAGTATTAGTGGAAGCGACAGATAATGGAAGTGCACCAGATTATGGAAATATTTCCCATAGAATGTTAAATAATAATCAATCTCTCTGAGACAAAGTCTAAACACACATATATAACAAGCACATGTAGCATTGGGCAATGGAAGAAACTATAAGAGTGAGTAGTCAATAAACTCAATCCACAAAGGAAAGTGTCTCGGTTTTCTGTTTCATCAACTGGCTCGACACATATTGACAGTCCAGTGGTTGTCAAAAGTATACCAAAAGCAAGTCTTCTGTTGTTTCCATTGGCTAAACATCAGAAAACAGGGAGGCAGAATAAATGGATCTATTTCGACTTGGCAAACAGTAACTAGTAGGATGTTGCAAGGATCAGTATGAGGCCCTTAACTGTTTACAATCGTCATGATGACTTGCATGAAGGGTTGGAGCATGTGATAGCCAAATTTGCTGACAAAACAAAGATAGACAGGAAAGGAAGTGGTGCGGGGGTACAAAGAATTTGCAAAGCTCTATGGATAGATTAAGTGAGTGGACAAAAATTTGGCAGGTGGAATATAATGAAGTTATCCACATTGGCAGGAAAAGTAGAAAAGTGAAGTACTATTTAAATGGAGAAGAATTACAGAATTCTGTAGTAGGGGTATCTGGGTGTCCTTGAATGCTAACAAAAAAAGGTGTGTAGATACAGCAAGTAATTCGAAAAACAAATTAAATATTGGACTTTATTACAAGGCTAATAATTAGTTGAAAGTTGTAACGCCTTGCTTCAATAGTACAGGGCTTTGTAGAGACCACACCTAGAGTATACAATTTTGGACTCCTTGTTTAAGGAAAGATATATTTGCACTGGAAGCCGTTCAGAGAAAGTCCAGTAGGTTGATTCTATAAGAGAAGCTTTATGAAGAAGGGTGTGCAAGCTGTGCTTATACTGAGCATAATTTAGAAGAATGAAAGGTGTACTCTTTAAATGTAAAATTTTGATGGGGCTTGACAGGATAGATACTTTCAGGGTGTTTTCCTCAGGAATTGGGAATTTAGAACTAAGGGGCACGATTTTTAAATAAGAAGTTGCCCATTTAAGTAAAAAATGAGCAGGAATTTCTTCATTCAGAGGATTTTGAATCTTTGTAATTCTCTACACCAGAGAGAGCTGGAGGCTGAGTCATTGTATGTATTCAAGGCTGAGATGGAAAATATTTTGAAATATTTGGGAGTCAAAGGTTATGGGGAATATGCAGAAAATAGATGTTGAGGCTAAAATCAGATCAGGTATGATCTTTTTAAAAAACACAGCAGGGTCAAAGGGCCATATTTATTGCTTCTATTTCACATGTTACTAAACACAATTAATTTCATCCAGTTGAGAACTGCCCAGAGCAGCAAGATACCCAGTTGGATCTCAACCTAAGCTATGGGAGGGACATGGAAAAGGATTTAAACTCTGAGGTTAACCCTGGTAAAATTAAGATCACATACTAGAAATCCAAAATAAAGAAAGAAAAATATATTGTATGACCTGAATCTGAAATATAATTCTGTTGTTGTACCTAACTCACATTAACTTGTCTTGTTTCCTTCTTGTTACTGATAGATCAACTGGACTTTGAATGGTAATGATATTGCAAGGTCTTTGAAACATAGCCAAAGGTATTTAACACTTTTCGTGCCAGGTCATAGTAATAAATAAAATAATTCAAATCAGAAATGTTTGATGTTTGCACTCAGCAAACGTTCACAAGAGTATGTGATAATGATCAGATAACCTGTCTTTATGCTGTTTATTGAGAAATATATATTGTCCAGGCCAACAGTGATAACATTCCTGATCTTATTTGAAATAATGAAATGTGACATTAAAATCCACTGGAGGAGGCAGATAAAACTTCTGTTTTCACCTCCTCAGAAGGACCACATCTTCAATGCTGAACCCACTCAATAATATGCTGGAGTGACAGGCTTTACTTTTTTGTGCAACAATGACAGTGGGACTTGATTTGTAACACAGAGACAAGTGGGCTCCCAAATGAGTCACAGCTGAGACAAGCCTCAAACTACACCATTATAAAATGGAAACATCTTGATATGTTGAATTCCAGGGAAACCACCTTCAAATTGTGTTAAGAGGAGCATGTGATAGCCGGTTCCCACAGGAATGTGTGTCTCTATGTAACTCAAAATGCCTTGAAACATGGTCTATGGCAAAAACAACAGATTCAGTCACCAAATGAAACACAGTAGAACGCTAAATGTACGAAAAAGTCTTTATTCAATGGCCTGACCTTGCAGAAAGCAAAGAATTTGCATTGAAAAAGGCCAAAGAGTTAGCTCTGGTAAAACATTGTAATCTTTTTCTCATCTGTACTGTCTTCAGACAAGTGTGATACAGTCCACCTTGCTGTCACACAGACAAGGGGCTGGTTAGTTCAGTTGGTTGGACAGCTGGTTTGCGATGCAGAGTAGCACCAACAGTGTGAGTTCAACTCCCACACACTGGCTGGGGTTACCATGAAGGATTCTTTTTCTCAACCTCAAACAGTCATCTCTCCCCAGCTCTATGGTCTGGTAAGAGAATGGTAATTTTACCCTTTTTACACGCAGTCAAACAGTTGTGGTGTTTTTACGTAGCAATGCAAAATCCTGGAAGATCTGTATGGCATTTATGGTGTTGGATAGGGATACAGTTGGGCAAACATGTAGGCATTCACTGGACTTTTCAGGTCACTGGCCTCCTTGATTGAAGAACATACTAAACATATGATTGTCTCATCTGTCAGTTCCATTGTGAGGTGCACATTGTCATGCACCATATTGCAAGTTTCCATCGTTGCTTCTGCTGAAACTTCCTTTCCAGCCTCCTGCAGCTGAGTGGAAGGAGCGTTGCCAATAGGTTGTCCCTACTGTGCTCTTTCACATTCTGGTCGGCTTGTGTGGCTGTTAACTGTTTGAATTCAGGGTGATGGAAGCAGGTGATGATTCTGGCTTCCATCACCACTTTTCACATCTTTTTCATCATTCTTTGCTCCACTTTTACCTTTAAACGTCAAAGAGATCTGGCAAAACAGAGTAAAACGGTCTGGTTTCATCCATGTTAAAAATGTCATATAATGGGTATGGTGCACATTTGTTCAAAATGTTGGGGGCATTTTGGAGCCAATCATCTAACATTTCTACCATACTGCCACACCCTCACCATGTCGATGTGCCTTGTCTTAATTCGGTCCAACCATCCGTTGCTACAGGTGACTCCTTGTGGTCAGCCTCTTTGCCCTTTCCTGCAGGACTGGACTGGGAATGAGAATGTTCTCTGCTCAAACTGCATTGAAGAGTGGAGTTTATTCAGTTTCAGGCAACAGATTTCATTCTCTTCCTTACTGGAAAGAATATCTGCCTGTTCCAAAATGATTTACATAATGGTAGATAAGCTTGATGGTGGGATCACCTACTCCTCTCTAATGTCCACTTTCCACTTCATGCCAGGGTTTTCCACTTGCTGTATTAATTTCTCTTTCTCTCCAATTGGCAAGATTTTGAACTTTAACATATGCTTAACCAACTGGAAGGCTTTGTGCATCCTATCGTGGGAAAATCTTGATATCAAGTGATGGCTTGTCCATGATTTCATGTTCTTGTGAGCTCTAACTTCAATCTGATTGCTTGGTGTCTTCATATGGCAAGTCAAGTTTACCTAATCTGGAGCAACCAGTGTAGAATTCCAGTTTAGAATGTTATTCTAATTGAATTTGCTATTTTACTGGTGGTAATGTTCAACAAAAATTAAATAACTAGAATTTTGTGTCATCTGGATTTCACTCATTGTGATTTCACTGTACTTCCAACACTTTGAATTCATATCTTGTGCAGTCACCTATTATGTGGCACCTTATCAATTGCTTTTGAAAATCAAAATACACTATACATCGTTCACCTTTATTCACCCTGCTTGTTACTTCCACAGGGACGGCAGTGGTATCGAGATAATGTTTTCTTTGATTAGTAATCCAGAATCTAAGGCTAATGTCTTTGAGGACATGAATCCCACCATGGCAATAGGTAAAACTTTAATTCCATTAAAAAAAAATCTAGAATGAAAAGCTATCTAACGATGATCATGTAATAATTGTTATTTAAAAAAACACACACACACATTTGGTTCACTAATGTCCTATAGAAAAAGGAACTTTCTGTACTTAACCTGGTCCAACTTATATGTGACTCCAGACACTCAGCAATGTGGTGGACTTGTAACTGTCTTCTGAAATGGCCTAACAAACCACTCCATTCTTGGGCAATTAGGCATAGCCAAAATGCTGGCCTTGCAACTGACACACATGCAATAAATGAATAAAGCAGCCTATAATAAATTTGAGAAATACGATTTTCCTTCCATAAAACTAAATTGGCTCTATTTGAATCAGAGATAGTAGGAACTGCAGATGCTGGAGAATCCGAGACAACAAGGTGCAGGGCTGCATGAACACAGCAGGCCAAGCAGCATCATAGGAGCAGAGAGGCTGACGTTTCGGGCCTAGACCCTTCATCAGAAAAGGGGGAGGGGAAGGGGG
>NC_063339.1:69379167-69423576 GCF_021869965.1 Rhincodon typus | reverse complement strand
ATGCTGCTTGGCCTGCTGTGTTCATCCAGCCCTGCACCTTGTTGTCTTGGCTCTATTTGATTGCTTTTGTAAAAAAGAAGCTTGCTACCTCTTCTTTAATCATGGATTCAAACATTTTCACAGTGACAGATGTCAGACCCACTGGCCAATAGTTTCCTACTTTCTATCTCCTTTTGTTTTCAAATATATTGGGGCCTTTCCAAAACCTAGGGAATTCTGGGAGGTTTACAACCAAGGTGTCCATATCCCTGCAGCCACTTAATTTAAGACCTTTGGAAGTATGCCTTCTGTGGAGCGTTGCCACTCACGAGTTTGCTCTGTACACATTTCTTCCTTGGGTTATTTGGCTATACAAACTGTTGACGTCACCAAACATTAATAAACTTAAATGCAATATCCCAAATGCCTAGGAAGAATCATGGACATTGAATTTGTTGTCCATTCTGGTTTGATTGGACTGAAGAGTGCCTTTTGTCCCAAGGGAACAATCCCACAATGGAACGAGTTGCCAAAGAAAACAATCACAGCCTCATCATTTGAAACCTTCAAGACCTATCTTCAGATTATTCCCAATGTAAAGGTTTCCCGAAGCAGGACTACCATTTCAGCAGGCCCTGGCTTTAGCTGGAGTCACACACATGAATATGGGCGGAATGCGAATAATCGTCCGTGATGCGGTCCCGCCGACAGCAGAAGCAGCAAGGCGCACAGCATGGTTTCCGACCGTCCCAAAAGAGTTAATGCAAGAAGAAAAATAGCATAGTCCTGACGGTGCACTCATCTGAGATGTGGAACCCTGAGCCAGCACCGCAATTCCCACCGTCGCTGGAGATGGAGATCACTGACGGCCTTGCAATCAGCATCCTCTGTCGTGAAGCAGCAGCAAATTCGACCGAGTGGCCGGAATTAGGCGGGCGGCTGAAGGACAGCGTTTGCTTCCCGACCCGAAAACCTGCCCAAAGCCGGGAACCGAGGGAAGGGAAGCAAGCGCTCGGCTCGCACCACCGCCGCCTCCGCTGCTGCAGCGTGCACCCCGGGCGGTGGCGGGGGGGGAGATCCGCGTGATTGACAGCGGAGTGCGGCCAATCGGGCCCCGGAACGCTTGTGTTTGCGGGGGGTGGGGGGGAGAGCTGGTCCAATGGGGGGGAGGGGAGCTGTGAGAAAAGGGCGGGGATAGGATCCTGAGCCCCGCCCCTTTCCTCCCTCCCCAGGTTAGACTGAGCCGCAGGTGGGGGCTGAAGGGGGGGGGGGGGGGTGAGAACAGGCGAGGCAGAGGAGCGGCAGCGGCTGCTGTCTGCGTCTCTCTCTCTGTAACCTTCTCCCATGGAGCAGCTCCGGTCCATGTTCATCAGGTCTCCCTGCTCCCCCTCCTCTGCCGCTGGGAAGGAAGAGGCTGAAGAAAGGGACAGGGCGGTGCAGCGGCAGCAGCCGCTGGAAGAGGAGGAGGAGGAGGAGGAAGAAGAAGAAGAGGAGGAGGAGGAAGAGGATGATGGTGATGATGATGAGTTAGAAGAAGAAGAGCAGCCTCCTCGTCCTCCTCCCCCCCAGCGACAGCATCCACCCCCCTCTAACCCGTTCTGGACCGCCGTCTTCGACTATGAGGCGAGCGCCGAGGACGAGCTCAGCCTGCGCAAGGGGGACGTGGTGGAGGTGCTCTCCAAGGTAAGGCTGCCCTTTTTCTGCCTCATCTTCCCTCTCCTTCCCCTACCCCACCCCCGTCACCCCCTTTACCCGGCCAAAGCATGTTATCAATATGCACCTTCTTCTAGGAATCTCACTCGTTCCTTCCCCCCCCCCCGAACCCCCAAGTTCCAGCTACTCATCGTCGGTTTGCAAATAATATATATATATAAACAAAGCGTTCTGTACGCGAAGAGAAGCAGCAAATGCAGGCAGTATTGTAGGAAGTGGGGAAAGGTGATGAAACGCACCAGTGATCGGGGCGCTGGTGTCATTTAAAGCGAGCGTTTGAGCAGTTTTCATTCAAAAGTGTACGGCGATAAGCGTGTCCATCCTCCCCACGACCCCATATAGAATCAACCTTCGCCCGAAAAGCAAATTCGTCTTAATTTAACTTGTGAATTGTAGCCAAACTTTTATTTTTTTTGATGGGGGAATGTGATGGTAGCAGAAAGGAGGACAGTCGAATGACAGGACACCTATGGCAGTGCATGGTTGCGTTGCAATGATTTAAAGGGACATTTCCCTCCTTCCATTTCATGCCAACCCAGGCTGATAGTTACTCTTGTTAATGATCCCCTCCCATGATGGTTCTCCGTTCCTTTAAAGTCTGCACTTACCTGCTATCTCCAAAATCCCATTCTGATCCTGTTGTTCTTGTAAACATCTGTACCATCTCCAACTTCCCAATGAATACATTGCAACCTGAGAAATTTGTGTTCATCTATCCTGAAACTCCATGTTTTTACCTCTCCACATGGATATATAATTGTGTCTTCATTTTTCTCAAGGTGTCTGTGACTATGGATATAAAGAAGCATAACATTCTATTCTAAACCCCCTTTTGTTATCAGTTGGGTGGAACTGTTCTTAGCTGGATTGACAATGTTCCTATCTGTCCAGTCATAGCCAGAGTTTCTGTTACAATGGTTTCTCTTCCCAATGCTTCATTGTTACCTGTAGGGTCCCAAAAATACATGCTTGGCCCTCTCCTACGTCTCATCCCCATACTGTACCTTGGCACATTGTCTGAAAACATGTCAGATTTCACTTATATGGCAATGGCATCCACTCTACATAATTGCCAACTCTCTCACCCTTTTTGCTCCTTATGCCTTGTCATGCTGCTTCTGTAATAACCAGTATCAGATGGCTTTTAATATATTCACTTAATTGGGAAATCTATAGTTATTGTCTCCCATGCCTGGTTACAAATTGCATTACCTGGTCAACTCCCCCTCCCTGACCTCTGTCTAAAGCTGGACTAGACTATTTCCAGCTTTGATCTCCTCTTTGGTCTTAACCTTGCCTTCTGACCTGATAACCACCTCTACAATACCATTTGTGTCCATTTCAGTGATGTCATCCATCTCTAGCCTTAGTTCAGCCCATCTGCTGCTGAAACCATCATTTATATCATTGTAACCTCTGCTGTTCTTGTGTGCTCTCCTTGCTCTCCTATTATCTATCCCATATGAACTTGAACTTATTCAAAATGCTGCTGCCTGTATCCTCACCCACAGGCAAGTTAAATTTACAGGTTACTCCCGTACTCGCTGACCTCCATTGGCTCCTGATCCTCAGTTTGAAATTCTCATCATATGTTCCCTCTGTGGCTTCACTCTTTGCGATCTATGAACCTCTTTCAGTCCTTCTTTGATGTAACATTGAAGGGGATGACAACATGTGTATGAAGGTGTTTGACAGAATTAGACTTGGGTGAAATTGCTAAACATTTAACAGGTCAAGTTTAATGTGAATTGCCCAATTATGAAGTAATGCCCTTTGGAAAGAAGAATGAAGAAGCAATATGGTTTAAATAGTAGAATTTTAGGGTTTTGGAGTAGATCTGTAGCTCAGGTTGTGGGTGTTCAGGTTGGTTGGCTCGCCGAGCTAGTTTGTTGTTTCGCAGACGTTTCGCTACCGTGCTGGGTAGAACTTTAAAAGTACATGTTAGAACTCTGTTTTATTTCACTCTATAGTATTATATAACAACAATGATTGTTCAAGAAGGCAGCTCAACCCCATCTTCTTAAGAGCAACTAGGGATGGGTTATAAATGCTGGCCCAGCCAGCGATATCCACATTCCCATGAGTGAGTTAAAAATCTGTGTACGTAAGTCATGTCCAGTGGTGCAATGTGCTGTTAGATTAACACTCAAAATTGATCTTAAGATTATTAAAAAGGAATTTACTACAACCATGCACTTGACAGCATCACTAATGGTTTTTCCAACCTATTGTCGATATGGGTCCAATGTAAGTTCATTTATTGATGACAAATCTGCTTCATTAGTTTAGATATTTTTCAATGTCAGTTACCTTAATATCTTCCCATTTGTCATTATTAGTAGTTTTTATTCAACGTCATCACCTTAAGTGCATGTGTTTTGTCCAGAATCTTGCTTTTCTCTTTGAGAATTACTCCTTTTTCTATTCTCATGCAAAACTTACTTCATATGGGGCCTTTCCCATTTACTACAACATGATGAATAACAATGTTGAGGTTCTAGTCAAGAATGAAAGAGAATCTTATTTTAGATATCGACATTTGAATCTCTTAATCAATATAAAGAGTTTAGGGGTCTTCTTAAGAGAGAAATCAGGAAGTCAAAGAGGGAATATGAGATAGCATTGGCAGATAGGGTTAAGGATAATCTAAAGAGATTCTACAAATATATTAAGAGTAAGAGGGTAACTAGAGAGGGGGTAGAGCCCCTTAAAGATCAAGGAAGTGTGTTGAACCCAAGGAGATGGGAGAGATACTAAATGAATATTTTGTCAGTTTTTACTGCAGAGAAAGAAATGGAGTCTTGAGAATGCAGAGAAATAAATGTTTTAAAGCGTTCACATTACAGAAGAGGAAGTTTGAGAGGTCTTAGAGAATATAAATCTCCGGGACC
The DNA here is from genome assembly GCF_021869965.1 of Rhincodon typus. Lineage (NCBI taxonomy): Eukaryota > Metazoa > Chordata > Chondrichthyes > Orectolobiformes > Rhincodontidae > Rhincodon > Rhincodon typus. The sequence goes on along the minus strand of NC_063339.1, from coordinate 69,418,993 downwards.
TGATCTAATGTATCCCAGAACATTTTGGGAAGTAAGGTAGGAAATTATGAGACCCCTTGAAGAAATATTTTTATCATCTATAACTACGGGTGAGGTACCTGATGATTGGAGGGTGGCTAACGTTGTACCTTTGTCTAAGAAAGGTTATAAGGAGAAACTGGAGAACTATAGAACTGAGAGTCTGACTTCAGTTGTGGGTAAATTGTTGGAGGTGATTATAAAAGATAGGATTTATGGATATTTAGAGAGGCAAAAATTGATTAGGGATAGTCAGCATGGTTTTGTGTAAGGAAAATGGTGTCTCACAAACTTGACTGAGTTTTTTGAGGAAGGTACCAAAAAGATTGATGGCACAGCAGTGGACATTGTTTGGATTTTAGTAAAGTTCCACATAGTACTAAATAGCAAAGTAAGGTCACGTGGAATTCAGGGTGAGCTAGCCAATTGGATACATAATTAGCTTAATGGCAGGAGACAGAGAGTAATGGTGTGGGGTTGCTTTTCGCTCTGGAGGCCTGTGGCCAGTGGTGTTCCACAGGGATTAGTTATGGATCCTCTTTTCTTTGTCATTTATATAAATGATTTGGAGGAGTACATGGGTAGTAAGTTTGCAGATGACACCAAAATTAGTAGCATAGTAGACAGTGAAGAAGGTTTCCCAAGATTACAGAGGGATTTTGATCAAATGGATCAATGGGTCAATCTGGATAAATGAGAGGTATTGCATTTTGGTACAACAAACAAGGATAGGGCTTATACAATTAATGGTAGGGCCATGGGTAGAACAGAGGGACCTAGGGGTGCAGGTACATAATTCCTTAAAGTTTGTGTCACATATAGACAGGGTAGTTTGAAAGGCGATTGGCACACTTGCCTTCATTGCTCAGTGCTTTGAGTATAGGATTGGGAAGTCATGTTGAGGTTGTACAAGATGTTGGTGAGGCCTCTACTGGAATACTGTGTCCAGTTCTGGTCGTCCAGTTATAAAAAGGATATTAATATGCTGCAGAGTGTTCAGAAGAGATTTGCCAGGATGTTGCCGGGTGTGGAAGGTTTGAGTTATAAAGAAAGCCTTGGGACTTTCACTGGAGCATAGGAGATTGAGATGTGATCTGATAGAAGTTTATAGAATAATGAGAGGTACAGATAGTTAATGGTAGTTGTCTTTTCCCTAGGATGGGGGATTTCAAGACGAGGGGGCGCATTTTTAAGGTGAGAGGAGAGAGATTTAAAGAAGACATGAGAGGCAATTTTTTTTACACAGAGCGTGGTTTGTGGAATGAACTTCCCGAGGAAGTGGTGGATGCGGTACAATTACAATGTTTAAAAGACATTTGGATAAGTACATGAAGAGGAAAGGTTCGGAGGGATATGGGCCAGCAGCAGGCAGGTGCGACTAGTTTAGTTTGGGATTATGTTCAGCATGGACTGGTTGGACTACAGGATCTGTTTCCATGTTGTATGACTCTGAGAAAGTTTAAAAAAAAAAGTCTCTATAATTTAAAGAGATCAGTACCAGCTGGGGAAAGGATATTTAAGTGCTCAACTGTGTAAGAGTAAAGGATTGTTTTAAGAAATATCTGCAATTAAGCATAAGTCGTAAAATAAATTTGAAATGTGAAATAAAATTGTAATTGCACAAAAATACTGTAGATGAAGTCACCGTGCCTGACACTTAACATGTATTTGTAAGTAGAATTGAGAGATTTAAAGGAGTGAAGAGTGGTAGAGCGTTGTAATTTTGGAATTCTAGATTATTTCCTCTGCATCCAATACAAAGCTTTGGTATCCTGCTTGAAGAGGGGTGTCTCTATTTCAGTTGAGGGTAACTAATGAACCATTAAGGTTAATATAAATCCCTTGCTTTTGTGCTCTTTGACTCTACTTGTCAAGCCAACAATCAAGCATTTATTTTTATATAGAAACAGCCTGATGAATTCGCCTGCCATGTCAAAAATCTGTTTTGTGAGCCCTGACTTCATCCCCAAATGTCAAAATCTGTTCCAACATGCCCATTAAATTACTATTTAAATGTACTATTTAATCCATATTACTGCTTCTCATTCTTCCTTCCAAATTTCATCACTTCACATGGTTGACATTACGTTTAATATGGTATGTGTCCACCTATTTGACCCAAGTTTATCTTTAACAAAAGCCTTCTGAAAGCCCATATCAACAACATATTCCCATTTCAAGGCAATAATACATTTTTTGAGAAGTATTACATCCTTGAATCACATTGACTGAGGAGCACATCAATATAGTGTGTTTGAAATGGGGCTGGAAAAATTGAGTTTATTTCATTTTTACCAATTTTATTTAAGAGCTAACCAGTAGCAAGGTGGGATCCTGCATCTGGCCATCTAACTGAACCTTAAGTTAAATTGCTGAAACTAGAATAAACCTGTTTTTATTTTCCGTCCTCATAGCATATACATTGGTACATTTAATTGAAGAACATTTTGGTCAGAGTGGGGCTCAAGAAGGTGTGTGATCTGGTAAAGTGTGACACTGCCTTTTAATAAATTTCAGTGTATATATTGTTCCATCCATTGCTCAAAGTATCCATAATCTTTTTTTTTTCTTACCTAAGCTTCTTTCCCCACCACCACTCATCATCTCCAAAAAGCTGAACTTTCTCACTGGAATTACATTTTGCATTGCCTTGCAAGCAAGGTCACTGCAGTCAACACTGAAGCACCAAAAAAATTCATATACTGTAAATCTGAAATAAAATGGAAAAAGTAGAAACACTCTATCAGGTAGCAACAGTGCCCAGAAAAATACTTACGATTTATGACGTTTGAAATAAAAGCAGAATGTTGGGGCAATGAACAGCATATCACTCAGAATCTGAAAGCGTAATGCTGGTTAAAGTTTTAGATTAGATGCATCCTTAGTGTTGATGAAGGATTATATGAAAGTGCTACACTAATTTTTCTTCCAGTATTTACCTGTGAACTCAGTGCAATTTCTAGCTTTGTTTTAGATTTCCAATACTTATGACTTTCCATTGAGTTGCTGTTGCTGATCTTTGCTTTTGCTCAGATTTAAAAAAAAACATCAATTTTGCTGGGAATGTTGGAGATCTGAAACATCAAAATGTAGTTCTTATACGTTGTTTTCTTGACTGCTGTTCAATACTAATTCAAGGCCAAATACATTAAGCTGTAAAGTTTCTTTCTAGACTAATAAACAGTTACTAAGTTTTGACTTTCTGGTTTACGGAATTGTCTTGGTCGTGAGATGAGATCATTACCTTGGTTCTCACTCCCTGGTGACCTGTCAACTTCCCACATTGACAGCCTTTAAATTTATAAACTCTAAATAGAAATTGATTCAAGCTTGTAAAACTGAAAGGCATTTCCCTTATTGGTGGACAATATCTGCAGATTTTATCATGCAGTCAGTTGCGAAGGTCATTATGCATGTTTTACAAACCAATGGCAATGTGACACTTAAGTGCTCATCTGTGAAATGATTTATTCATAAGAATTCAAACAATGTTTGTTACTTGATTTATTTTATGCTGAGCTATTGAATTCTGTACCTTTTTTTCTTTTCCTCGCACACTTCGAATTCGTAGTTCTGAGCACTGTTAAAGCACACCTTTGGGTTGTAAATTCTCTGGAGGAATGTTGCCCCAACCTTGTAATGAATCTCAAGCCAAGGCAACGCATTTGCAAAAATTAAAACAACTGTTGAACTGATGAAACTTTTTTCAATGAATTCAAATCTATAAAGAAATTTGCAGACAAACAACCAAATGGTTACAGGATCTAATGCACCTTGTGCTGATGGGACCCGTGGGTTGTAGTTTGACTAATTTCTGAGAGATTACCTGGTCTGTCTAACCAAAAATTTCAATTTGAGCAAAACAATTTTTCTAATTGTACGTGACAATTCTTAATCTGGCAGCTATGAGATTAATGGAGAAAACCGGGCTGACAAGGAGATTATGTATTGTCCATAGTTTCAGATTCTAAACATTTGTGTGGATTTCTGGGAAGCCTGGTCATTATGCTTTGCACAGTCGACACAACTCCGTATCGTTATTTAATGTAAAACATAGACATTGGCATTTGGGTGTACATATTCTATCATGAATCATTAACAGTGGTTGGGATTGTTAGCCTGTGCTAAAGCTTAAACTGTCATTGGATACCAGACAAGCAAGTGTGTTCTGTTTTTTCAATTCTTAGCTTTCCTAGTCTTATTCATAGATATTCATTGAATCCCTACAGTGTGGAAACTGGTTCTTTGGCCCAACAAGTCCATGCCGACCCTCAGACCATCCCCCTATAATCCACCTAATCTACACATCTCTGGATACTATGGGCAATTTAGCATGGCCAATCCACCTAGCCTGCGCATCTTTGGACTGTGGGAGGAAACTGGAGCACCCAGACCCAAACCACGCAGACACTGGGAGAATGTGCAAACTCCACAGAGACAGTCGCCCAAGAGTGGAATTGAACCTGGGTTCTTGGTGCTGTGAGGCAGCAGTGCTAACCACTGAGCTGCTCATCAAAATTGATTCAGAGCCATTATTAGGTTTTAAATTCTCGATGTTTATTAAATTCAAATTCCATCATCTGCCATGGGCAGATTCAAACCAAGGTGCCCAGAACATTAGCTGGGTCGCTGGATTAACAGGTCAACGATAATACCACTAGGCTATCCCCTCTGGTTTCGCTAAATGTATCCTCCTATTTGAGCAACAGGTGAAGCTACCTGTTTCACGCTGCTGCTACGTAGTAGTAGCATGAGTGGTGTTCACCACTAACAGGATATTGCTGTCAAGGTGATAAGACTCTCAAATGAGTCATGTGATATCTGAAGCTCATGGCCTTCTTCTGTCTGCATAAGGCAAAGTACTGACTGTATCCAACCCAGCTTATGTTTGCAAAACTGAAAACAAATTCTTGGTGTGATCCCAAAATTAATCAACGTTTGTTAAATAATCCTGAGTGTGCAAATAATTACTCAGACATCTAATTTAAGATCATCAGTCAGGCTTACAGAGTAGTGCATGTGCACATACTGGAAGTGACATATCAATGTACAAGGCCCTATTTGCAGACAGAAAGAACATATACGAGTATTGAGCCTATTTCAACTTAACAAAATAGGTGGTATCCATTTTCTGGTTTGTTTCTTGGGGCAATGCCTGGACCGATCAGTGTCAATCTGCCTGGTTTTGGTTTAAACAAAGCGTGGTTTCACTTGTCAGTCATCATTGGACTGCTGCATTTGCCATGACAATGCTTCTTGCCGACCAACAGTATAAAATAGTATAGTATAAAATGTTGTTCCCCTTTATATTGGTATTTTGCAAATGCGTTGATTTGTGCAAGTTGAAAAGCTTTGGCAAAATTTTTGTTAGCAAAAGATGTTTGTTAATTTTTTTTTCTTCATGGGTATTAGCATTTTTCTTAACATATTATGTGAACTGTAAAAAAATATCCAGTGGGTTTTAATAAATAGTTGTTCTGATAACTGTTCACTATTGTACTTGATTTGAAAATAGGAACAAGAGATTTTGCCAAGTTACATGTGGGTCAATTGACCAAATACATATTGATGGTCTCTGATGTTTTTCTATTGATAGATTATAATAGAGAAGGATAGAATGATCAAGTTTTTGCAATAGAGTATGAAAATGTTGGTTATGTCTCTTGCTTCCTATGCTGAGTGCATTAGAGGGGAGGAAAATGGTTTCATTTCTTTTATTTTGGTGCAAATGTACATTGTAAGGCATCAGAACAACTAAATCTGTCAAACAAAATATTGGAAATATCCCTGCTCCCCAAAAAAAGTTGAGTCCAGATCTGCCATCTACCCATGTTTTCATTCCTAGTTTCTGCTTGGCTGGACACATTTTTGTGTTTAAATCAACCCTTGCTTTTGGAAAGATCTTTTTCAAAGTTTCAAAGGTCAACATACTTCGCAATCTGTGGTAATGGTGATCATTTCGCATTGGGTCTTTTTACACTGTCCAATTTTTGCTTTGTGTTGATTTTATTTCATGTTGGGACTGGTTCTTCTATATGTAGTACAAACAACTAACACATCTGATTTGGATCAAAGGAATGCTTAGAATAGGTTGACTTCATATTCATTGCAAAGGCCAATTTAAGTAATGCATAACATTGAAAACCTGACTTATTGTTAATGAATACTTGGCTAAAGCCCTGAAATTGCTTATCAAGCCAATTTCTATATATAAAGGTACAGGGGAAAAATGACTGGAGGATAGGAAGCCTCAGGATATGAATAATACACAAAGGATATTACGTTTTTAAGCTGTATTAAACACAAGATGAAGTAGAAATGCAAAGAAGATCAGCATCTGGAAGAGACAAATTTTTGTTTGCTGCTACACCTAGGGCCCTTCATCAAATAGCACAGTAAGCATTTTTATTTTGGAAGGGACAGGAAGAATTTGAGCTTAAAAATTCAAGTGTGCACCTACTTTATGGAGATGTTTTTCTGTTCTATGCTTTGATCATTTGTAAGAAAATATACATAAAATAAAGGATGGATTATTTAATATAATTGAGAATGAAAACTTCAGTGTGTGTCCATAGTGCATAAAATACAGTAGAAAATCAAATAGTATGGAGCAGGTGTAATGCTATCAGTGAGAACAAGAAGAAATGATGAGTGCTGTCAGGGACAAAAGACATGTACGATGAACTGAATAAATCAATTCTCTCTCTCTCTCTTTCACTTCCTATGTTGACTGTTTAGGATTTCAAAGTCTCTGGAGATGAAGGCTGGTGGACAGGCAAAATCAATGACCAGGTTGGCATCTTTCCCAGCAACTATGTCACCAGTGCCCCATGTTACAGTAAGTTGCAAGGCCGGAGCACGGAGCACTACCCTCTGCCACTGGAAATGGACTTTAATGAGCTGCAGCTGGAGGAGATTATTGGTGTCGGTGGCTTTGGAAAAGTCTACAGGGGCATCTGGAGGTCAGAGGAGGTAGCTGTTAAAGCAGCTCGCCAGGACCCAGATGAGGATATTAGTCAGACCATTGAGAATGTTAAACAAGAAGCAAAACTGTTTGCGATGCTGAAGCACCCTAACATCATAGCCTTAAAAGGGATTTGTCTGAAAGAGCCCAATCTTTGCTTGATCATGGAGTTTGCCCGTGGGGGCTCTTTAAATAGAGTGTTGTCAGGCAAGAAGATACCTCCTCATATTCTTGTCAACTGGGCAGTACAGATTGCAAGGGGCATGAATTATTTACACGAAGAAGCAATTGTTCCTATTATTCATCGCGATCTCAAGTCTAGTAACAGTAAGTATTTCAACGATGTCTGCTGCAAATTGCTTGCCACCTGGCAAGTACGTGCTTGTTGTTTTGGTGGGACGAATTCAAATAGCTTCAGGGGATAAATTATTTTGCTGCATACATTGTGCTTGATAAAGTGTATTGTGAAATTGAGTGTTACAAATTTCGGTTCACTTCACTTATCCAGTCATGATTTAAAATGAGTTCCCTTGAGTGTGGGTTTAATGTTTAAAATACAGAAGGAAGTGAGGGTAGGGTTACCATGAGTATCATGCAGTCCCATTATGAAAGATCTATCCCAGTGATAATAGTTGCAGATTTCTTCCACTGCTGCATTGTACCACGGTCCAGTGAAGATAAAGCTACATTATGAGATCACATAGCTTCCTGTTGACATTCAACAAGTGGAAGGAACCAGATCCTGCTTGATTGTGGGATTAAAAAAGAATTTAGTGCTGTTTTTAGCCCAATATTTTCTAGATGAGCCCAGTTTGGGTTTGGGGGTTGGTTCGCTCAGTTGGGTTGTGGTTGGTTTGCAAAGCAGAGTGACGCCAAAAGCACAGTTTCAATTCCTATGAAAGCCTTACTTTCTTGATTTCACTCTTTTCCTGAGGCATAGTGACCCTCAGATTAAACTCATCACCAGTTGTCTCTCTGTCATGAGGGAGCAGCGCTATGGCAACTTGACCTAGTTTAGATCAGGCCTTCCCCTGCAACGTCTGCCCACATTTGGAGAAATGTACAGTCAATCCTCAGAACTGATTCTGTCTGAATTTCATTTAACTTGGTCCAATTCCAGGTCCCTTGATATCTTAGCCTAACCAAAATCTGTTGATCCCAGGTTTGGAAATTTCTGTGCTTTCCCCCAGCACCTTTTGAGGAAACAGTTCCACATAGCCAGCACCCTTCATGTGGATGAAATGTTTCCTGATTTCACGCTTAAATGGTCTGCCTTCAATTTTAACATTTTTCACCTTTATTCTGGATTCCTGTATCAGAGGATTGAGTGATAAATGGAAACGATCAAATTCCTTGCTCATTTTAAAAAAAAAAATCAATTAGATGATCAGGCAATTTTGTGAACTCAAGGGGCTGCAAACTAAGGTTACGCAAACCTGCTCTTATGATTTTTTTTTTAAACCTTGGGACCGTTCTCGTCAATCTGTGGTTGTAGTCCTTTTATGATCATTATTTTCTGAGATCTGATGCTTAAACTGAATAGAATGCTCAAAAGGCTTTATACATGCAAAGCATCACTTCCCTGCTTCTGAATTACAAATCCGTAGAGATAAATGTCAATATTCCATTAGTCTTTTTGATTGCTTTTTATACCTGTGTCCTAGCTTTGTGATTTGTATGTGTGCGCACTCGGATCCCTTCCTTCTCCCCAGATCCTTCTCTCTCACCGCTGGGAAAACGTTGTCTTGTGTTGACTTAAAAGGGATAACTTCTTTATTCTCCACATTGAACTCCATTTTCTTCACTACATATTGCACTTGATCGCAAATAAATTGATAGTACAGATATTTACCACTGCTGCACTTGATTTATGTGAGGTAGCCTGAACAAACATATGTAAGGGTTCAATTTATTCATTCTTAAAACTTTTCTATTTGGCCTAGGTCAGCTGGAGAGGGAATGAAGAAATTTACACCTTAGTAACTTATGATCGCTATCCCTTTTTTTTTGCCCTTGTTATCAGCTTGCACTTTTAAGAATTTCATGGGGGAAAAAAAAATTGCACTATAGGATGCAGGGAAAGCCCAACTAATAACCTTAACCCAGAGAAATTCAGTCCCTAGTTTCAAACCCAATCTAGACAGGTTGTGTATTGTCTCTGTTGTTCATTAGCATTATCTTGTGAAATTGATTTGTAAAGGGAGTATTCTTCGCAGATTTGAACTGAAACATGTAGTTGTGGACAGGGGCAAGTGAGTTTTATGCTGCATCTGGTTTTATCACACCTTTCATGGGAATGCTTGAATGGCAGAAAATATTCCCTTCTCCTCAACACTAACATACATGGCCTGAATACACACAAAGGTACAGTAAACATAAAACAGATTTAATTTTATGGATAACTGCAAGTTTTATTTATATCCGCAAAAGCCGGTGACTTCACAATTAATGACGACCCACAGTGCTTCTTGTTATCTAAACATGAGAGTTGCCAGCAGCCTTGCGTATAAAGAATTTTGCCTGAATCTTTTTTATGATCATGTGTGGCTGAGCTCAGTTTAGTTGTTGACCAACGTACATGCTGAGGATCACTGGACAAGGATCGGTGAGTTAACTTTCTTCCCCTAGTTATGAAACCACAAGGTGTAGAGCTGGATAAACACAGCAGGCCAAGCAGCATCAGAGGAGCAGGAAACCTGATGTTTCGGGTCTAGACCCTTCTTCAGAAATGAATACAGCAGGCCAAGCAGAAATTTCTGAAGAAGGGTCTAGACCCGAAACGTCAGCTTCCCTGCTCCTCTGCAGCTTGGCCTGCTGTGTTCATCCAGCTTTACACCTTGTTGTCTCAGATTCTCCAGCATCGGCAGTTCCTACTATCTCCCCTCGTTATGAGTTTGTTTTTCTCTGGGAGATCAGGGTTCACTTGTATCTTCTTCCTGCCATCTTGCCTGGGATTGGTAACTCAGCACAAATCAAGTTTTGAGTCTGGGATCTTCTGGATTTTATGGTTCAGTTTCAAGTTTGGTAAATATAACGGTCAGTGTTTTTCTTTTTTCTCATCAACCTGTTCAAAGATATTTTTACACACCTCTGGAGCAGGTGAGATTTGAACCCAGGTCTCAAGTGTGCTGATTGTATAGCACCTTGCCATGAAATACTTCAAGATGTTGTTTTTTTTTTCAGCTTCACCCTTCCCAACATCCCCCACCCTCCGCCCCCAAGGTGGTTCATACAAGGTGAAGATCAAATACTTACGTGATTTGCTTTATTGATGACAGCTTTGTGGCAGCCATTATCGATGATTCCTTTTTTCATTCTGCAGTATGTTTTCTTAGGCCAGTAAATTGATTTTAACCCTCTCAAGTCATAAGAAGCCTTTACAGCATTTTTCCCAATTAGACCATGCAGGGAAAGGAGCTAATGATACTTAACTGAATTTGATTCTGGTGCGCAACTGGAAATATATTAGATGTTTAGATTTTTATTTAAATTAATTTTGTTTTAATTTAATATGTCTGATCATGTAGTGTGTGTTTAAGACTCCCATTTCAACATTTTCTCCAAGTGCACCCGTAGTCTTGATACTGATTTTAACAGGAAAGTAACTATTCGGTTAAATTTGTAGCTCAACACGCATGCATTAACTAGAAACCACAGATTAAAAAGTTGACCGTGGTACCACCCAGGTGATCCAAATTGATAGAACCTTGCATAACTAAATGGAATAGGAGGCTGACATATGTTGTTCACCACTTGCAGTCTTAGAGAAGCTACACCACGTCAACAGTACACAGTTCTGTTGACCACCACAGAAAGGACCCAGATAAGCTGGGTGAAAATAAAGTGGGCAACAAGATTAATCAGTAGTGCCAGAGAGAGAAGGGAGTACATTTTCAAGTTAGAGATTTTCACCTTCCAAAATCAGCATCCTAAGGGCACATTAAACAACGCAGAAGATGCATATGCACTCAAGCCGAAAGTGCCTGACTGGCCAGATAAGATGTAGAAACACTTTCTACAAAAAAATCTTTCTACAGTGCAAAGACACCTAATACTCAATTAAATGGAGTTGAGTAAAATTAAGGTTGTCTTTAGGTCAGCCAACGGGACACTGGAAAAGAGAATTAGAGACAGTAATGAAAGTGTTGGGAAGACCTTTTCTTGTTTTGTGAAGAGGTAGAAGACTCTGAAAGACATTGGGGCATTGAAGATGTTCAAGATACAACACAAGGGATTTAGTAAATGAGGTGGAAATATTAAAAGTTTGAAAGAAAAATATTGCAGATACTATAAATCTGAAATATAAACGGAAAAAAACTTTAAGCTATAAGGTTAACTATTTTCTCTCCACAGCTGCTATCTCACCTGTTGAGTACTTTCAGCACGTTCTCAATCCTGTAATAAATAAGTGTTTTATATTGTATAATGTGATGGTGCTGAAGGAAATATTTTACGTGTTCATTGAGCTCCACCTATTTTGTTGATGTCACTCAGTCAGTGAATTTAACGCTTGACTTTGGAGGGAGCAGATGTATTCTATACAGCTCTCAAGAGACCTAGTAATTACACCTGATGAGTAATGTAGCTGTATTTATTGCTATCATGCAATCAAGAACTTTGGTCTCTTCTATGGTGGTATATATTCTACAACTGATTATTCATTGGAGCCTAGATAAGGTGCAAACAAGGGAGGATTGATGGCAGTCAACCACCTTAAGCAACCCTTTCTCTCTACCACATACTAGTAGAGGTGGCAGATATAATGAAGTGCCAGTAAAGGAATTCGGGGTAATATTACAATTTGCATCAGCCTTCACCTTGAGGATAATGCATGACTGTTTGAATTTAATGAATGTTAACAATCGTAATATTATCACAGGTAGAAATGTTGCTTTAGAAAGAACTAAGAACCTGACTATAGAGCAGCCAGTCTAGATGGTATCCACCTGAATGTCCTTGGAGGTGGACCATGTGCTGTGTGAACTCTGGGACAATGCCTTTGACTAGACTGATAGAGTTCCCATCTTCAGTAAAAGAGGCAAGGTTGACTTGGAGAGCAACGTAGGAATGGTTGTTGAGGAAATCATTCGGAGAAGAAAATATAATTATTTAGATGATTCACAAATGAAAAGTGTAATCGGCTTCAAAAAAGGTCATGCCTTACAAATTTAGTAATTCCTTTTACGGAAGTCAACAGGATGACAGCTGAGGAAATCCAAGTGAGCATTGTCAGTGTAGATCCCCAAAGCTTTTGGGAAGGACATAGTCAGGAAATTGGATCTGGAGTTTTCTGGAAATTGGTCAGCTGTGATGTTCCATGGGGATCTATGGTGGGGCACTGACACTCTACTGTTAATTAATGATATAGATGGAGGGGCTGTTAGCATAACCTACAAATTTACCGATGATACTAGGATTCCTGCAGGTGTTAGGACTGGAAATGGTGATCAGTGGCTTCATAGGGAGCCTGATGTGCTGGAGGTTTGAGTTTGTCACTGGCAAATGATTGCTAACTTCGAGGAGCAGTGTTATGTATTCAGGAAAAGTGAATGCTTAAGGAAAAGGTATTCAAGTAGATGGAGAAAGAAAAGGATGCAAGTATTTCTGGAGCATAAATCATGAGTAGTGCTGCGAAACAATAGCCACAATGAATAGTGTGTTAGGGTGCATAAATAGGACAATTATTTAGAAGACTAATCATGCTATTTTGACTTTGTGCAAGCCTTTAAGTAGACCTCAGTTAGAATACGGTGTCAAGATAAGCTAAAAGAGTTGGGACTCTAGACTTGGTTGAAATATACAGTTGGTAGGAATTGGTCAAGGTTAACAAATAGTACAGTGAAGGAGGGAGATTTTGTTCCAAGTTGACAGTTTCTTCCACTTGATTGGATTGGGAAAGACCAAGTATGAAAATTAAGATTTGTATAAGATCTGAATTCGGTTAAATGACATGATGTAGTTCTTTTCCCAGAAAATAGTGGACTTCCGATATATTCTGATGGCTTCTAAAATGGCATCTGGTTTGTTGAACAACTTCAAGGAGGAGCTGGACATGTGGTTAAGGTGGAGATAATATCTTCCAGAAGTTTGGAGCTTGGGAGGCCAGAGTGATCACCATATTATGGTTGGAAAGGATGCTCCTGAACCATCCTACCCCGAATTTGCCTCCATTTTTAATCTTTGTCTCTCCAAGTGATTATATAGTTCTGAATAGCATGGGGAGGTGCGTATAAGCAGGATGGAGCACAGTGTCATTTCTGTCTGTTGTCCATATGTGTGAAATATCTTGCAGGTTAACTTGCAGAGGATTGAAAAGAAAATTCTGTTGCGTCACATTTAGGCACCCCAGAACAAAAGCACATTGGATTGGCCTCAAAAGCAAATATCGATGAATGCTAAGAATTATGAGGGCAGATGTTCCACTGGCCATGCAGTCGTTATACCATCATAAATGGGTGTTGCGCACAGGGATCCTGTGGAATCTCCATTATAGCACATTCCAAAAGAAGTGCATAGGAAATTGAATTTTGCATTAGGAAATTCCTCTAAACCTGGAACCCAGTGAAAGTCTCTATTTAAATCAGAGACTTTGCATAGTTCTGATCGTTTCTCTGGATGGGTTATACAATTGCATACTTAGTCCAACTCCTGAGAATTTAATAAAGTGATCTTTATACTTACATCCCCAATCCAAACCCCCCCCCCCCCCCCCGCCTCTTTGATTGCCACTCCCAGAAAATCTGGCCTGTTTCTTTCCCCCGCCCCCACCCCCCCACCCCACACACAATTGAATAGAGTTGTTAAGGCCGAGGTACAATTTGGTTTTTTTTTCTCTCTGTTTTCATTCCCAGGATGTGGGTTAGCTAGACTAGCATTTCTTAGTGTCGAGTCATAGAGTCATACAGTGTGGAAACAGACCTTTTGGCCCAACCAGTCCATGCCGACCATAATCCTAAAATAAACTAGCCCCATCTGCCTGCGCTTGACCCATATCCTCCAAACCTTTCTTATTCATGTACTTAACTAAATGTCTTTTAAACGTTGTAACTATAGCCGTATCCACCAATTACTCTGCAAGATCATTCCACACATGAAATGTGGAAAAAGAAAAAGTAAAAATGCCCCCGTGTCTTTTTTTTAAACTTTCTCCTTTCATCTTAAAAATACGCCTCCCAGTCTTGAAATTCCCCACCCTAGGGAAAGGACACTTGCCATTCACCTTATTTATACCCCTTGTGACCTTTTAAACTTCTGTAAGGTTACCACTCAACCTCCTACATTCCGGTGGGAAAAAAAGTCCCAGCCTATCCAGCCTCTCCTTATACCTCAAACTCCCTATTCCTGGCAACATCCTGGTAAATCTCTTCTGAACCCTCTCCAGCTTAATAATATACTTTCTATAACAGGGTGACTGAAACTGAACATAGTACTCCAGAAGAGGCCTCACCAATATTTTCTACAATCTCAACATAATGTCCCAAATCCAATACTCAAAGGTCTGAACAATGAATGCAAGTGTGCTAAATGTCGTCTTAAGCATACTGTCTGTACATGATGCAAATTTCAAAGAATTGTGCAAAACCTAGGTCTGTCTGTTCTACAACACTATTCAAGGCCCTACTTTTAATTGTATGAGTTCTGTCCTTGTTTGTTTTACCAAAATGTAATATCTCGCATTTATCCAAATTAAACTCCATGTGCCATTCTTCTACCCATTGACCCAGTTGATCAATATCTCTTTGTAATCTGAGACAACCATCTTCACTGTCTACCATACTACCAACTTTGGTGTCATCTCCAAACTTACTAACCAATGCCTTATATATTCTCATCTAAATCATTTATATAAATGACCAACAAAAGTGGATCCAATACCGATCCCTGTGGAACATTGCTGGTTACAGGCCTCCAGTCTGAAAAACAATCTTGCTCATTTCTAATTGCCTTTGAGAAGATGTTGCAGAGCTGCGTTCTTGAACCACTGTGGTCCATGTGGAGTAGGTGCATTATGATTTCTAAGATTTTAACCAAGTGACAGTGAACAAATGATGATATAGTTCCCAGGTCAGGTAGTGTGTGACTTGAAGTGGAACTGTAGTTGGTAGTGTTCCCATAAATATCTGCTGCCCTTGCTCTTCCAGAAGGTAGAGGTCATGGATTTGAAAGGAGCCATGGTAGGTTGATGGATAGTGTAAAATTACTCAATATTCTGGAAATATGAGATAAAATGTGATGGAATAAGCTCTTCATTTATTAATAGTAAAGATATTTTATTCCAGAACTACGTTCACAGTCCAAAAGCTGATTGTAGTATTACTCAAATTAGATAAAGGTTAAGTAATTAGATTAAATACATGCAACCATATGACAATCATGAGGTAACAAAAATAGAAAAACAAATTCGGTAAGTGATGGGGAAGTGGTTATTGGGATGCTTGAAGAAGGGTTATGTTGAATTAAAATTGTTGAATTAACAAGCCAACATGCTATTCCTACATTACAAATATTGAAGTACATAGAGATTTTATCATTTTAGGTAAATTGCTGAGGACACAAAAAGCTTGTCTTGTAATCACATCAGATGCATGAGAGCATGTTCTATTTTGAGCAACTGTCCTATTGACCTATCTGTCTTTGAAAAGATTCCACTCTCATTCACCCTAAACCTGCTGTAATATCTGAATTTATCATCCAAGCTTTTTCCTTCTCTTTTCAAGATGTTCTCTGGTGCTGAGGAAGAGTTCTACAGTTGACGTAGTGTGCCATTCTGCATCTACATGCTACTAGACAAAACTAAAATCGCCTGCAACTCTGCTGCTTGTGTCCTAACTTGCACTATCTCTTGCTCACCAATTTACCCTGCATACACTGTTCTGACTGTGCTATTCTAATTCTTGCCTCTTGAGCACCCATGATAATTGCTGTACCATCAGTGTTTGTACTTTCACTTGATTAGGTGCAAATTCTGGAATTTACTTCCTGTACTTCTCTGCCTCTCCACCTCTCCACCTCTCCTTCCTCCTTTAAAACACTGCTGAAAATCTGCCACTGATCAAGTTACTAGGCACTTCCCTGAAAGCTCCTTGTGTGACTTAGTTTGGGGCAAATAAAGCCTGAGACTCTATTCAAGGAGGAAGTCACTGAGGATTCTTTGATAAAATATTCATCTCCCCTGCCTGCTGATCCAACTGTTGTCAGATTTTATTTAATGCTTCTGTCAAGTACCTTGAAATGCTTTACCACATTTACAGGCAGTATACAAGTAGGAGTTATTATTTGGCGACTTGTAGCAACCAAGTAAGTGGAAAAAGCAAATGGAAAGTGAGTCTACATGACTTGGAAGACCTCATGGTTTAGTCCTGCTTATTCATTGTGTTGATGTGTGCACTTTTCAGCAGTTGTTAATGGCTACTGTGGGAGCAGTAAATCTAATTATTTTCCCTTGGTCTTTCTGACACACCCCCTCCAGCCAGTTAGTGGGAAGGAAGAGGTTGAAGGAACACTATCATCATTACGAAGATCTGCCCAACTGAGAAAAGATGGTGAACCAAATTTTGAATTTTCTTTGATTTTAACTTTGAAGCATTGGTCACGGCGTCTGGTTGGTGCTCTGTAATATGCTTGTATTCAATTTTCTTTTAAAATATTAATTATTCCAAATGGTTAAGAAGGATTGGCATTTCTTTTAAAAATAAATTGATTGATAGTGAACCTAAGCAATATTCAAAACATATAGTGTTTGTTAATGGGCTACATGTTGACTTTATTGTGACTGGCTCAACATAAACATGTCTGTGCATTTCCTTGCATCTTTAAATTTTTGATGATCACTATCCAATATTTAAGTTATTCAAAGGATGTTCGAAATATTAGTTTGTACCAGGTGAAAACTTTAGAAGTATATAGAAGGCTCACATCAGGAATGGTAATGAAGGGGATAAACTTCCCCTTAATATAAAGAAGAGTATCCTTTCTTTTCGCTCCATAATTCATGAATTAGAAAGTAACTGGATTGGTAGCATTGACATATGTCATATCTCTGCACTTGTAGTATTTAGTTACTATCTTATTGGACAAAAAGAAGAATAGCAGGGAAATTATCTGCACTGTCACTGTCAATATTTGTCTCCCAATCAATGTTGCAGAAAAAAATGTTCTGGTTACTATCAAGTTGCTTTTTGTATGAGTTTGTTGTGTGCAAATTAATTGCTGCATTTCCTACCCGATGACAATGAGTGCACTTCCTAAATACTGCGTTTTTAGACAACGGTGCTTGTGAAAAATCCTGTATAAATGAAAGACTTTACATCTTTTTACTTGCACCCATGCCCAAAGATGTATTATGAAATTTTGAGGTGCGAGAGTGCTGAGAAAATACGATGGCTGTTTCATTTCTGAATTGACTATTGGATTGTTCTCCAATGTATTCATCATTAAAGTCCCCAAAATAAGTGATGTGAAAAAACAGATGTTTAACAACAAAAGCTTGAAAATCCACAGTCTATACCTGCTTCTAATGTACAATGTCAAAAGCCAAGTCTCGTATTTGCGATCTCACTTAATGCACTCACTCATTCTCTCACACAACTGAGGGAGAACTAAGATCAGGAGGAGATAGAGGAAGCATCGAGGCCTTAAAAGAGCACATTCAGAATCGGGACCTGGCAACATGTGGGTAAGTAAAGCCTGAACTTCTATTTGACGAACAAGTTGCTGAGAATCCTTTGATTAACAATATCCATGTTCTCCACCCACTGATCCAGCTGTTGTGGCTAAAGATTCCAGAACTTCATCTTGGGATTCAGTAACCAGTAAAAAGCTGCTCGATAGTGGCATTTTCTGCACCACTGTAATTCCACCTTGTGTTGTCAACGTCTCAACATTACAACTTAAGCCAGATACAAAACCAGAAGTAGAAATTTCACCCCCCAGGTCTCATGATGAATGTGTGGTGAAAAAGCAAGATATGTTACCAGGGGGTCCCAGGCTAAGTCACAGAGGAAATTCAGTGGGGGATAGAGAGCCATAGCACAGTCTTGATTTTGATAACAAGACTGTCATCAGTTATTTTTCAAAACCTGCCTCCTGCTATTGATCTGATGAGCTAAAAGAAGTTTACACAGGATACAGTGATGAGGTGGAAAGCTGCCATGAGTAGTGGCCAGAGCAGGTTGAAAAGAGCCCGACCCAGGGCCTAAAATTCAAGGGACGTGGGTTGGTGAGGCACAGGCATATTACATCTTACAGAATCACAGATTGTAGTCTGTACTCTGCACCTTGGCATGTTCTTTGACTTCTTTGCCTTGAAGAATATTCATCACAGCTTCCTTGAACTTTGGCAAGCTTGTGTGATGGTTACTGATTTCAACCACTGAACCATTCCTCTTGTGCCTAGGCCTGCTCATTTGTGTGTATGCTGTTTTTCCTGAAATCACATTGGACTGTCCTGTACTGCAATTCTGTTCAGCTTCTGCGTAATGATGTCTACACCCTCGGGCATCCACATCTTTTGCTTGAATGCAAAACACCTATGTATATTTCATGTCAAGTCGAGTTATTATTATTCACCCGGTAGAAGGACTTGCTGACACAGCCTGCACAGATCCACTAAAGTAGCAAAAGACTTGCTACAGAACTTCTCATTGTAAGCTATCAATCAGAGCCTAAAGTAGATTTCTTTCTCTTTGTGAGACATCTCTCAGGCAGCTACTTGATTTTTGGGGATGATTTTTCATTCTCACTAATTATGAGATGATGCACCCATTCTGTAATATCACTTTCTGTATTTGTGTTGAACTTTCAGTCTAAGGGTTTTCTTCTTTAGAAAGT
Organism: Rhincodon typus; assembly: GCF_021869965.1. Classification (NCBI taxonomy): domain Eukaryota; kingdom Metazoa; phylum Chordata; class Chondrichthyes; order Orectolobiformes; family Rhincodontidae; genus Rhincodon; species Rhincodon typus. The sequence goes on along the minus strand of NC_063339.1, from coordinate 69,400,182 downwards.
CAAATTAGCACATATGCCAGAGATTGCATGCATACAGATAGATTAGAACCTCTAGAGATAGTAGGAACTGCAGATGCTGGAGAATCTGACATAACAAGGTGTAGAGCTGGATGAACACAGCAGGCCAAGCAGCATCAGAGGAGCAGGAAAGCGACGTTTTGGGCCTAGACCCCCCTTTCAGAAAAAAGAAGGGTCTAGGCCCGAAACGTCAGCTTTCCTGCTCCTCTGATGCTGCTTGGCCTGATGTTTTCATCCAGCTCTACACCCTATTAAGTCTTCTAACTTGGAATCTATAAGCAAGATATTTTTGTTCATTTATGTTAAACAAATCTCCCATAATTTGTTTCTGGAATGGCATCGTGGAAGGCTGAACTGACACAGTTTTGTTTTTCCTTTATTGATTTAAGGGAAGAGGGCATCGCTGGCTAGGCAGCATTTATTGCCCATCCCTAATTGTCCAGAGTCAACCACATTGCTGTGGGTCTGGAGTCACACGTAGGCCAGACCAGGTAAGGATGGTAGTGACCCAAATGAGTTTTTCTCCTGACAATCAACATTGGTTGTCATTAGATTCTTAATTCCAAATTTTATTTTTGTTGAATTCAAATTCCATCATCTGCTGTGCCAGGATTCGAACCCGGTTCCCCAGAATATTACCTGGGTCTCTGGATTAACAGTCCAGCGATTAATACCACTAGGCCATTGTCTCCCTGGTTGACGTTGAATGATTCAAATTTAGTGGCTCACGAACTCGGACAAGAGTTTTTGAAATCTGGCAACTAATTATGAATGAAGTTAATTTCAGGCATTCTCTCTGGTTTAACGTTAAATCAATATTATTTGTTTAGTTTAGCTCAGCCACACACACACATTGTAATCAGCCTATTATATGCTTTTCCAAAAATCCTTGCTCTCACACTGCATTCTCTGGATCTGTTGTCACTCTGCTCGTTCCCATTTTGCAGTCCAAAAATCATGTATTTTAATATTGGACCCTGCCACACTTTCGTTCTCTTATAGAAACGTGCTGCATAATTAGTTGTTGGTTCAGGAGCAGTGTTCTGAATAAGTTGGAGACGCAGGGATTGCAGTTTCCAAACTTCAAACTCAACTCTTGGTGCCACAGAGAATCATTTCTTTCAGATCGCACAGGTAAATAGGGTTAAATAAATAAGTAAGCAAGCGAAAGTACAAGTCAAAATGTATTATAACTTTTTAAATCAATTTGGTTTACAGCAGTACCAACCTAATTCAACTCGGACATGGATCCATGTGAGACAATCTTTTACTCGGAGTGTGTAAGGCACATTTAATTAAAGGCTGACATAAGTTTGATCTCTAACTGGTTCAATGCAAGAGACTTGCTGCTATTTAGCATCTGAGTTAATCTCAACTCGGACCCTCCTGCTACATCTTGGGATCTGGACCTGTCTCCCTCTGATTCTTCCCCAGGTCACTGACCGAGCACTGGTCATTTACCAAACATGATGCTCCTTCCGGGTCACTTTCCAGGCATCACAGTCCTTCTCGGGACCACTAACAGCAGACCACTGCCTTGCCCAGTTCCAACAACACTTAAGAGGAATGACAGCATCCAAACCAAGGCAGCCGGCTTGATTAGCATCACAGCCAGAAACGTTCACTCCTTACACCACTGCTCAGCAGCAGCAGTGTGTACCATCTACAAGATGTACTGCAGACATTCTCCAAGACTCTTCAGACAGCACCTTCCAAACCCACAACTGCTGCCAATTAGAAGGACAAGTGCAATAGGTACTTGGGAACCCCAGCTGCAAACTCCCCTCCATGCTGACTTTGGAAAGATATCACCATTCCAGTGCTAACTGAGTCAAAATCCTGGACTTCCTACCCAAAGGCATACGTTCAGAAAATAGACTGCAGCAATTCAAGAAGGCAGATCATCACCAACATCGCAAGGGCAAGTAGGAATGCACAATAAATGCTGGCCTAGCCAGTGATGCCCATATTCCATGAAACAATAAAAAGAAAATGAGCAGGTTGCCTGCTAAGGACAAATTGTTACTCTTTCTACTGGAGTTTGAAGAATGAGGCAATTGAAGTGTATAAGATCTTGAATGGTCTTGACAAAGTTCATATGAAAGGGTGTTTCCTCTTAGAGCAGAAGACTTAGGAGCAGAAGCAGGCCTTTCAGGTCATGGAGTCTGCTCTACCATTCAATAAAATCACGGCTGACCTGATAATTTGCAACTCCACTTTTCTATCTTTTCCCCATAAGCCTTGATTCTCTTACTCACTCATTAGCGATCTGTCTGTCTGTCTCTGCCTTGAATATACTTTAATGAGTCAACCTCCACAGACTTCTACGGTAAAGAATTCCACAAATTCACTCCCCTAAAAGTGAAGAAATTCCTCCTCATCTCTATCTTAAAATAATCTTGAGGTGAATCCAGAACTAGGGGGAATGATTTAAAAATTAAGAAGCATCCTTTTAGGACAAAGATGAGAGCCTATTTCTCTGAGACAACAAAAACAGAAATTGGTGGAGAAATGCAGCAATCTTCAGTGAAGAAAGGTCACTCGATCCGAAATATTAACTCTGTTTCTCTCTCCACAGATGCTGTCAGATCTGCTGAGTTTCTCTGTTTTTGTTTCAAATTCCCAGCATCTGAAGTTTTTTTTTTCCTTTAAGTTTTCCTGTGGAAAGTATAGTTGTATGAACTCTGAAGTGCATGTTCAGATCTGATGAATGTACTCATAGTCTCACAGTTGTGGGGAGGCAGTTGGCCTAATGATATTATCACTGAGCTGCTAACCTAGGGTAATGTTCTGGGGACTGGGGTTCACAAGCTTCCACAGCAGATGGTGAAATTTGAATTCAATAAAAAAAAGTCTGGAATTAAGAATCTAACGATGACCATGAATGCATTTTTGAAAAAAACTCAGCTGGTTCACTTAATGTCCTTTCGGGAAGGAAACTGCCATCCTTACCTGGTCTGTGACTCCAGACCTTCAGCAATGTGCTTGTCTCTTAACTGCCCTCTGGGCAATTAGAGATGGGCAATAAATGCTGGTCTACACAGCGACACCCTCATCCCGTGAATGAATTTTAAAAAAAAAAGTAAGGCAAGGCCCAGAAAATTGAAGCAATCTGGATAACCTGTTTGCGTGCTTCTGAGATGAGACTGAAGCAAAGCTGTAACTTTGTAACTGTCTGTCTCCGCAGGCTGTGGAGGTGGGGTTGTTGAATTTTTTTTTTTTAAGGGTGGAGGTAGCTAAAATCTTGTTCGGCAGGGGGATCAAGAGGATCTGGGAATTTAGAATTCGAAAGATGAACAGATCAGCCATGATATTATTGAATGGGGGAAGCAGGCCAAATGGCATATTACTGGTCCTAATTTGTATATTCTTGCGTCTCGAGCAAAAGCCATTGCCTCTGACAGTGCTGCACTGTAATTCACTGGCCTATCAGTCTAAATTTTTATGCTAAAATCCTGTAGTGAGATTTGAATCCTGGACTTTGAGGCTCCAAGGCAAGAGTGTTACCTAGCATGCTATTGCTCTGACACCAGCAGCTATAGCATGTAAAATTATGCCTCTGTGGTAAGTGGGAGGCTTTCTTAAGTGATATCCATTGCATTGAGCTATTTGTTGCTACTTCATTTAACACAGGAGAACAAATTAATTCCTTTGGAATTGCACTTTAGTCGTGTCATGTTTTCAGATTTTGCAATTCCCTTCTCCCTGGCAAGCAAGCAATGAAAAAAAAACATCTGATGCAAGGCTGTTTCGGTCATTAAGCCTGCTGCTTCCACAGGCCTTGTATAATTTGCTGAATTCTCAGCTCAACTCCATTTCTGCTGGAAAAGTAATGTTCATCTTCTCAAAGTTCAAGAGAGTGCAGTGCTAGAATCTTGCCTTACCTCCTTGATTTATTTTTTGGCATTGTTTTACTCCACTACTTCTGTAGCCTGTTGTTTGAAATAGCTGGTTTACTTTAAGATTACATGTTTATTTGTATGCACTTCCTTCCTGTAAGGCAAGTGAAGATGGGTGCTGGATGTGGTTCATAAAGGTTTGTTCACGAAGCTTCCTGCACAGCGTATTGACCATGATGATTGAGTTCATTCACTTGTCTGTCACAAAACATAATGGGCTCAGCTTTGAGTATAACACCGCTCTTTACTGCTAAATCAGTAGTGTCATTAGTTAGCTACATTCCATTGAAGTTTGAGAGTTTTGCGTAACTTTTTTCATGAAATAAAGCTGATTATTTTTGTGTGTTTGTAACAATTGCAGAAATGAAAACAGGGGACAGGAGACAGGGATTTCAGAAGTTATTTGGGAGTGGAGAGTGGAAGTCAGGAGCTGGCAGAAGAACATGATCCTAAAGTGGTGGCTGTTACCCCAGAGTGTTTTCTGTCCGTATTTAATGTGGTTTCACCACATATTATGCATGTGCTCCAAATATGCTCAGGTTTGTGCTGTAACTAGCTGACCAGGACAGAAATGAGTAAATGTAGCGAGGGCACATGAACATTTAAAGTGAAGGTGAGATTGTTGACTGAACAGAAGTGTCTTTTCCAATTGAAAGCCGAAGTTGTGGCAATTGAAATTGCGACTGCGGGTGACGTGAGGGAGAATTTTAAACCCACACCCCCCACCCAACCTTTAGGTGCAGAGGGATGTGGGTGGTAGGGACACCAGGAAGCTGTCAGAACTGGCCTCGCCTGTGATGAGGACATTTCAGTTATGATATCATGTGAGGATGACCAGGTCAGTGGTGTGGCCAAATGCATGGGTAGAATATTTTACAGACGGTGATGGCTATGAAGGATAGGAGGGCAGTGATTTCTGAAGGCATGGTGCATTTCATCAGAAGGCAGACTTTCAGGAGTGCAGTGTGACTGTTGGAAATGCTGCTCCCACGTCCAATAGAAAGTGACTTTAAAGCTTCGTCAAGAAAGGACTGCAATGTCTGGGGTATTGAGCTGATAAAATAGAATGAGACAGGAAAACATCTAATGTGGTTTAATCTTTATTGCTGTACTCACCGCCTTCCTGTGTGCCAGATTACTCGAAGGTCCATTGTTTTCCCTTGAACAGTAATATGAGATTCAAAATGATGCCTTTGCCTGAGTGATGTATCTACTGTTCATCTTATTTACCAAGTATTACTGCTGCCCTTGAGGAAGGTTACAGAGTACCAGTTTCATGCAAATGTGTTGTGTAGAAATTATTGCTTTTTCAGTAAGATTTGTGGTTGCAGTGCCCATCTTCTCAAGTGTTTGAAAATAGAGTTTTAAAATAGATATGAAGAAAGTCTGGTTGGATGAACACTGATTTGTGTGTTCAGATCTGATGGTACCCGCGGTTGTGCAGTAAGGAAAGATCAGGAAAATAAAAGCAATTTGGATAACCCGTTGGATGCTTCTGAGATGAAGCTGAAGCAAAGCTGTTTCCATGATTTTCTGAAGAAGGGTCCAGACCCGAAACATCAGCTTTCCTGCTCCTCTGATGCTGCTTGGCCTGCTGTGTTCATCCAGCTCTACACCTTGTTATCTCGGATTCTCCAGCATCGGCAGTTCCTACTATCTGTCTCCATGATTAAGTCACTTTATTACAGTAACCACATGATCAAAGGCAATGCCTTGCGTAGAGCTGCCTGAACAACATTGCATAATGCAATGAAGGGTGTGTCGAGGGAATTTGGAGCAAAAAGGGACTATAGACCCATAATGGAAAGTGACTTCTTGTGGTTCTACACGGTAGCCAAATGATTGCAGTAATTTCGTACAGCCTCTCCAGAAAAATTACAGATTCAGTACTGGAATTTTACTACTGAGGATGGATAGTGACCCTTTTCAGTTTAAAGGGTACCGTTAGGCCCAATATTTGAGCCGGGAAAGCGGTGGTGTGGTAGTTGGGCTATTGACACTGGAAGCAGTTCTTGGATAGCTACAGAGGGGTTGGGTGAGTGCTGAGGTGGGCTGGTTAGAAAACCCACATACGGGGCCTGTTTTTAGAATATTTTAAACATTCCAGCCCTCTGTCCTCACTCCATATCACCCGATCCATACCTATGCTCCATCCATGTCAACACATGCTTCTTGTACTTCCATATCAAATCATATCCCCGTGCTACCTTCACAACCACTTATCCAACGTCCACCATGGACAGACTTCATCTTTGTGGAGATTTTAAAACATGCAGTCGAGCAGTCTAATACAGCTTTCCCTCTTATATACTTGATGACCAAAAAAAAACTCCCATTCCAAAAACCAAACTCAAAGCTTTTAAATCACCTCCAGTGATTAATTGCTTAAGAAAGCCAACAAACTTTTTTTTGTTTGGACCTCACATCAAGGCAGCTAATCCTTTAAAAGCTTTTCAAAATTGTCAGTCAGACTGTGAACTTAGAATCTCCTGCTGAGATAATTGTAACTTTTGAAGCTCAGCCAAATGGTCAAAGTGACACAATGCTGACTTTGAAGATAGTGTAACAAGTATCTATTGAAACTCCATGGTGTGATGAGAATTTGTTCTGTCCTGTTTGTCTCGAAAGCAAGTGTTGTAAACCTGGTGCTGAGCTGTAAGCTCCATGCACAGCAGTGTAGCCAGCTTTGCTTTTTTTAAAAGTAGACAAAGAAGCACGAGTGGGTGTAGTTAAGCTCACACAGACCTAGGGTTTCCATGTTTTGCTTTCAGTAGGTGAAACTGGGATTTTGGAGGAAGTCCAGCTGTCTTTGCTACAATATCTGAGTACTCACTTTGCGAGATTCATGTTTTTGGATTTGTCTTTCTCCTGGGCTAGAGATATATCGTGTGAGATATCTATTTTGCTGAATTTGCCTTTGTCAAGGGTATTTCTAGGATACTGCTATATTGTAACAGTTAATGAGTAGTAGTTAAAATATATATTTTAAGTATTTCAATAGAATTACAGTTAAGCTTCTTTTTTAATTTTGTCTGTATTTTAACTATAGTGTAAGAATAAAGTATGTTTGTTTTGCTTAAGCCTAGTAGTGTGACCAGTCTGTGTGGGCAAGGTCATGCCTGACAAATTTGATTGAGATTTTTGAGGAGGTGACGAAGATAATTGATGGAAAAGCAGTTGATGTTGTCTACATGGATTTCGGTAAAGCTTTGATAAGGTCCCTCATAGCAGACTGGTACAAAAGGTGAAGTCACATGCTATCAAGGGTGAGCTGGTAATATGGATACAGAACTGGCTTAGTCATAGGAGACAGAGGGTAGCAGTGGAAGGATGCTTTTCACAATGGCGTGTTGTGATGAACGGTGTTCCACAGGGATCAGTACTGGGACCTTTGCTGTTCGTGGTCTACATGAATGATTTGGCAGAAAACATAGCTGGTCTAATTAGTGAGTTTGTGGACGATACAAAGATTGATGGAATTGTGAATAGTGAGGAAGATTGTCAGAGGATACAGCAAGATATAGATCAGTTGGAGGCATGGGCAGAAAAATTGCAGATGGAGTTTAATCCGGACAAATGTGAGGTGATACATTTTGGAAAATCAGGTACAGGTGGAAATTATACAGTGAATGGCAGAACCTTTAGGAATATTGATATGCAGAGAGATATGGGTGTGCTGGTCCACAGATCGCTAAAGGTGGCAGCACAGGTAGATAAGGTAGTAAAAAAGGCCTGTAGCATGCTTGCCTTCATCGGAAGGGGCATGGAGTACAAAGATGGGCAAGTCATGCTGCAGCTTTATAGAACTTTAGTTAGGCCACACTTGGAATATTGCATACAGTTCTAGTCACCATACTATCAGAGGATGTGGATGCTTTGGAGAGGGTACAGAAAATGTTTACCAGGATATTGCCTGGTATGGGAGATTTCAACAAGTGAAACGTTGGATAGTCTGGGTTTCTTTTCACTGGAACACAGGAGATTGAGGGGGATGGTGGGAGATTTAATAGAATGTTCAAGACAATTTTTTCACACAAAGGGTGGAGAAAATGCTGCCAGAGGAGGTGGTGGAAGCAGACACAATAGCAGCATTGAGGAAGTACCTGGACGAATACGTGAACAGGAAGTGAATAGATAGATACGGATCCTGTAAGTGAAAACAGTTTCAGTATGGAAGGGCAAAATGTGTCTGAGCAGGCTTGGAGGACCGAATGGCCTATTCCTGTGCTGCATTCTTCTTTATTCAATTGAGTCACAACTGGAACGCAACACCTTACACTTGCCTTTAAATAAGAAAAAGTTAGGGACCAAGTTATCTGCCTCATATATTTAGAGGGGGTTTTGTCTAGTCCGTTAAAAAATTGTGGGCTCATGTTGGGATCAAAATCTCACTAATTCCAGGTTGGGTTTAGGGTTATTGGACTGAAAGACAGTGAGAAGTGAGTGCTGTTTTTTCCTTTCCGGCTGTTGCGTTAAGTGGGTTTAAGTAGAGTGTACCTTGTGTAATAATGGCTCTTTCAGTGTCTAAGAGTTTCCTGGCTGTGGAAGAAGTCAGTTGGGGGAGCTGACGAAAGGTGAGTAAGGCAAAGTTGTGGAATTGGCGGACAGGCTGGAGATAGGGTTACCTTTGTCCATGAGGAAAGGGAAGGCAATTGCAGCAATATCTCGGCATTTTCAGTTGTCAGAAATGCAATTGAAATCTGCGGAAATGGTTAAAATTCAATTGAAAATGAAGCAGCTTGAGTTAGAGGCAAAAGGAAAAAAAAGCTCTAGCAGAAGAAAGGGAGAAAGAGAGATTTTGAACTTCAGGAGTTGCAATTGAAAACTGAAAGTCAACTTAAAATGATGCAGGTAGAGAGGAAAGGTAGGAGTAGTGATGAGGACAGTGATGGAGAGCCATCCCATCGTAGTCAAAGGCCTGGTGAGGATCTGTTTGTGTTTTAACTGTAGTGTAAGTATAGAGTGTGTTTTGCTTAAAGCCTAGTAGTTTAACCAATCAAATCAAATACCTTGCAATTGATTTTAAGTAAGAAAAAGTTAGGGTTGAGGCTATCTCCTGATATACTTTGAGGAGTTTTGGTATGGTCCATAACAATGGCTAGATGTAATGTTCCTTTCTAACCTACATCAGATGGCCTTTCAATTAAAGCAGTCCTGCAGAGTTTTTTTTTTCCCCAGCTCTCACCGACAACTTAAAGCCTGTTCGTATTCACCTGTAAAAGAGAGGAATTTAAAGAAACTTAAGGTCATGACTGTTTCTACTTCATCAATTTGTGCCTCACACATTGTTCATTTTTGGCTCTTGCAACCTTCAAATGGTGGGGTGTCTGAACTCAGCATGAAGTTATTTTTAGGTTTCCCTCTGTGCTTCACATCCCACCCTCTTCTGCAACTTGCAAAAATCAGATTTATTGCAAATGGGAGCAGAATATCGACATTTGGATGCTTCACCATTTTTAAAAAAAAAGTCTGTGGAATCTTCCCGACTCCATGAGAGTCAGACCCCAAGATTTTTTGGATAAGCGGAAAGACCTAAGTAATGGATGGGATTTGATAGATGTTTCCTTACTACTTTCTAAAAGTGAACCTTCTGCCCCAAGAGTCTGTGAATTTGCTATACAAGTGTAAACAAAAATGTAAAAATTCATTTCAAAGATAGTAGGAACTGCAGATGCTGGAGAATCTGAGATAACAAGATGTAGAGCTGGATGAACACAGCAGGCCAAGTAGCATCAGAGGAGCAGGAAGGCTGACGTTTCAGAAGAAGGGTCTAGGCCCGAAACGTCAGCCTTCCTGCTCCTCTGATGCTGCTTGACCTGCTGTGTTCATCCAGCTCTACACCTTGTTATCTCTAATGTAAAAATTCGTATGGGTTATGCCCAAAAATAATTTATATAATACCTGAATGGTGCCTCACAGTAGTATTACAAAATAAAATAAGAGACTGAGCCATATAAGCAGATACTAAGCCAGATGACTACAAAGGATTGGAAAGTGTCCTAAAGAAGGCAATGAGGTAGGTGAATAGAATTAAAATTACATTTTATTGACAATTTATAGGGAGGTGTAGGAAGGGCATTCCCTACCTTGAAATTTAGACAACTAAAGACGTGGTCACCAACGATGAAGTGATTAACATCGGGGATGTTTTAATGACTAGCATTAGATGAGTGTTTCTATCTGTGGGAGTGTGGAATGGGTCACTGGGTGAGTGTGGCTGTGGTTTTGGGGCTTGAGGAGTTTGCAGAGATAGGAAGCATTGAAGCTGTTGAAGGATTGGGAAACCAGAATGAGAATAAAAGATTGTCTGTGTGTTGTGAGGGATTTTAATGTTCCATGAAATTCTCGCAGAGGCAGCGGTCATTCGGTGACCGATTTGAAAACCATAATAAAAAGAGGTGTTGAGTTTGATTCTGCAGCAGTGTCTCAACTCCCGCCTCTCACCTCCCTCAATCATTCTCTTGATTTGATAGACAGACAACTCCATTTCTACCCTGACTGGATTCTGCACCTGGCTTGTACGCAGTCAGAGTTTCAGTCTTGCCTCAGTCAGTGTTTTTATTGTCATCCTAATCATCTGATAACTCTATGGTACTTGGTGCTCAAAGCCCAATTGCTTCTGATTGATGATATATTACGTAGGCATCAACTTGATATTTAAAAAATCCCTAGAGAACTGCAGGTTCTGGAAATCCGAAATAAAATCAGAAACTGCTGGATGAACACAGCAAGTCCGGCAGATCTGTACAGAGGAAGCACAGTTAACATTGCTGGGCCAGTGACCCTTTTTTAGAACCTCTTCTAATGAATACGAAAAGTTAACTCTGCTTTCTCTCCACAGACACTGCCAGACCTTCTGAGTTTCTCTGTCATTTTGACATGTTTGACTTTTTCACCTTTCTCCCTTTTGTGTAGTTAAGAAATGCACACACGCACGTAGACAATCAATAGACACTTGTAAAATGTGTGGAGACATATTGGAATAATGCAGAAAGTCTGGTGATATATTTTGCCAGGAATATGAAATATCTGTCACAAAGAAATACACTGACAATCAAATAGAAATGGTGGGACAAATAAAGGAAGCGGTGACTTTGTTGCTGTCGTGCTGGAATTCTGGAATTGTGTATCCATTTTATACAGTATAATGCAGCAATCTGAATATTTTACCGTTCATAGGAGAGTTCTAAGGAGTTGCTACATTTGACTGTATCCATATCCAATATTGTCCAAGAACCAGTGTGCAGCTTGTGAGATTTACAGTAGATAATTCAAAACAATTCAGTGGTTGCAGAACAGTCAATTTAGTCAAATAAAATCGAAATACTGTGGATGCTGGAGATCTGAAATAAAAGCAACTTGGCATGTCTGGCAGCATCTGTGGAGAAATAAATGGAGTTAATGTTTTGAGTAAAATCATTCTATATCATACAGGAGTCAGTTTACAGATGGAGCAAGTCAGAGGAGAAAGTCATTAAATTTTTGCGGCTAGTCAGTTAAGTACTTAACAGCGGAAAGATAATATTCCACCTCAAAAATGTGCTATGGTAACAGCTGCTAGGACTAAGCTGCAAATTCTAGCTCATAGACTTCTTCTCCATGTTAGGTCTAGAGGTCAGGAAAGTCCTGGGAGTTATGGAAGCTCAGAAGAAACCATGTGCTACTAATGGTGCAGTGCAGCTGAGAGCGAATGTGAAGAAAATCCACAAGCATTATTTGCTTTGTCTGACCAAGCAAGATTATAACACGGAGAAACAGGGGCAGTACGACCTTACGGAAGTTCATTGTTGTGAAAAGCTGGAGTTGTGCCTGTAAATGCTAGAATGCATTTTCCAGAATCCAAGGAAGATCATTCTGGGAAAGGAGAGTGACTGACCACAATGTGAGCAGTTCATTACAAATTGGCTCTGAAGGAAACGTCAAGGCTAGATCGTTAAAAATAAAGAATTGTAATCCCTTGTGAGATTTGATGATCCACCATGACACCACCATCTGGGATTCCTGAGAAATCTGGTTCCTGAGGATCTGCCTTGACTGCATTTGCCATTTGATTCATGTCACAGTATTCCAGTTGCCCATAGTTACCTCAATTAATTCTTCTAATTGAATAGCAGAGTCTAAGTTGCATATCTATTGCTGATTATATTACTGCTGCAAGTTTTCATTCATAGCTTTATTCACCAGATTATACCATAATTTAGTGATCTGGTCTGGGATCATAAGTGTGTTGTCTACCAGTTTATATATGATTTAGTGGCAGTGCTAACAATGATGTCACTTAACATATTTAGATTTATTGGTGCTTTTCACTTTATGTTACTGCTGAGAAATGTGAGGAAATTGTTTTATTAAACCATGCTTGTACTGTAGTTGGAATGGGGAAGAGCACCTGAATTAATAATTTGTTACTGATGTTAATGAAGCCTAAATGCATCTAATGAATTGCAACGTAGTTCCCTGAAAGACCCTGCTGATAATTGCACCAACTTGAACTTTTTAAAAATTAATTCCGGGGAAGTAGGTTTTGCTGGCTAGGCATTAATTGTCGGTCTCTAATTCCCCTTTAAAGTGGTGTTGAGCTGCTTTCTTGAACTGCTGGAGTCTGTGTGTTGTATGTGCTGTTTGACAGAGAGCTCCAGCATTTTGACTCTGAGACATGGAACTACACTGCTGTTCATTCAGAATCAGGACAATGTGTGACTTGGAGGGAAACTTGCTTTGTTGTTGGTAGTGTTCCATGTATCTGCTGCCTTTGACCTTCTAAATTGCAGTGGTCATGGGTTTGGAAAGTACTGTCAAAGAAACCTTGGGGAATTTCTATAGTGCAACTTGTGGATTGTTTACAGTGCTGCAAGTGAGCTTTGGTTTGGATGCTGGCTGGTCCAGTATTTATTGTCCATCTTTAGTTGCCCTTGAGAAGGTGCTGGTGAGCTGTTATTTATTTATTTATTTTTTGAACTGCAGCAGTCCATTTGGTGTATGTACACCAGAATACCATTGGATTTTGAGGGGCTTGTGGTTGGGAATTGAGGGGAAAGAGTTCCTGACAACCTGTCACCCCCTTGCTAGACAATTAACTGCCTTAAAGATATTCAAGTACTCTATTCCTGAAAAGGTGGTGGAAACAATGTTCCAAAAACTCATGACCCTTTGAAAGAAAATAAAATGACCTTGCCTCAATTTGAAATGGGCAACCCTTGATTTTTAAACATCAAAACCTATTTTTGGTTCTGCCATACGAGGACACATTCTCCCCATGTCTACCCTGTCAAGACCCCTCAGGATCTTACATATTTCAGTTAAGTAGCCCCTTACTCTTTTAAACTCTAGAAAATACTAGTCTAGCCTGTCCAGGCATTTCTCAAAAGACAACCCACTTATACCAGATTTTAGCCTGCTGAACCATTTCTGAATTTCCTCCAATCCATTTACATCCTTCTTTAAATAAGGTGACCAATGCTGTGCTCAGTTCTCCAGATACGGTTTTGCCAGTGCCCTGTATAACTGAAGCATAAGCTCCCTACTTTTGTGTTCATTTCCCTTCCTGAGATAAATTATAACATTTAGTAGCTTCAGTCTTTATTGCTACTGACCCTTTGTGATTCATACACGAGGATACGTAGGTCTCTCTGCATCTCAAAGCTCTGCAATCATTCACATTCAGAGGTCCTATATTGTGGCTTGTATAAAAAAAAAAGGAGGAGTCAGGAGATAGCTCACTGACTGCAGGATTCCTAGTCTTGTAGCCACAATATTTATATGGCTAGTCCAATTCAGTTTCTGGTTACTGCTAATCGCCAAAAGTTGATAGTGGGAGATTCAGCTGTTTGTAATTCAATTGTATGTGAAAGGGTGATGGTTAGACTCTTTCTTGTTGAAGATGGTCATTGCCTGGGATTTAAGTGTCATGAACATTACTTGTTACTTGTCAACCTGAGGTCTTGCCGCATTTGGACAAGGATTACTAAACATCTGAGGAGTCACAAGTGGTGCTGAACATGGTGTAATCACCAGCGAATCATCCCCACTTCTGACCTAATGATGGAAGGAAGGTCATTGATGAGGCAGCTGAAGATGGGCAGACCTAGGACTTTATCCTGAGGAACTCGTGTGCCCATGTCCCTTAATATATCAGATTTTATGTAAGTATCAAAGCACCTCGAGGCACAATTCTCAAACTTCCCCACTGATATGCAAGAAATCTGGACGTATGACCTAAAGCTTAGGTGAGGTAGGTGCTAAAGGTGAAGTCACCACAGTTTTGCCAGACCATAGGGCTCCTCTCTATGGAAAGAGAAGATAGGTGGTCGTTTAACCTGAAGGTACCCATGCCTCAGGTGAGGGGAGAGATTGAGAAGGAAAGTCTTTCATCGTAACCTCAGCTGGTGCAGGAACTGAACCCATGATGTTGATGTCATTCTGCCTCACAAACCAGCTTGGTTTACTGCGTTGTAATTCTGTGATTCACTGATTTAACTGCTTGCTTTCTTCCAACTCAATTAGATGTATTCAGCAGATGTTTATTTTGGTAGCTATTCAGTCTATGGGGCCCAGAATCACCAGTCACTGCAACGGTCAAGGGACGTGAGCACTTAGTTATATCTTTGGTTCAATAGTAGAGCACAGGCAGGTATTATACATCTCCCTGATATTAATAAATACAGTCTTCAACCAGGAGCCATGTTTTGAGATTCACTGTATTTATTAAATTATGTGTATTTTTAACCTACTTAGGCTTTAGACAGGCTTGCTTTGGGTGGGTAGAGTGGAAAAAAATGCTCTTGTGACGTTCATTGCCTGCTACTTTAGGTACATGATGATTCTATTTTGGAATGTTGTGCTGGCATTCAGCTGGAACTTATCTTCACTCATCCAGGTAAGGTGGAAGGTATTCCATCTTGCTCCTTCAATGTGCTTTGTACATTGTAGACAGGCTTTGGGGACATAGAAGGCGACAGGAGCTGTAGAACAGTTAACCTCTGACCTACTCTTTCAGCCATAGAATTTATACAGCTACTCTACTTGATCTGAACAAAAAGCAGTTGATAGCACTGTTGGTGACCCTTTCAATTACTCAGTGATGACTGTGAGAATAAATTGATGGAGCAGTAATTGACTGGGTTGGATTCGTCATGTTTATGTGCACATGATATACCAGGGCAAGTTGCACATTGTCCAGTGTTTGTAGCTGTACTGGAACAGCTTTGCTCAGGGTGCAGCTTGTTCTGAGTATTATGACTGTGCTGGAACAGCTGGACTCCAGCTTGATCAGGGGCACAAGCTGTCAGTACCATTGCCAGAATGGTGTCATGGCCTTTGCAATACATTCACCTATTTCTCTATATGATATAGAGTGATTGGAATTGCTTGAATACTGGCATCTGGTGTTGGGGTGCTATGGAGGAAACCACAACGGATCATCCACTTGACACTTCTGACTGATAATGGACACAAATGTTTCAGCCTTTTCTTTTACATGATATGCTGGATTCCCCCATTATTGAGGATAAGGATATCTGTGAAGCCTCCACCTCTTGTTAGTCATTATTTTGCCCACACTATTCGTGACTTGATATGGCAGGACTGCAGAGCTGATTAGATGGCTGTAGGATCACTTTAGCAAGCACAGTGTAGGTTTGCCCTACTTCTATGCAGACTTGCAGAAGTTACGACTGATTTATTTCCTGTTGTGTTCAGGATTTGCTCCTTCCCTACAGAATCTGTACAGTGGAAGTAGGCCACTCAGCCCATCGAGTCCACACCAACCCGGCAAAGAGCATCCCACCCAGACCCAACACCTCCCCCACCCCCAGCCCTCTCCCTATCCCTATAGCCCTGCATTTCCCGTGGCTAACCCACCTAGCCTGCCCATCCCTGGACACTATGGCTAATTTCCCATGGCCAATCCAACTAACCTGCACACCTTTGGGCCATGGGAAGAAACTCGAGTACCTGGAAGAAACCCACGCAGACACAGAGAATATGCAAATTCCACACAGACGGTTGTCCGAGGCTGGAATTGAATCTGGGTCCCTGGCGCTGTGAGGCAGCAGCGATAACCACTGAGCCAGCCCAGAAGGATCCCAACATCTTCAGTCTTGCTGTATTCAAATGTGCATTTTTATTAACATGTGGGAAATTTGGACTGAGAAGCAGAATTCGAAGAGTTCACTAATATCCTCCACAATTATCAACCCTTCATTGAACTTAAAACCATAACGTGCAAAGGAAGCTTAAATGTGCTAGATGCTGCAAAATTTAAAGTGGACAGCAAAAAAGCCATAATTTAGCAATACAAGGGGGAGGAAATGGCCTAGTGGTATTATCACTGGACTATTAATCCAGAGAGCCAGGTTCGAATCGCACCACGGCAGATGGAATTTGAATTCAATAAAATATCTGGCATTTGGGAATATAATGATGACCATGAACCCATTGTCGATTGTCGAAAAAACTCATTTGGTTCACTAATGTCCTTTAGGGAAGGAAACTGCCATCCTTACCTGGTCTGGCCTACATGTGACTCTAGACCCACAGCAATGTGGTTGACTCTAAACTGCCTTCTGGGCAATTAGGGATGGGCAATAAATGCTGCCTGGTCAGCAAAGCCCTTGCTAAGTATTGTTGAAATTCTCTCGTTCCTTCTCCCCACATCTTTGCAGTCACTGGCTTCTCCCCAGTGCCCCTTCCCCTTTGCATTCACTGTTGTCGTATTCTTCTACCAGCACCACTTGTAGCCATGCAGACTTCTCTCCCCTCCTTTTTCTAGCTATCCATTAGTCCCTTCCCCCAGTAAGCTGTCTGCTACCCCAGTCCCAGGCCTTGCCTGGCAAAGTGTCTTGCCTATGTCAGCCTCACTCCTCCCACCATCCTCCCTGAAAACTTGCTCTGCCATCCCTTGCCTGGCAGATTCTCGGATAGTGCACTCAGAATAGAATGCACTTGGTGTGCACTTCCTATTTTGCACACTTGTACTTGCCTTTCCAATGTGCAGCCTCTCCTACAGCTCTTTGACCACATACAGTTCATTGAGGACATGATGTGTCAAGTTGTGAAATAGAAATAGTTTGAAGTTATAATCATGCTACTTGAACCCTGCTCGCCTTTCTCATTGTTTCTCCTTCAGAGGAGCAAATAGTCGACCCATCCTGTTCCTGTAACTGCTCAACCTCTTTTCCTTCTTTCGTATGCCTATCCAATTTAATCATTGATATTAAAATAGTTTCTGCTAGCCCTGGAATTGAATTCCACAGTTTAACAATTCTTCGTTAACATTATCTGTCTTCTGCTGTTCAGTCTCTTGCTTTTAATCTTGCTTCCATTGTTCATTTTGTAGCCCTGTCATCAACTGGAACTTGTCTTCTATCTAACCTATTGCATCCAAATACAATTGTGAACGTTCCCATGACATCTATAATCTGTGCTACACTCATTGAAGAAAAAAGTTTTTCCAAGTTTTTGTTTTGTCAGGTATCCAAGTATTCTGATGGATCTGTGATATCCTGTCTCTATTGTGTCCATGTACTTCCCTTAGTTTAAACCCCAAAAGGCTTCAAGGCATTCTGTTAGATTTTAAGATCTTGTTGCTTCGTGTGTACAGTTGTGGGCTCCACTTTATACGAAAGATGTGAGTGCATTGGAGAAAGCAATTTACAAGAATGGCTCCAGGGATGAGAAACTTCAGGATAGATTGTAAAAGTTGGGACTGCTGTCCTTGGAGAGAAGAAGGCTGAGAGGAGATTTCATATAAGTTTTCAGAATCCTGAATGGGCTGGATATAGTAGTAGGGTGAAGCTGCCCTTGCTCATAAAACCGAAAAAGGTATGAGATCATAAATTTAAAGTGATTTGCAGACAAAGCAAGGGTGCTATGAGAAAAAGCAGCGAGTTGTTCAGGTATAGAACGCCTTGCCTGGAAATGGGGTGGAGGCAGGTTCAATTGAGGCATATGGAGAAAAGGGAGGAGATTGGTACTAGATAATAGAGCTGCATGGCTGCTTCCTGAGCCGCAACAATTCTGTGATTCTAGGCTTCTTGGCTTCTATATTATGTTAACCTAGAATTTCTGTTGGGTTTTTAATGGCCTTATCAAGCTGAGATGCTGCAATTAATTCCCAGTGCACCATTTTTTTTCAGAAAATGTACTTGCTTTGTAAAGTTTGTGAAAGTACCATTACAAACAGTTTAAATTTTATATTTACAACGTCATGTGAGGCTTTTAAAGTTAAACCAGGAGGTAATGTAGCTTTGTGAGCAGATGTATATTCATAGTTGCAATGAAAGTCAAACCTGTCATTGATTTTTAAACAGAAATTGCAGTATAAAAACATGCAGCACATCCCAACCTATTGAGTGGTGTTTATCCTCGACACAAGCAAATATTTAATCCTGTATGTTCACCTCGTCCCCAAATGCTGCTTTTCTTTGATAATATATGCAATCTATGGCCTGGCCTCCACGTCATTCACATACTCCAGTGGTGTGCTCCACACCTTTACTTTGATTATACAGCACGCCACGTTTGAAAGCTAAGTTTTTTAATGTGTCTTGCCGAGCTGTTTTTCTTTTAAAAACTATGACTCCGGTTTTACTTGCAGGCAAAGATATGATGAGATGATTTGGAAGGTTCACTACAGATTCTGGGTAAAGGGTGTAATGTGAGCAGAAAAGGTTGGTCAGGAGTGACTGTATCCTTTGGAGCCTAGAAGAATGGGAGGCAATTGAAAGGTACAAAATCCGGAGAAGACATATCAGGGTCAGTGCCAAAAGGTTATTTCCTCTTGTGGGAAAGTCAAGAACGAGAGGACATAGTCTAAGAATAAAGGTTCTTATATTTAAGATGGAGATGAAAAGAATTTATTTTCTGTCATGAGTCATATGGGTCATGAGTCTATGGAATGCTCTTCCCCAGACAGTGGTGGAGGCTGAGTCATTGAATATATTTAAGGTGGTGATAGTTAGATTCTTCACTAATGGGATAAATAGTTAATTGGTATTTTTATGGCTGGAAGTAGATTTGTAGTGGAGTTCCCCAGGGGTCAGCACTGGTTCCCTTCCTTTTCCTGACACTGATTTATTTATTTATCTGTTTAGTTATTTATTTAATACATTGTCACTTGTACCTAGGTACAGTGAAAAGTGAATAATGTCACCATGTACATGTATAAATAATCTGGATCTTGGTGTGCAGGGGACAATTTCAAAGTTTGCAGGCGACGTGAAACTTAGCATTGTAAATTGTGAGGAAGACAGTAGAAAACTTCAAAGGAATATTGACGCATTGTTAGAAAGGGTGGTTAGGTGGCAGACAAAGCTCAATTTGGAGAAGTGTGAGATAATACACTTTGGTACAAAGAACATGGAGAGACAGTATAAAATAAAGACTACAATATTAAAGGGTGTGCCTGGATGAATATGTGCATGAGTCTTTAAAGTTATTAGGATAGGTAGAGAGCACTGTTAATAAAGTGTACGCTAGTCTAGTTAATAGGGGCATAGAGCACAAGAGTAAGTAGGTTATAACTTTTGTAAGCCACTGATTAGACCTCATTTGGAGTGTTATGTACAGTTCTGGGATCCACACCAGAGGAATGGGGAGAGTGCAGGAGTGGTTTTATAATAATGGTTCCAGGAAATAAAAACTTCAGTTACAAGAAAAGAAGAAGGGCCCTGACCCGAAATGTCAACTTTCCTGTTCTTCTGATGCTGCCTGGCCTGCTGTGTTCCTCCAGCTCCACACTGTGTTCTCTGACTCCAGCATCTGCAGTTCTTACTATCTGACTTACAAGGAAAGATTGGAGAAGTTGCTTTCCTTGTTTTGAAGAATGTTCCTTGGAGAGAAGGCTACAAGGAGTTTTGAAAGATGTTTTCAAAATCATGAGGGGTTTGGACTTAGTAGATAGGGAGAAACTATTCCTGCTTGTTAAAGAATTGAGGACCAGAGGGCAAAATTTTAACTTGACCTAACCTGAAAACTCCAAACCCTTTGGTCTTCTATGGTAATAAGATTGTTTCCAATTAAACGCAATTACAGCTATTTATTTTACCCATCACCTTGCACTTAAAGATTTTGAATCATATTTGCATTTTCTGGCCCAAATATCGCCACTTACCAATATTTCTATCTAATTTCCTATTTTTCCTAATTTCTAATATCTAACAACATAGTCATAGCTACATGATAGCAGTTTTTCAAAACTAGGAGACCACAACAATATGCAAACATATAACGAATAGTACTTACCCCAGAACTGTTTCTATGCTGTATGAACCTATGTCTGCATGAGCCCTAATACTAAATAACCACTTGTAACCAATGTAGTTAAACTGCACTGTAGAGCACAAACAGAATGACACCCAATCCGTAATTAAATCTGCTAATTCTAAATCTCAGTCATCTTTAGTGATCTGCTATGCAACACCTTGTTGAAGGCTTTAATAATTTAAATGCACTACATCCACTGCATTTTCTGCCTCTACTATATCTGTTACCCACATCAGAAATTCTGTGAGCTTTGTCTGACAGGATTATTCCTTTTTAAATCTGGACTGATTGCTCGTAATTATTTTCTCTTTACATATTCGTGTGCTAATTTAACTCCCCTCTTGATCGAGAGAGTGCACTTGCAAGGCTGTAAGAATTCTGCAACCTCTTTCAAAACCAGTGCGGGCATCCTCTTTCCCAGAACACTGGAACTTTCCTCTTGGTTAAAGCAGTGACCAAGAAAGGCAGTTGATTTTAGAAGTGACCTATGAAGAAGAGCCTGGAATCCAGTTGGTTATAACAACAAGTTGCTTGTAAATCAGGCAGGCCGTAATATGGATGATTAAGTTCTGCTTCAAGATCAGGAATTTCTCAACATTATATTGAGAAATATTTACAACAGTGAGCAGAAACTCAATTGGGGGCATAAAATTTAATTTAATGTGAGGATTGCTTTGTTTGTAATGAACTTTTCTTTTGTACAGCCCTTTATTTCTCTGATAGTAGGAACTGCAGATGCTGGAGAATCTGAGATAACAAGGCGTAGAGCTGGATGAACACAGCAGGCCAAGCAGCATCAGAGGAGCAGGAAAGCTGACGTTTCAGGCCTAGACCC
>NC_063339.1:69356851-69378767 GCF_021869965.1 Rhincodon typus | reverse complement strand
CCAGCTCTACACCTTGTTATCGCCTTTATTCCTGTGCGTTGTTTTAGAGAATTGCGATAAGAATGGGTCTTACTAACTTGATTTTTAACAGAACATGTTTTGTAATCACCCATGAGAATTATGTAAAGTAGATTACATTGCTTCATTAAGTTATTTTTTTGCTGTGCTTTATATTGGGAACTGATATTTCTTTATGTAAATAGTGACCAGCCTGAGCTTGGCTATTCCATGACCTGTTGGGTGTGGGCCAGGCAACAGAACTGTTGACAATCCTGAACCAAGTTAAAGCTCAGCAGGAATTCCTTATGTTTTTAAAATATCAGGAACGTTTTCAGTGCAGCTCCGTTGGAGGAGTTAACCAGGTTCCTTTTGTGCTGTTGTGATTCAGCTTAGAGTACAGTATGTTCTGTGCCGTGTTGTTTACAAGTGGCTTTTGTTCAGGCTGGGGGAAGTGTGATAATTACACTAAACAAGTTGTTGTTTGTTTGTGTGTGTATTTTTAATGATGATTGTAATCAGGAAGCTTGTCCCAGGTGGTGATATAGTGTGTAATTTGTGACTAAAACAATATATCTGAGATTCTTTACCCAGCAGCACATGTCTACACTCTGTCCAATTCCATTTCTTCAAAGTATTTTTTACAGTTCCAGCACCCCCCACCCCCCAGCTCTCCAAGACTTTCTTGTTGATGACGGTTCACTAGGTAACCAAACCCCCAGTACCTGGTCTAAAAGCTCTTTCTTAGTGTGACCAGCCACAACTTTGTAACTAGACTTGATTCTGCCCTCACATAATGTCAACAACTGTATTTTCCAGCAGAAGACTTTCCTCCCACACTATCTCCACCCAAACTCACGTACATGATGTTGGAAAGAAGGGAGAAAATGGTACAAGAGAGTGATCAATGAACGTGCAGATATCCCAACTTGAACCAGGACGAAGGAAAAGAGTTTGAGGCTTCATATGAATACACAGATTAGTGGAAAGATACTACATTATTGTGTCCAGCCTAGATCATACGGTACTGTAATGAGCTGATGAAATTTTGCAATGAAACTGACAACATATCCAAACTAGAAAACATGACTGTCATTCTGAAACACCAATCATATATGCATGACAAATGATACAGAGAGCACACCGCAGTATAAGGCTACATGGCCATGTCCTTATTACTATATAAGACCTGGTCATGTCTTACATTCGCCAATATTAATGATTAGCAATAATATATCTATATGCATCCTTGCACATCTTTATCAAGTGAAAGAGTTCATATTTCTTCAAAGGGAAAAGGGAGCATGTTGTATTATGGCATACGTTTTTGACGAGACAGGCCTGTACCTTTAATGACCATTACATAGATTTATGATGTGACATTTTCATATAAATGTACCCACCTTACCTTCAGCCATTCTTTCTGTGTAGTTGAGTCAGTATGGTGTGTTCAGTCAGTCAGCTGTTCATATGTAATATAAAGTAACATCAATAAGCACCAAGCCCAGCTGGTGTGTATAAGTCTGTGGTATTGTAAATAGTGTTGTCAATAAACTTCAAGACATCTTACTGAACAGAAACCTGACTTTGTATGAAATGCAATGTGGAATAATATATCGAAAACCACAGCCTACATCAATAATTGTTCCCCATGTCAGGGTAGAACTAAGAATATTAACACTGCAAATCACTTTAGGTAAGAAAGAGCCAATTTAGACTTAACCTATTTGCAGTTGTCCATCAGAAAACCAAGTGTGCTGGGGTTGTGTCTGACTGAATTGTGCCTGCAGATTGGTAGAGTTTCTTAAGAGTGAGCACATCTAAAACTACACAACTTCCTTCAATTGGCTGGAAGTATTTTTGAATATAAACCAACCAAACCTCAGGTTACCATCTGCAGAGCCAATAGCCACTTTGGTAATCAAAGGAAAGGAAGACACTTCTAATATTCATCTTCAGTAGTTGCTCCTTTAATTTGCAGAAACTTTGAGATGGCAGATGGTTGGGAGTGGCGATGTGTTGGCAAAAGATGCAGTGTGTCTGTGAAATGACTGGCACTTGATGATTCTGCCATTTTGAACATTGAATAGTATAAGCACTAGATATTACAAAACTGCAAGAATAACAGATCTTATCACACTTCAGACCTGCTGACAGCTCCTTCGGGGGAATAATGCAGTAAAACATCTGTCTGGCTCCATCTGTGATGCTGCAGGATGTCAGCCTGCTGCAAAAATATACTGAGATGTACCAGTCAAAATCAAATCCTACACTGGAAAAGAAGCATTACCGATATTTCTGCTTTGGTGGTGAAACAGCATTTCACACTAGATCAATGGACTGATGAGTCATGCTGCACTCCCATAGAAATGTGCCTGTGGATTTCTGTAACTCTGGAGCTATGAGAGCAGTGCAGACTGGTAACATTGCATTGTAAAAACTGGATAGGATGTGCTGCCAGACTTTATAACTGGTTAGCATAGTCCTGAAAAAAATTGGTTTTGTATCCATTTTCAAGCTGTGTTATTTATATTCTAAACCCCCAGTTTAAAACTCCCCATCACAATCAATCATATTGTCTGGAAACGTTAAAATTTGCTTGACTCTCGGGGGAAGAAACAGCAAGATTTAGTCTGTACCGTTCAGAATCAGATCTGTAAATGCATGAATTCCTTTATTCTTCTTCTAGACTCGCTTGTTTGGTACATGAATGTGGTAGCCGTAAGTGGACAAAGTGCAAAATATAATTGTGAGTAACCTGTGACAGTTGCACTCAGTTGGTGTTAAGCCCTAGTGTGAAGTTATTTTTTGGAGTATTCCATTCTATTGACAGCGAAAAGAATTGAAACATAATTGACATTGATGCTGTAACTCATCTGTACTTTGTCCTGAAAGGAGTAAAGGAAATTCTTTAGATGTTAACGTGCAGAAAATGCACTGTAATTCATTTCAATTAGCTGGTGCTGATACAAAAGATTGATTGCAGCATAGCTCTGATTTGGACTGCACTACTGGGGAGACCAAAAGCAGACTGCGTGATCTTAGTGAACACCCCCATTGCTTCTGGAAGTGTAATTCCAAGCTTTGGATTGTTTGCCATTTTAATTCTCCACTTTGTCACCATGCTGATCTCCCTGGCCAGGAGGCCTGGGGTCAAGCCCCACCTACACCTGAACAAGTCTCCAGCTAAGATGGCAGCAGAGTAGGATGCTTCAGACAGAACATGTTCAATCTGTCCATTTCCTTTTCTCTTTTTTTCTAGGTTTTTTTTCCTTCTCTTTTGAGTTATTGTTTCCTTCTTCTCTCCTTTCTTCTCCTGGCCATGGACTTCAGGCCTTGGACCCGGTGTGGCAGCCTCCCAGCCTGGCATGGTGGTTTTCAGGTGGTACGTGGCAGTCTCTCGGCCCAGCATGGACTACTGGTCCCAATGTGATTCCTCAAAGTGTGGCTAAGTACTTAAGGTCTGCAATGTTTGGATTTTTCAGCTTTATTTCTTTATTTTCTACTTAAAACTAAGAGGGTCTGCAATGTGTATCTTTTCACCTTTTTGGCGTGTTTTACGCTATATTATAATTACAACAATGTTTAACTTCTAACTTTGTTCTTTCTTTCTACCTTGTTTTTAAGATTCTGTACCTAGGTACTTGTACTTAAAATGGCAACTTGTGTGGCAGCATTATACACTGTTCACTCTTCTCCTGTACTTTTGTTCTTGACAATACATGACAATAAAGTCAAAATCAAATCAGTGGTTCTGTTAGGAATACTACCACTGCACTAAAAAAAGCCCTCTCTCCTTTACATTGAACCATTTGTTTTTTTATTGGGCTAGGTTATGCCGTGAAAAGAAAGAATATGTTACCAACATGCACACATTGACCAGCAAATTCCAAGGATTCAGAGATATTTCAAGAGTTACTAAACTCTAAAACTTGCTACTTTGCACATATGTTATCTTGCACTCAGCCTCCTTGTTACTTTTAAAAATTTGTTGATTGCTAAGTTAATTGCCAATTAAACTCACTGAAGAAAGCTCAGGCTGGAATTGAACAGCTTAAGTAGTTAATGCACTGCCATTAAACCTTCTAGGCCCAGAAGGGGAGCAGTTTTAAGCATGCAACCAAATATTACATATATAAACTTCATGATTTTAAATGTGCCAAATCAAAAACGTTACTATTACTAATATACCTTTCTGTCCCTTTTTTTGATTCTTTCCCTCTTTTTATACCTCTTTCATTTTAAACCACCCTCATTCTCTGCTGTTTCCTTCTCCATCTCAAAAATCAATTTTTAGAAGGATTGACCTCCACATGAACCAAGGTTCCTGTTGCTTTTCTCCTACTGTCATCCGTTTATATGAGCAGCAAGCTATTTGCCTTGAGGAGTGCACTAGAAAGGGGATTGATGTCATTTGCTGGATGATGCTGTGTTCCAGTGAGATCCGACCCAGTGTCATTTGTGCCTCTCCAGCAGCAGTGACATTGATGTTGCTTTGATGCAGAAGATGATTTCGGACCTATTGAGAAAAAGCTGCCTTCAAAGTGCTGTGTCAGTGCCTTCACTGTAGTGTGGAGTGTAGAAAAAAATCTTTGATGTATTCACGTGACTGCTTTAAACTGCATAGAACAGCAGAGGTAGAGTGAGAAGAGTTCCTGTTGAAAATTACTGGTTGCCACTTACCAGTAAAAAGACCATAATTTTGACATTTGCTTAAAAATTAAGGAATCAGCTTTTGCAATTCAGTAGGTAGCAAATGGAAAGCTGACCAAATCATTCCCACTGGTGCAATGAATGATTCCTATGTGTACGTGTATCGAGATTGAACTTGGAATAATGCCTAGTATTGCCTTCCTATAATCTCTCCAGGCAACTTGTTCAATCAATCAAGGTAGCTAAAACTAGGAACAGCATTTTTGAGAAGACTGTGGCTCAGAGGGAATTTCACTTAGAGAATTTTGGAACTAAGAGTCTAATGATGACAATAACCCAGTTATTGATTGTCAGAAAAGCCCATCTAGTTCACTAATATCCTTTAGGGAAAGAAAGTGCCATCCTTACATGGTCTGGCCTATATGTGACTCTGGACTCACGACTATGTGACTCTGGACTCACGACAATGTGACTCTTTACTGCCCTCTGCTTACAACTCCCATGCACCATACCATAAGCTGTGGCCGCAGTTAATTTTTATTTAAATATTAGGAAGACTCATTTGTATCTTTCTGTTTTAATATTGAATTTTATGCAATTAGGTATGGGCAAGAAATGCTGGCCTTGCCAGTGTTGCTGCCCTCCAATGAATGAATAAAAGAAAAAAAAAATCTCCAGCTGTAAGTTCAATGTCGCAACACTGTGAGCAGATTGCTCTCCATTACTGGTGGGCTGAAAGTTCAGTCAGGGCTAAAATAACAAGAATGCTTTGATGGTTCAGTGTTTATATCTGCGTGCCTGGAGACAGTGAATAAAAGACCCTCCCACTTCCAGTAACTCCAGAAGCGGTGCAGTGTGGATGGCACGTCCCACTCCTATCTGGAGTAGTGCCAAAGTACAATACAGAGGGCTCGAGTCATGAATCAGACTGGGAAGCCAGATGAGACAATGGACAAATAAGCTTCTAAAAAGGGAGCAATGTTTAGTGCAAGAAATAAAAACTTTGCAGAAAATGCAGAGGAAAAGAAAGAGAAGTCAATCGTGGATCAATGGGAGAGTTTAATTAAGTTATTTCGTCTTCATTGTTTAAAAAAATGTTTATTTGCTTGTGGGATGTGGACATTACATGCTGAGTCAGTATTTATTGCTTGTCCCAAGTTCTTCTAGAGAAAGTGGTGACGAGCTGCATTCTCGAAGACGTTCTCTTAATTCAGAGTTGATGCATCAGAGCGTTAACTATAACAGGCCAAAGTCGAAGTTGTGCCATTATTTGCTTTTACAAGGAAATCACAAAAACCTCATGTTGGCAGTTAAACTGCAATAAATTTCTGATTACTCGGGTCAGAAGTTTCTGCTGACCTGGATCATTTGAAAACACACCCCCACCAAGCTATTGTGTCCCATTGTCCCAGCTTTGGGCAGCAGCCTGTGAGCTGACAGCTGGCAGACCACAGGTTGCCTGCTGCAAAGCAAAAAAAAAGGCGAAACATTTCAGGCACAGGAGTTGGTGACCCAAACAGGCACTGAGAAGAATGGCCCTTCATTTAATTGCTGTTGGCAGGGTGTGTGGAATTCTGGCACAGTGGCAGTTGCTTGTTCTCCGCTTGGCTATCTGCCTAGCCTCAGCAACCAACATCCTTGATCACATCCGCTCCACTTTGTTCGGATTATGGTTTCTGAATAAGTTTCTTTCTGAAAGCTGTTCTCCTACCAGCTGAAGGGATTTTGAGTGTCCTATTGTTCACTTCCTACCTCGCCAGCAATCTACCAGTTTTTTTCTTTTCAAATTTACAACTCCCATGCACCATACCATAAACTGTGGCCGCGATTAGTTTTTCAAAGATGAAGAAGACTCATTTGTATCTTTCCTGTTTAACATTGAATGTTATGCAATTTAGTGCAAGTGGGAGGTCAAAATGCAAGAGCAGCTAATCCCATAGCACCAGAGGCATTTAGAGGACAACTGTAGAACAATAATCCTAAATCGTCATCTATTAGAAACTCATCTATGGCATGGCAGCTCAGTGGTTAGCACTGCTGCTTCACAGTGCCAGGGACCTGAGTTCGATTCCAGTCTTGGGCTACTGTCTATGTGGAGTTTACACATTCTGTGTCTGTGTGGGTTTATTCTGGGTGCTCCGGTTTCCTCCCACTGTCCAAAGATGTGCGTGTTAGGTGGATCGGCCTTGCTAAATTGCCCTGTAGTATCCAGGGATGTGCAGGCTAGGTGGATCGGCCAGGGTTACAGGGATAGGGTAGGGGTGTGGGTCTGGGTGGGATGCTATTCAGGGGGACAGTGTGGGCTTGATAGGGTGAATGGCCTGCTTGCACACTAGGAATTCTGTCTGAATGCTGACTTGGTGATGCTGAATGTGTAATGTTTCAATTGTGACCCTCCTTCGATTAGGTTGCTTTGAGTTCTGTGCTGCAGGCCTGCTTATATGAGAAGCATTTGTGTTTGTGGGGACTCAAAGATTGAAAGCAAAATCCTCATTTCAGAGCAAAGTTTACTACATTTCAAAAAACAGTGATGTGAAGCTTCAATGCATATTAAACAGTATTTAATCCCTAGCGTGCCACATTAGGGTGTATGTCAGATCTCCAAAGCAGGAGCAGGAGGCACGGCATACATATTTGTATATTTAGAGCTAAGGCCTATGTGATCTTAGTGACTAAGAGGTCTTGGTTATGGAGTAATGTCCCACATGATTCCAGCCTGCTTTTATGAGAAACTCAAAGCAAAGATTGATGGGGGTTTGGAGTTGGGGGAGAGGTTGTGGGAAAGATAATTAGTGTTTGTTTTTACAATGACTTGGATAGGGGAATGAAATGTAATATTTCCAAGTTTGCTGATGACTCAAAACTAGGTGAGATTGTGAGTGATGAGAATGTAAAGAGGTGTAAGGGTTATTTGGACAACTTCAGTGAATGGGCAAATGTGTGGCAGGTATTGCATAATGTATTAAATGTGAAGAAATCCACTTTGGGAGCATAAGTGGAATGGTAGAATGTTATCTAATTGATGATAGGTTGGGAAATGTTGATGTACAAAAGGATTTGGGTATCCTTGTACGTCTGTCAGTGAAAACAAACATGGAAATGTAGCAAGCTGTTAGGAAGGCAGATGATATTGTTGGTCTTCATTGTGAGTGGTATTGAGTAAAGAAGTCTTATTGTAGCTGTGCAGGGCCTTGTTGAGACCAATTCTGGGTATTGCATGCAGTTTTGATCTTTGTATTCTTTGGAGTTTAGAAGAATAGAATTCTCTACCACAGACGGCTGTGGGGGCCAAGTCATTGAATATATTTAAGGAAGAAATAGATTTTTCAAGGCTGAAATAGTCGAAGGGTATGGGGATGGAGCGGAGATATGATGGTGAGATAGAGGTTCAGCAGAACCAAATGGCCTACTCCTACTCCTACAATTTGTTCGTATGTTGTTGCTGTACTATGTGGAGTTCTGTGTTGAGGGCAGTATCTTGCACACAGGAAGGAATTTGGGTGTGCCGTTCAAAAATGATTATGAGCAGTGAATTTTATGCTCCTATGGGTATGACCCATAAACCTCCAATTCAACATCCTAGAGTTAAACACAGAAGGGGAGAGAGGAGTTGCTAAGTTTACATTCCATATTGAAGTTATTAAAACACTGCTTTTTCCCTGCGTGATTCTTCTTACTGATGTTTAGTCCAAAAGATATTTTTCCTTTCTGCTTCGGTTTGGTAGACATGCTGACTTTGCTGTTTATAAAATAATCTCCTCATAGCTACAAGATGCTGCTGGCGACAGTTCTTCTTGGAACCTCTGAAGCATTTGTTTTTGTGGGGACTGAATGATCGAAAGCAAAATCCTCATCCGAGAACCAAGTTTACTACATCTCAAAAATCAGCAATGTGAAGCTTCAGTGCGTTTTAAACAGTATATAATCCTCGGTATGACACATTTGAATGTATGTCTGATCTCCAAAGCAGCAGCTGGAGGCATGCCTACATATTTGTATATTAAGAGGTAAGGCCTATGTGATCTTAGTAGCTTGGAGGTCTTGGTTTTGGATCAATGTCCTACATGATTCCAGGAGCTGGAAGGGCCTAATTTGTTTTCTATTCATTCATGGAACGTGGGTATTTGTTGTCCATCTCTGGTTTGCCTTGAGAAGGTGGTAATGATCTGCCGCCTTGAAATGTTACAGTCAGTTTGCCTTGGGTACCATCAAAATGCTGTTAAAAGGAAGCTCGAGGATTTTGACCCAGTGACCATGTTGAAGGAAAGGCAATATATTTCCAAGTCAGGATGGTGAGTAGCTTGGAGGAGAATTTGAAGGTGGTGGTCTTCCCATGTATCTCTGCTCTTTCCCTTCTAAAGAGCAGTGGTTGTGGGTTTGAAAAGTGCTGTCTGAGGGCATTTCTACATTTCAGCTTGTAAGTAGTATACACTGCTGCAACTGAGCATCAGTCGTGGAGAGAATGAATGTTTGTGGATTTGGTGCCAATCAAGCAGGCTCATTTGTCCTGGATGATGTCAAGCATCTTGAGTATTATGAGCTGCACTCATGTAAGCAGTTGGGAGTATTCCATCACACTCCTGACTTTTGACTTGACGGTGATGAACAAGCTTTAGGGAGTCAGGAGATGAGTTACTAGCTGTGGAATGCCTAATTTCTGATCTGTCTTTGGAACCACATTATTTGTGTAACAGCTCCAGTTCATTTTCTGGTCAATGGTATACCCCAAGATGTTGACAGTGAGGGATCAGTGATGGTAATAACTTTGAATATCAAGGGTCAATGGTTAGCTTGCCTCTTGTGTTGTGATTGTAATGAGGTCAGCCAACTGGACATCATAGAATGAGTTCCCTGATTGGGGCTGCTTGTCTGATACTGACACTCTGGTACCTGACTCTGAATGAGGCAGTACTGTAGTCAAGGACTGATCATATGTAAATAACGGGTGACTTGGTAATTAGGTACTGGCCTCTGGAGGTATTTCGTCTTACTGGAGATGGTCATTGCCTGGCACTTTTCTTATGTACAGGACATACCTTTACAATTTTCCACATTGCCAGGTAGCTGCCGGTGTTACACCTGCACTGGAACGTCTTAGCTAGGGGTGCTGAAAGTTCTTGAGCACAAGTCTTGAGCATTATTGCTGGAATGTTGTTAGGACACATGACCTTTGTATATCTAGTGCCTTCAGCTGTTTCTTGTAACCATGTGGAGTGAATTGAACTGGCTGAACACCAGCACATGAGATACTGGGGGCCTCTGCAGGGGACTGAGATGGGTCGTTCCACTCGGTGCTTCTAGCCAAAGATTGTTTCAAGAGCTCATCCTTCTTTTCTGCACTGAAATACTGGGCACCCCTGCCGTTATTGTGGATGGGGATATTTATGGAGTTTCCTCCTCCAATGAATTGTTTAATTGTCCACCCACCATACATGTCTGCATATGGCAGGACTTCAGAATTTGTATGTTGCCATGCAGGTAATCCTGTCTTGAGGTCATCTGCCATTTCCTGGTTTTCCATTATTAATTTCCTCCAGTTGCATCCTCCAAGGATACTGCTCTTTTTTCACATACCCGTAGAGGTTTTTTCTGTTTAATTTTTATATAGTTCTTACCAATCGCTTTCATAATCAATTTTCTCACTATTGGCATTTTAATCATCTACTGTTGGTTCCTAAAAAAGCAAACCCAATCCTGTGGCCTATCACTAGTTTTTGCCACTTTGTATGCCTTGGGTTTTGATTGAATACTCTCCTTGACTGACATTCTTAACCATGAACGGTTCATTCTTTTTATCAACTCTTTTTGACCAGAATAAACTTTTGCTGAGCATTATGATATACTTTACTTAAATGTCCGCCATTGCTCAACTATTGATCTTCCCCTTAGTCTATTTTTTCCAGCCTGCTTTAGATAACTCCTTTTTTCCCATACCTCTTTAACTGCCCTTATTTATGTTAAGTTCGCTGATTGAGACCCAAGTTTCTGTCTCTCAAACCGAATCTGAAATTCTACCACATGTTCATTACCAGCTAGAGGATCTTCATGTATAAGATCTCTTATTAATCACAGATCTGGAACATCCTATTCCTGAGTAAGTTCTGCAATGTATTGCTCTAAGAAATAATCCCTGAGGCACTCTATTAATTCATCTTTCATGTTACCCATGCCTGTCTGATTTGTCCAGTTAGTAGACAGATTGAAGTCACACGTGATAATTGTGATGCCCTTCTTACATGGCGGCATTATTTTGCAATTTGATCT
This sequence comes from Rhincodon typus, assembly GCF_021869965.1. Taxonomy (NCBI): domain Eukaryota; kingdom Metazoa; phylum Chordata; class Chondrichthyes; order Orectolobiformes; family Rhincodontidae; genus Rhincodon; species Rhincodon typus. Next base: position 69,367,853 of record NC_063339.1, on the reverse strand, counting down.
TTGTCCTACATTGAGGCAACACTTTGGCGGCTTCTGGGTGACCTCCGTTTGTGATTTCCTTCCCTGTCTATTCCTTATTTGCATGAATACCGATTCCACATCACAATCTAGTGTACCTAATATCACACCTATATAACATATCTGTAGATGTTGGGAAGAAAAACTTTGCAGTGCTAAGTTTGCTGTATAGTTTCTGTTGCCCAGGTTGGTGCCAAGTGGTCTGTCCAGTTTCATTCTTTTTCTTTTGAAACTTGTTCGCAGTTTGATGCATATAGCTTACTAGGTCATTTCAGAGGGCTGTTAAGAGTCAACCACATCATTGTCGACCCAGAGTCACACGTAAGGCAGAGCATAAAGGACATTAGAGAACTGGATAGGTTTTCATGACAACTTTAGTATTTTTGGTTTGGATTCGCATTACACCATCTGCTGTGATGGGATTCGAACCCTGGTTTGCAAAGCATTACCTGGGTCTTCACATTAATAGTCCAGCTATAATACCAGTATGAAATCCTTTTCCCTTATGATATTCAAAGGTTTAGGAGTTGGCCATCATGATGCTGTTGATTTGAATTTACTTCTGAAGAGGTCAGAAGTCACACAACACTAGGTTATAGACCAACAGGTTTATTTGAAATCCAGTGCTACAAAAGCCTGTCTCCTCTGGTCAGGTGAAGTTAAGGAAAGCACACAGACCCGGAATTTATAGGCAGACAGATCAATAGACTAATGGGAAGGTCAATACATGAGCAGCTAGCCCCAGCCTATTCAGCCTCTCCCTATAGCTTAAACACTCTAACCCTGGCTACTTGAATCCTTTCAAGTTTCTCAATATTCTTCCTATAGCAGGGAGGCTAGAATTGCACACAGTATTCCAAAAGTGACCTAACTAATACCCTGCACAGCTGCAACATGACCCCCCAACTCCGATACCCAATGCGCTGTCCAATAATGGCAAGCGTACCAAATGCCGCCTTCACTATCCTATCTACCTGCGACTCCACTTTGAAGGAAATATGAACCTGCACTCCAAGGTCTCTTTGTTCAGCAAGTCTCCCCAGGACCTTACCATTAAGTGTACAAGTCCTGATTTGCCTTTCCAAAATGCAGCACCTCACAATTATCTAAATTAAACTCCATCTGCCACTCCTCGGCCCATTGGCCCATCTGATCAAGACGCCATTGCACTCTGAGGTAAGCTTCTTCGCTGTCCACTACACCTCCAATTTAGCGAGGAGGAATGTGATGGACACCTACAAACGCTGAAGTACACTTTCATAGGAGTGGAATACAATGCTCAACTCATCGATCGCCAGTCCCGACGTGCCACAGCCAATAGCTGCAATGAACAGACACAGGACACAACAGATAGAGTACCCTTCGTCTTCCAGTACTCCCTGGAGCGGAGAAACTACACCATGTTCTTCACAGCCTTCAACCTGTCATCGATGACGACAAACATTTTGCCAAGATCATCCCTACGTCTCCACTTCATACCTTCAGACAATCACTAAACCTTAAGCAGGCCATTGGTCACAGCAAACTACCCAGCCTTCAGGACAGCATCGACCACAACACCACACAACCCTGCCACAGCAACCTCTGCAACACATGCCAGATCATCGACATGGACACTACCATCACACATGAGAATACCACCCACCACGGACACGGCAGATACTCATGTGACCCAGACAGTGTTGGCTACCTCATACGCTGCAGGCAAGGATTCCCTGAGGCATAGTATAATGATGAGACCATGCAGACGCTACGTCAACAGATGAATGGACACCATGCAACAACTGCCAGATAGGAATGTTCCCTCCCAGTCGGGGAACTCTTCATTGGTCAAGGATATTCAGCCTCCAATCTTCGGGTAAGCATCTTCCAAGGTGGCCTTCGATAGACACAACAACGCAGAATTACCGAGCAGAAACTGATAGCCGAGTTCTGTACCCATGAACATGGCCTCTAGCCTGACCTTGGGTTCATGTTGCGCTACATATGACCCCACTATACTGTTCTGTATTTGTAAAATCTATTTTACTGTCGTGTTTTGACACCATAACTTTGGTAACTTGTTATGATCTCTGTACATTAATTAGTTTGTACAGTTCGGAATACTTGCTACTTTGGTTAGACCCTCGGCATGCAACTCTTAAACCTATCATATTGTTCCAGCCATTTGGTTTGTCTCCAGCACCATTTTATTTTCATTTTTTGTAATTATCGCTCTGCTTCAATTAATCGAATCACAGGACATCCCTTTGCTTGCTACTCAACCTGTTGACATTCCACTCACACAATTTATATGATCTTTTGATCTGTCTGCCTGTAAATTCTGTGCCTGTGTGCTTTCCTTCACTTAACTGATGAAGGAGCAGTGCTTGAAAAGCTTGTGATTTCAAAATAAACCTGTTGGACTATGACCTGGTGTTGTGTGACTTCTGACCTTGTCCAGCCCAGTCCAACACCGGCACCTCCACATCATCTCTTTGAAAGTACGTTGTATCATGTTAGGCTCTGGGTTTCCTTTTAATGCTGAGTGTGAGGGCCTGTCTAAATTTGTGGTCTAGTATAGATCACTAGAGAGACCTGTCTTGCTTAACAAGGTATTTTGTTATATAATAGCAATGTCATAAAGTTACATTAACTATTTATACATAATTAATTACTTAGGGCTCTTGGTAGTCTTAAATGACACGTTTGTCTCTTTTCAAGACCTTGTGTTAGACAGCTTGATTCTGCATCCAGAGATTATGTTGATGGTTGAAGCCTAATGCAAATTCAACATCAAGTCTTAAAGAACCATTACATTGAATAACAGATGGTGATATCCCACAGGATTCTGGCAACGTGTGTGGAGACTGCAAAATAGTTAATATTTCGGGTCTGTGACCTCTTGTCATTTGCTCTGTTTCTGTCTTCACAGATGCTGTTGGTCCTGCTGAGTGTTTCTCTATAATTTCCTGCTTTTCTTAAAAATTAATGATGTTCAGAATCTGCCATGTTTTGCTTTTATCCCACAAGATTCTGCCCTGGAACTGCTTTGGGCATTGAATTTCAGTGATTTGAAACTAAAGGTCAGAGAGGGAATATGTCCACATTTTCAGATGGGTTTTAAAATAGGTGATACAGAGAAACAAATTGCTGGGAGCTGCTGGAATCTACAAAAGGATTTTGATAAGATGGTAATTTGGCAAAAAAAATGTGCATGTCAAAGCCAACATCAATAGGTGAGAGATGTTAACTTTGAGTTTTAGAAAATCAAAGGAGTTTATTTTTGAAGTAAGAAAGATTAGGTAATGTGGAATAAGTTTTTATAGGACATGAGAAAAAGCCCCAACTGCGTAAGACTACAAATTCTGATATAATAATGGATTTTATGGCAAAAAGCATGGAACGTAATGGTCATGACATATTGGCATTTTTATACAATATCATTCTTGGAGTGCTGTGTATATTTTTGAACTCCTCATAAGAAGGATGTTAAGGTGGAAAATTGGGTACTTTGTTGATTCACCTGGATCCTGCGTAGTGTAAGGATACACAAGTACAAGAATTTTAAAACCTTGCTTTCATAAAGTGTTATAAAAGTGTGATGAACAGGATTGAGTCAATGAAAGCATGTTAATACCAGTGAATAAGGCATTTGCAGCAGAGCAGTATAGATGTAAAATTAAAGTAAGAGCTGCAGGATTGAACATGTTTTTTAGACAGACAGACATGATGGTGTGAAGTGCACAATGCCAGTTATTGGCTGAAGTCTAGGCTACGCTAAGGTTAGCTAAGTGATTGAACCAAGTTTGTAAAGGAATTTGGCACAAGGGGTTAGGACTGTAGTTTGAGCACCAATGTGGTCGTATCAATGATTAGTCTCTGTGCTTTAATTGTTTAAAAATTCTATGGGTGTTGACAAGAAAAATTAAAATGAAATATTTGCTGCTGTATTATTGGCAGATGCTATTGTTTTATTTTGGAAGATGGAATGATTATCATCCATGTCTAAGGTGATATTAATGAAATAAGAAAAGTCTAACCTTGCTTTGCTTCCTGTTTACAAGTTACATAGTGGTTATGTCCTTGAACTAGTAATTCAGAGATGGGATTTTAAATCCCCGCTGCAGGGAATTTAGACTCATTTGTTACACACATGAGCATGCAATGAAAGGGGAGTATCAGTAATGGAACGACTGGAAATGGTTACAAATCCACTTAGTCTTAAGAGCAGCAAATTTGCTTCACTAATCCAGTCTAGCCTACATCTGAGTCCAGAATCTCAGCAATATATTTGATTCTTAACAAAAAAAAAAATCTGTTTTGAAGCAGGGTCTCTGGACCCGAGATATTAACTCTGCTTTCCCTCACAGATGCTGCCAGACCTGCGAAGCTTTTTTGAGCAAATTGTGTTTTTTTTTCCCTGTTTTTCAGCATCTGTAGTTCTTTGGGTTTTTTTTTAAATTGCCGTCAGAAATGGTCTAGAAAGCCACTTGATTATGTCAAAAACTGCTTGACATTGGTCCCTCCAGAATTCTCTTCACCAACATTTGGGAAACCATGCCTAACTTGGGAGAGCTGTCTCATATTTTAATCAAGCAATAGCTTGACAAAATCATACCTTCACAAGGGGAGGCAGTGACACAGCGCTTTATGTTCTGGAGCCATGGGTTTGAGTCCCGTCATGGCGGATGGTGAAATTTGAATTCAATAAAATTTGTAATTGACACCTAGTTTAATGACGACTGTAAACACTCTCCTAGCTCACTAATGCCCTTACCTGGACACAGGAAATGACAACAGCAAGTGTAGCCTTATTAACCCAGGCGGCATGGTGGCTCAGTGGTTAGCACTGCTGCTTCACATCACCAGGGACCCAAGTTTGATTCCAGCCTTGGACAGCTCTCTGTGTGGAGTTTGCGCATTCTTCCTGCGTCTGCACAGATTTAATCTAGGTGCTCCAGATTCCTCCCACAGTCCGAAGATGTGCAGTTTAGGTGGATTGGCCATACTATAGTGCACAGGGATGTGCAGACTAGATGGGTTAGCCATGGGAAATGCAGGGTTACAGGGATAGCATAGAGGAGTTGGTCTGGGTGGGATGTTTTTGGAGGGTTGGTGTCGGCTTGATGAGCTAAATGGTCTGCTTCCACACTACGTATTCTACGACCTTGCCAATTCCTACTTGTGTCAACGTTTGGAGAACCGCGCACAGACTATTTAAGCAGCTTGCCATCACCTCCTCCAGGGCAACTAGGGCTGAGCAATAAGTGCTGACCAGCAGTGACTCCCATGTCCCACAAATAAATTTTTGAAAAAAAAGATCCTGACATACTCTTGGAATGATGTCCCCAGACACCATCTCCCTTAGTACATGCTGCCCCACTGGCAGAACAAATGCAGCAGAAATGGTGGCACTGTGGTATTATAGATCGGAGGAAGTTGCTCTGAGAGCCCTCAACAGTGATTCTGGACCCCATGAAGTCTCATGGCATTAGGTCAAACATGGGCAAGGAATTCTCCTGATCTTTACCAGGTATTGTCAACTGATAAATCAGCACTCCTCCACGTTCAACACCACTTCTAGGAAGCAGGGAGTGTGGCAAAGGCTTTACTTTAGGCGGGGTCTTCAATGGCCCTAAGAGTAATTCAGCAGTATCACTTCTGCCTAAGCTGGCCGAGTCCTAAATGATATAACTACTTGGGTTTAGCAGGTGGTGAGGGAATCAAAAAGAGGAAATAACTGATTTGAGATAGTAGGAACTGCAGATGCTGGAGAATCTGAGATAACAAGGTGTAGAGCTGGACGAATACAGCAGGCTAAGCAGCATCATAGGAGCAGGAAGGCTGACGTTCCTGGCCTAGACCTTCGGGTCAGCCTTCCTGCTCCCATGATGCTGCTTAGCCTGCTGTGTTCGTCCAGCTCTACTCCTTGTTATCTCAATAATTGATTTGATCCTGTCCTTTCCAATCTACCTGCCACAGATATATCTATCTCTCCATGGGAACAAACAACAATAGAGCGTAGGAACAGCCCCTTCGGCCCTCCAAGCCTGCGTCATTGCATTTTGCCCTTCCGTACTAAAACTGCCTTCGTTTACAGGCTCTGTATCTCTCCATTCTGCTCCCATTCATGTATTTTTCCAGGTGTTTCATGAATACTGCTTTTGTGTCTGCTTCCAGCACCACCTCTGGCAGTGCATTCCAGGCACTCGCCACCCTTTGTGTGGAAAAACTTGCCTCCCACATTTCTTTTAAACCACACTCCCCTGCCCTCCCCGCACCTTGAACCTGTGTCACCTAATAATTGAAACCTCCACCCTGGGGAAAAGCCTTGTGCTTTCCACACCATTCACAATCTTATAAACTTTTATCAGGTTGCCCCTCAACCTCCTGTGTTCCAGTGAAAACAAACCCCTTCTATCTATCCTTTCTTCATAGCTAAAATCCCTCATAACCAGGCAACATCCTGGTAAACATTTTCTGTACCCTCTCCAAAGCATTCACATCCTTTTGATAGCATGGTGACTCGAACTGTCTGCAATATTCCAAGTGTGGCGTAACTAAAGTTCTATAAAGCTGCAGCATGACTTGCCTATCTTTGTACTCCATGTCCCTTCCAAGCATGCCAGAGGCCTTTTTTTTTTAACTACCTTATCTACCTGTGCTGGCACCTTTAGTGATCTGTGGACCAGCACACCCAGATCTCTCTGCCTATCAATACTCCTGAAGGCTCTACTATTCACTGTATAATTTCCACTTATACTTGACCTTCCAAAATGCATCACCTCACATTTATCTAGATTAAACTCCATCTGCAATTTTTCTGCCCATGCCTCCAACTGATCCATGAGTAGAAGTAAACATGGTGCAACCATTGTGGAAATGAAGTTGCCTCTTCAAATTGAGGACACCCTTGATCCTGATGTATGGAACTATCATCCTGCTAAATGGGATAGACTTCATACAGATTCAGAGCATCCATGATGTTATATGGGCCAACAGGAGAATTGTGTTCAATCGTAATCTGTAATCTCGTGACCCAGTATATTTCCCACTGTACGATTGGTATCACGCTAGGGCACTATCCCTGGTTCAATGAAGAGTTCAGGAGGTCATGGCAGGAGGAGCACCAGACATACCTAAAAGTGAGGTGTCAACCTGGTAAAACTATAACACTTGTGTGTCAAATAACGTAAGCAAGTGATAGACAGGGCTAAATGAACCCTGTCTAACCCACAGTCAACAAATCAGATCTAAACTCTGCAGTTCTGCCTCAGCCAGTCACGAATAACGCTGTACAATTGAATAACTCGCTGGAAAAGGAGGTACTACAATACGCCCATGCACATCAATACGAAACAAAACAAGGCTGATACATTGGCTTCCATCTGCAGTTAGAAGTGCCAAATGGCTGATCTATCTCGGTCTCCACCACAGGTCCCCAGCCTCACAGGTGGCAATCATCAGCTAATCCATGTGAGATCAAGAAACAAAAGGAGACATTGGATACTGCAAAGACGATGGGCCCTGATGCCATTCTGATAATAGTACTTAAGACCATTCCTCTAGGACTTGCAACATTCCTAATCAAGCTGTTCCAGTTCAGTTATAACATTGGCATATATCCGACAATAACAAAGAACAAAGAAAATTACAGCACAGGAACAGGGCCTTCGGCCTTCCAAGCCTTCGCCGATCCAGATTCTCTATCTAAACCTGTCGCCTATTTTCCAAGGATCTGTATTCCTCTGCTCCCTGACCATTTATGTATCTGTCTAGATACATCTTAAGTAACGCTATCGTGCCCGCCTCTACCACCTCCGCTGGCAACGCATTCCAGGCACCCACCACCCTCTGCGTAAAGAACTCTCCACGCACATCTCCCTTAAACTTTTCCCCTCTCACCTTGAAATCGTGACCCCTCGTAACTGAGTCCCTCACTCTGGGAAAAAGCTTCTTGCTATCCACCCTGTCTATACCTCTCATGATGTGGAGCGCACAGCTCTCAGGAGCTCACTCTCTCTTGCTGGATTTCTGAAAACTCATTTGCCCTGTATAAGGCACACATTATAAGTATGCTGGAATACACTCCACTTGCATGTATGAGTGCATTTTGTGATGCTTGACACCGTCCAGGACAAGGCAACCTGCTTGATCAATCGTCCATCCACCACCTTTAAACTTCAAACTCTCCACAGCTGTATCTGTGCTGTGTGTCATACAGAAGATGCACCACATCAACTTGTCAAGAACAGGGGCAGCACAAGCGTGGGTACGGCACCTTCTCCAAGCTTGAAACACCTTAACTGCCTGACTCCTGGGACAAAACGGTTCATCACAGAGTTGACTACATTTTCCCCCATTTCTTTTGCCTTTCCCTTTCTTGTTTTTTTTCAGCTGGTGTATCTGTTCCCCTCCATCCCTACTGTTTGCATTGTTCTCTGGTTGCCAAGTTAGTTTCTCAGGACTCCAGACTTTGCAGGGGCTTTTCATGGACCCCCAGTGCTGTTATTCCAACAGCTGGAGATGAAGCATTGTGAGTGAACAGTGGTGATATATTCAAGACCCAGTCTTTGGGGTTTTCATTCAAACTGTGACCGCAAGGATGAGCGCAACTAGCATATAAGGGCTATTTCTCCTAAATTACTCAGCAGTCAGGAAACCAGTCTCCCACCCAGGGAGAATCTTACTTTGGCAACTCTATATCTTCAACCCATCAGTTAGTTTTGTGTGCTGCTTGAGTCTTCATGTAATCTTTTTGAAGATGTTAGTATCAAATTTGTTAAAGGAGGATGTAGTATACTTAGATTTTTCAGAAGGTCACTGATAAAGTTCCCCACAGAAGGCTGGTTAGCAAAAAAAAATTAAAGAAAATGGGGTATGAGGTAATGTACTGGAGTGGATTAATAATTGGGAAACAGGCAGAACAAAGAGTAGGAATAAACGGATCATTCTCATGTTGGCAGGCTGTGATAATGGGATTCTGCAAGGATCAGTACTAGTGCCCTGGCAATTCACAATATATAGCAATGATTTGGAGGAGTGGGGAGCAAATGTACTATTTCCAGATTTGTGGATGGTACAAAGTTGAGTTGGAATGTGTGTTGTGAGAAAGTTGTAAAGCAAATTCATGAGGATTTGGACAGTCTTAGTGAATGGGCAAGAGCACAGCAGCTGAAATGTAGTATGGAAACATATGAAGTTATCCACTTTGGTAGGTGGAACAGATGTGCATAGTATTTCTGAAATAGTAAAAGGGTGGAAAGTGTATTGTTCAAATTGACATCGGTGTCCTTGTTGATGTGTCACAAAGTTAACTGAAAGCTGAAAGAGATAGTGGATTGGTTGCAATTTTCCAAAAATCATTGGAGTGTGGAGAAGTGTCAGAGGATTAGAAAACTGCTAAGCGGGAGGAAGGATAAAAGTGGTTAACTAAAGGCCAATTAGCCTAACACCCACTGTTGGAAAAATATTGGAATCAATTGGAATCATTGACTGAGGAAATAATAGCAGAATACTTGGAAAATCATAATCTAATGAAGCAGAGTCAGCATGACTTCCTGAAGGGGAAATCATGTCTAATTTGCTAGAGTTTCCAAGGATGTCTGAACCGGAATGGATAGAGGAGAAGTAGTGGATGTGTTGCATTTGGACTTCCAGGAGGCATTTGACAAGTAATGAGACAAAAGGTTGGCTATAAGATATGATACCTCACACATTGTTGTAGGTAGTATATTGGCATAGAAAAAGAATTGGCTCATGGGCAGGAAACAGTAAGGGTTGTTTTCAATTTGGCAACCCATAAGTAGTGGGGTTCCACAGAGGTCAGTGATGGGACTTCATTATTGTTTACAATATATATTAATGACTTGGAGGAAGGAAGTGAATGTATTGTAGGCAAATTTTCACAACACTATAATGTGGGAAATGCAAAATTGTTCATTTTGGAAGAACAGGATCTTGTTTAAATGGGAAAAGACCTGCAGAAAGCTGCAACACAAAGGGACTCGGGAGGAGGGGGAGACTTGTGCATGGATCACAGAAAGCTGGCACGCAGGTGCAGCAGGTAATCAGGAAGGCTATTGGAATCTTGAACTTTATTTCAAAGGGGTTGGTAAGTAAAAGTAGGTAAAACTGACTGCAACTGTAGAACATGCTGGTGAGGCCGCATCTGGAGTAATGTGAGTAGTTTTGACTTCTTTAAGGAAAGATATTTCATTAGAAGAGGTTCAGAGAAGGTTCACTAGCCTGATCCCTGGTGTGGAGAGACTTTCTTATGACAAAGGCTAAACAGGTTGGGACTTTACTCATTGGAAGATTTATGATGTGATCTCATTGAAATATATAGGACTGTTAATGGGCTCGACAGGATAAATTCTGAGAGGATGTTCTCCCTCTTAGGACCAGAACAGTCTCAGAATAAAGTGGAGCCAAGTTAAGACTGAGAGGAGATGAAATATCTTCTCTGAGGGTTGTGAGTTTTGGAAGTTCTTGCCACAAACAGCTGTGAGGGAAGAGTCCTTGTATATGTTTAAGGTTGAGATAGATTTTTGATCAGTCAGGGAATCAAGGTCTATGGGGAAAGAGCAGGAAAATGGACGTGAGAAATGTTGGATTAACCATGGTCCTATTGAATGGCAGACCAGGTTCAAGGGGCTGAATGGCCTACTCCTGTTCTTACTCCTTATGGTCTTATTAACATGCTGGTGGATAAAGCTGTTAGGAAGGCTAATGCAATGTTAACCTTTTTGTGGAGGAGGAGTTGATTACAGGAATAATGAAGTTTTGCTTCAATTTTATGGGAACAAGGTTAGACCGCAACTGGAGTAGTGTGAATAGTGTTTATCTTCTTTTCCCTCAAAATATTATTGCTATTGAGGGAGTGCAACAAAATTTCACCAGATTTGTTCCATTTGGCAGGGCTGTCTTATGAAAAGAGATTAGGCAAACTGGGCTTTTATTTTTTTCAGGTAGCACAGTATGGAGCTGGAAGAACACCACA
>NC_063339.1:69310955-69356451 GCF_021869965.1 Rhincodon typus | reverse complement strand
TGTGTTCCTCCAGCTCCACACTGCGTTATCTCTGACTCCAGCATCTGCAGTTCTTGCTATCACTTTTTAATTTTCTTGAGTTTTGTACAAGAGGTGACCTCATTTAATCTTAAAAAAAATTTAGAGATACACAGGGTAAATGCAGATAAGATGTTTCCCTGGTAGGGGAGTGTAAATGAGGGGGTACAATGTGAAAATAAAGGGTGTAGAAATTTTTTAGTCAAGCGGGTTTTGGAATTCTCTGCAACAGAAAGCTGTGGGAGCTCAGTCTTTGCTTATGTTTAGCGTAGAGATTGTTAATCAGAAATTTATCAATGACATACAGGGTTATGGGGACTGGGTGGGTAAAAGGTGTTAAGTGTTTGATCAGCCTTGATCATATTGAATGAAGAGGCAGGTTTGACAGGTTGAGTGGCCTACACCTGTACCTATACCTATCATGCTTCTTAGAATCATAGAATCCCTACAGTGTGGAAGCGGGCCATTCGGCCCATCAAACCAATACCCTCCAAATAGCATTCCAACCCAGGATGCCCCACCCCCACCCCTGCATTTCTCATGGCTAATCCACCTGGCCAACACATCACTATGGGCCATTTCCCACAGCTAATCCACCTAACTGGCACATCTTTGGACTTGTATATGTTCTGTTCACTGAAGGAGAATGCAGGGGGGCTGACCATAAAGACAGAAGTTATTCCCTTTTTACATGATCAATGTGCTGCATTCTCTGAGAAATGCAAAGTGTTACAGTGATTTTGTTTTTAACGTTTTGCTCATCCCCGATACAAGAACTCTGTGGGGCATACAGATGACCGTTTAATCCATGTGAGCCAAGGGGGTGCAAGTTCAGGTGTGTGGACAGGTTGGGGGACTGGGGGGAGAGTAATTCATGTTAAAGCTCTGAGCCGTAATATTGCACTGCAACACAGCATGATCCTATCCACTTCCAGATTATGTCAGAGAGGCCCAGAAATTCACGGGAAATTCCCATAGAGCTGTTAAGTAAACTACAAGCCACACCATAGGATATGCAGGATGGAAAATTAAGCACATGTTAGTCCAGATTAATTTGATTAATGTTTCCCTTAAAATATTCTTCACTTCAGGGTGTTCCATCATTGATTCTCGAACATCAGAACGAACGTGGTGTATTCAGAGTGCATTGTCATTTCAACTGATGAACCAAGCTACACATTAGCTCGGTCTTCTTTAGGTGTAACATCACCATTCTGTGATGATCTAAAATAATTAAACAGGATAGGCATAAAACTCTGAATAGAATTGTTAATTTAAAGTTTTGCAGATCGACTCTGCTTAATATCGAAACTAATTTGTTTGAAAGCCCCAGAAGCCTGATTCACAATCTTAAATTCTACTCTAATCTTATTACTAATGCATTTCTCAAATCCTACAGTGCCACCCCCCTTAAGAAATGAGTTTTCCCCTTATGATAGGAATAAAATACTGCAGTATCAGAATTTAATTGAATAGCAAAATAGATCTCAGTGAAAAAAGCCAGCTTCTCGGGCATCATTCAGGTCATTGACACTTTGCATTGGTTTTCCTTCTGTACTTGCAGTATCTTTGGTATCAGAAGTGCCTCTTGCTGAAAAGTATACTTTGTAGAAGTTCAGCTTGTACATCAGTTCACCTACACTCCCAAAATACATGGTGCAAAGAACCAAAAAGATTTTTAAAATTACTTTTTCCGGCTGTGGAAAAATTTTATTCTTCAAAAACCCAAGTAACTAGCCTCACTTTACCCCTAAGTCCCAGTTGCAAAGACTTCTTCCATTCAAATCTAATCAAGTTTGTTGAACCTTATCTGCTCCCTCAGAATAAACTCCAAACTGTTGCCGACTCTCTATCCTTTCTTATTTGTTTGTCCTTAGCTTTATTGACAGCCATCAAAAACTCATGGTCGTGAGGCTTTCTGCTTCTACTTCTGTTGAGAGAATGCTTGTAGCATTTATTTTACTCTCTAATCTATTTAAGTTGTGGCTTTTACTTCTAAGTTTATTGGGGCTGCCATTGCAAAATCTCTTTTGCACCATTGGAGGTACTTTCTTTACTCCATGAGCACTTTCTGATGTAAGAGTCACTCTCTATCAACACTTACACTTCACTTTCTGACCATCCATTCTGTTCCCCCATGGACCTTACTTCTTGGCTATCATCTTGAACATAACCCATGTTTGAACTGGTAAGTAGCTGTTCCTGCACTTTCTGCAGTTGCTGTATCTCTTCTATTCATTGGGTCCCCCTGGGAAATATGTTCACCCTGTACCCTCTTTGTTTCATTAGTAATACTGATGTAAGGCCTACAATAAGAAATGGCATGTCCATCAATACTTTTCAGAGGTTTCCTGTTTCCCACTAATTACTCTTGTGTTCTCTTCATCTACCATGCCCACATAACCTTTAACCTTTCATAAGCAGAGAGAGGAAATTGTTGATTTGACTTTGGGAACGTTCTTTTCTCATTAACTCGTATCACAAGTAGCACCTTTAGTATTTGTTCAGAGCCCTGAGAAACACAATGTGCTTGATTTAAATGCCCCACTTGGATCGAAAAGATACCTGAATAATGCAGGAAGGACGAGCTAAAAGGGGGATTGAATTACCAGTTCTGGTCAGCATACTGGTTTCCTGTTCCATCCTACTCTTGGGCCTTTGTTTGCAGAAAGAGGATAGGATGGAGGGGTGTTTGGTGGCGGGGATATCTGTCAGCAGGCGGCACTTACAACTGCTCTGTTAAAAGTCAGTTCAGGAAATTAAAGGTTGTCGACTCGGAATTTCTGGTGTGCCTCCAGATTTCTGGGGGCTGCCTCTTGCGGGTTTGGGGGTCGAGTCAGTGGGGAAAAGTCACATTGAGTTGGCCTTCCGAGCCACACTTCACCCTGACCAAAGAGCTCAGGAGTCCACAGGGAACCCCTGTCCTGGGTTTCGTTTAGGGGATGCTATAATGTCATGACCAGGTTTTCTGTATATCCAACGACTTTGCAAAAATTGCCTTAGCATGCCATATGTCAAGATCTATCACTTCATGTTTATCTGTGATGAATTCAATTTTCCCACTCCTTACTGTATCTCCCCATCTTTTTCTCATTCATGCTCCTGCCTTTGTTAGTCTGAAATAGTAAAATTATGATTTCCATTTTAATGGTGGATCAAGCTTTGTCGGAGATCTATGGTTTTGCTTCCACCTGGTGGGATTTAGGTCAAATTGCAACAGATTAAGCAGCTTAAAGCCTTGGTGTTAAGAACGGCTATAAATAATCATATAATGTACTATATGTAGTCATAGCTGGTGATTTGCCATGACACTAATAATCCTTCAAGTTCATTCACCAGGTCTAAATCTTTTAGCCATGTTCTAAGTTTGGTCAGACGACGAGGGTCAAGTTTTTGACATCGTAATTATACAACCTCTCGGCCACTGTGTAAATGTGCTGGCTGTGCCTTGTTTTTACTTGAGTGTATTCTGTATGTGGGTGCTGAGTCATGCTGTGGACTCTGTCAGAAGGCAGCTGAAGCACAGTAGGATGTAGAGGAATTACATTTGTTCGGTTTGAAAACTGGTGTAGTGTTGAACCATGCCCTGCCTGCAACAGTAGTAGACTCGCCAACTTTAAGGGCATTTAAATGGTCATTGGATAAACATATGGATGATAATGGAATAGTTTAGGTTAGATGGGCTTCAGATTGGTTTCACAGGTCGGCGCAACATCGAGGGCCGAAGGGCCTGTACTGCGCTGTAATGTTCTATGTTCTATGACTGGAACCTTAACTTTGTGAACCACTTAAGCATTTACCCCCTTGAATTGCAGCATTGAAGCTCCTTAGCTGAATTTTGTTTTGAAGCCATACTGACCTTGTGTCAGCCACCTACTGACCATTGTGGTCTGGAATGTACTTGTGATCTATCTGACCTCTGTTACGATTTGCCGATCTGAAGATGTATGACAAAATATAACTCTTTGTGATGGAGTCTCCAGTTTGCCATCAGCTCAGAAAACTAAACAATTTAATTTAATGAAATCATTCTGAGGAGTTATGTTAGCCTTTCCTTTCTGTGAAAAGGAAATAGCAGATTATGATGTTTTGGGAGACTGCACCCTTCAGGATTCAATGTCTATGCCAGATGGAGCTTCCAGTGCTAATTCTGATTTGCATCTTCTAAACGAGTCTGCTATCACACAGTCAGGCATTGGGTCCAGTTTGGAGTGACAGAAGACTCTTTATTGGTAGTCTCCAGAGCTGGATGCCATCCACTTTGCTGCTGGTGCTTACTGTCTGGTTAAGTGCACTTTTGCTTAATCAGCTTGACAGACCAAGCTGAGCTTGCAAACATCAGGCAGCAGCTGGCAGGCTGTGCAGAGCCTCACTGTACTGAGCCAGATTTCAGTCAGCTGGAAATAGTAGGGCTGGCATATTCCTGGAATGCTGACAAGGGAGTTTGTTCTGCAGAGTCAACAGAGTGCAAATTGTTCACTCCACACTTGAATGTCCAACCTCTTGCTGAGATGAAGTGCCATTGATGCTCGCTGTCCTCTGGCACCTTACTCATGTGGCTACTGCTCAGGATGTGAATCTTTAACTAGTTGTAAGGCAGGCTGCTCAGCTGCAAGAAGCAGCACAAATCCTGCACTGAACCAATTGTGACTCGCTCACTTTTCAACAATTGCTGGGTCGTGATTAAATGGAGGAGCTGGAAGATGAATTACTCCGTAATCTCTTTCCTTCACTTTGTCTTGATTTAGAGACTCACTCACACTCACTCACTCCGAAATAAGCAATGGATAAATGGCTCAAGCGATAGTAACAGGAGCCAGTACGTGTCATAAATGAGGGAAGTTAATAATTCTCAAGAGCCACAGAATTCAAAAGTTACCAAAGTTTCTTTAGTTGCTATCCAACTATGAACTGCTACTGTACTGTTTACCAGACTGATTCCTGGGATGGCAGGACTGATGTAGGAAGATAGACTGGATCGGTTAGGACTACATTCACTGGAATTCAAAAGAATGGAAGGGTGGGGGATGTCAGACAAACCTATTCAGAGTAAATTCAGGAAGGATGTTCCTAATGATGAGGAGTCCAGAACCAGGGGTCACAGTTTATGGATACAGAGCAGTCTATTTAGGACTGAAACAAGAAATTTCTTCACCCAGAGTGTTCTGAGCCTGCACAACTCTCTGCCACAGAAAGTGGTTGAGGCCAAAACATTGGATGTTTTCAAGGAGGTGGACATAAAGGGAATCAAAGGATATTGGGAAAATATGGGAACAAGGTACTGAGTTGGGTGATCAACCATGATCATATTGACCGGCAGAGCAGGCTTGAGTGGCCAATTCCTGTTCCTATTATCTATGTTTCTATGAACCAAATGTGGTCCCCGCAGCTTTGAAAAAGATAACTTGATGTTCTATAATTAAATTCTTCAACAGGTAAGTACACAACCATGTTTGTGGGGTTCATCTTAAAAACCATCTTCGATGCGGATTCCACATTCAGCAGATGACATCCAAAGCAAACACGGCTCTTGTATTTCTAAGGAGTAACTTTTGGTGTGGCAACAAAACTAACAGTTATTGCTTACAGTTGCAGTAATAGTATTTGTCCATCCAAACCTAGAGAATATGCTGTGTAAGATCATTATATAGCGAGAGAAGTAAATATGAAAGATGCCATCCAAAGATGTGCTGCATGACTGCATGAATCAGTTTGGGAAATGCATGAGTGTCACATTCCTGATTGAAAACTTGGAATGGAAATCACTACAGCAAAATTTGGGAGAACAATAGATTCACCATGTTCTATAAAATATGGAATTGGCTGGTAGGAATTGCCAGAAACAAGAACTTGGTGCCCTTTGGCAATGGCACAACATAAGGTAGCCTACCTCTCAGCTACAAAGGCCATTTTTCCAAGACTCATCATCAACAAACTTTCTTCCCAAAGAATGATCCCACAATGCCTGCCAAAGGAAACAATCACAACTTCGTCACTTGGAAGCTTCAAGACCCAACTTCATCTCTTCCTAATCTACAAGCCTAGCCCGTCCAACCCTTCTCATAAGTCAACCTGCTCCTTCCAGGTATTAGTCTTGTAAACACCCTCAGAACTGCTTCTTAATGCATTTACATCCTTCCCAAACGAAGGTGACCAGTACTGTACATTGTACTTCAGGTGCAGCCTTGCCAGTGATCATTACATAATCCTAACCTCCTAAATTTTGTATTTGATTCCCCTCAAAATAAATGATGACATTCTCTTAGCTTTCCAATTTCTTACTGAACCTACACCTAACCTTTTTCCAGGACAACTAGATCCCTTTGCATCCTGGAGTTCACAATCTCCCATCGCTTCCATCTTGGATGTACTGTCTGAAAGGGATGGTGACAGCAGATTCAATGAAAACCTATTTTAAAAATTTTATAATTACGTGAACATGGATAAATTTATTGGTATTTTGAGAAAGAGTAAGGAATTTTGTCTAATTGGATATTTCTTTAAAGAGCTGATGCAGGAATGATGGGTTGGATGGCCTCCTTTTACTGATGCAAAATGAGATGATTCACTGCTTTTCCTGACCGGTGTAACTGGCTTCAGTATTTTCCATTGAATATTTTAAATTTTAATGTGATTATGTTTGTTATTGTGTCATGAGAGTTCTTGGGCTGGAGAGAAGGAGACATAGCTGGGCAAACTCATCAAGGTTTTGCCCATGAACCTCATTCTAAATGATTGATTGTGTAACCAAAGTAACCAGGTAAGTTTGCCAAGTGCTTGGTAATGTTAATGTTAAGTGTGAAGTAACATGATTCATGTTACTTAAATTGTCTGAAACCTTGAATCAAGGAATTATTTCTTTGTTGTTAAGAATTAGTGGGTGTGTCCTGCACTCTGCTATTCACTGTGCAGTAACTAGTTTTGAACTGACACTAGTGTGCGCATGTATGTGTGCTCTATTTGGGTTCACACAATAGCCCCCCTAATTCTCTCATTCTCCTTTTATATTTTGCCATGCAACTCGTAGCATTGAATCTCGTCAGAACTGATTCACCGGGAGGTCATCAAGCTCTAAGCTTTAATCCTTTTCTCTCTCCAAGAAGTTGCCTGATCTCCTTGAGTGTTCCTGACATCTTCAGTTTCGTTTCAGATTTCCAGCATCCGTAAAAGTCTGCTTGTGTAACTCTGGGAACCAAGACAAAACTTAATTGAAGTGTAATCAGAGGGAGGATAGGAGCTGATTAACTGAAAAGCTGTAACAACGGAAGACAGAAAAAGGCAATGAAGGAGAGAAATGAAAGATATGTGCGAAAGCTATAGAACGTGCAAACGGTTTACAGCAGGACAGTAAATGAGAGGGAAACATGAAGAATCTGGCAAAGAAGCCTGGCTCTGGTGGGAGAAAAAGGCATCCCAAACACTGATTAACCACCACCTCTGTTCCTGGAAAACGCTGGTACCCCCATAGCATCTTACTGCCACCAGCTTTGAGAGAAAGTACGGACTATGGTTAAGACCTGAAGTTGTTCAAAATCAAGGTTAATCCCAAACAGCTGGAAAGTTCCTGGTAGAAATATGAAGTGCTGCTCCCAGAGACTGTCAAGATTTCATTGAAGAGAAAAGGAGCCAGGAGTGGGACAGACCATCAAAGCAGCGAGTGACCAGAAGCTCAGTGTCACAGTTGAGGTTAGAATGGAAGCAATTACCCAGTTCCACAATGTAGAAGGGGTGGCATTCATATGAGCAGGGCATAATAAATCATCTTCTCATCCAGCAGAAGTGTTTGTAGCCTCTGTATAGTTGTACATGAGGCAGTGAAAGGACAAATGTGCATGCACAGGAATGTACTAGGGAAAAGGTGGGAGAAGGTAATCCATGTGTGGACCAGGCCATTAAGGAGTGACCAGTCTGAAATCACTGAAAGGGGATGTATTTGGTGATGGGATCAGGATGGATTTGGTGAAGGGTGATCCATTGTCTATGGAGTCCCTAACAGATCCGCGAGGGAAAAGAATCCATAAAGGCTGAAGCGTAAGCAATGGAGGGACACGATTGAAGACTGTGCCTATCATGGAAATAAAACACACAGAGAACATTTCAGAAGCTCTGGTGTGGACAATTACATCATCACAGCAGATGCGAAGGAAATGTCAAAACTGGGGAAGGAAAGTGGAATCTCCTCGGGAACCAGGCTGGGAAGACGTATAACCACAGCAAATATAGGAGTTGATGGCATTTTGATATCAATATGCAGACCCTGTTCTGAGATGGTTGGAGAAGGTCAGGAAAGGAATGGAACAGTTAGAAGTGCTCTCCTTAGAAGCAGAATGTAATGAAATTCTCCAGTTCAGGGTAAGGACGGGGAAGAGCACCAATGCAGTTTTCTCAGTGCTAACAGAGGTCAGAGAGAACACATGAATAAAACTGGAACAAAGGATGTTTAACGTGTCCTACAGAAGACAGGCATTGCTTGTACCTCTGAGAGTTCTCGAAAACAATGCCTTTGGAGAAAACGATTGGAGCTGAAGATAGGGTTATTGAATGTGAGAACAAATTCAGCTGGGTGCTTGGACTGTGTTCAAGGAGAAGGTGGAGAGACCTCAGGTTTCCCTGGATGGTTGTTGGATGTGTAAAGGAGTGAATGACCGACTGTCATGAGGTGGTTCTTCCTTCCTTCCTCTTTGCCCACTGGAGCTGGCTTTACGGAAACACACTCGGGAGGTGTTCTCACCACATAGCAGCTTGTAGTTATGGCAGAGTGACCTAGATCATACTGGCCTATTAAATGCCTGTTGCTGGTGAAAAAGGTACTTAATTTTTCAGATCTCTCACTGGTATTCTCAAAGTGCTTCAATGATGAAGTTGAAAGTGAGCAGAATGTAATGAGTTTGTAACCTTAGTGTGCATTTTTCATGCATCCTCACAGCCTACATTTCAAACTCCTGAGTTAATTAGATCAAATCCAGCCAATATTGTTTTGCACTAAAATGAATCATCACATACTGGGACCAACTAATGATGTACATGTATTTAACCTTATGAAAGTCTTGATTCATTACAAGATGTGATAATTACTGCCTTCTACATGTCCGTTCTTTGTGTCTGATCCAAAGCACTGAAGATTGTAAGGTTGCCCAGCTTTAGCAACAGTGGGGCTGGATCTTTGCTATCTATCTGATAGCGATCAGAAGGAGGAATCCTGCATTGGGGTTCTACTTCAGTCAATCCCACAAAAAACTCCATTCAGTCAATGAGACTATGGTGTGTTAACCATATGCTGGCTAATGAGGCCAACATGTTGCATGCAGCAAGATCCCTCAAATAGCAATGCTTGCTGATCTCCTCTTTGCTGCCAGTGGTTAAAGGTGTGTAATGGTGGTGGTAAAGGAGGGGGTGGAATTGTTGGCCAGTACAGTTGAAGAATTCCCCTGATCATCATAATGACATGGCATCTTTAACATCAATTTCACCCCGTAGAGCAAGATGTGCATCCGGCTGTGTGTGCACACAGAAATCAAGGTAACCTTCTAATTTGAGTTTTTATTTCAATGTACAGGCCCTTTGCATTCATTTTGCAAGACCCTATCTCATCGTAATAACTGAAAACGGCAGACTCACGGCTGCTGCACAGGAACTTTTGGGGATGCACACAGTTGTAAAGCTTCAAGGGGATATTGGTACCACACGCACAATTAAGCATCAGGATAATAATGAGAATCAGAATTAATAATCAAAAAGTTGTCAGTCACACTCCGATCTAAAAAGTGAATGTTTGTATTTGAACAGCCTGAAAATCTCTGGCGGATAATTCTTTGATATTGTCTGTCCTGAAGATGGAAGACACCCATGTCTCTTGGACAGAATGTCCCACTCTGCCTTGTGATGATAGATGTGTGTTTTCTTATCCTCGTTATTTGTAGCCCAATTAAGTAATTGCAGCAACAGGTTTATTTGTTTCAAATAATAAGGTTATTGATCCTTGCACACTTAGCCCAAATCAAACGTGATATCTTACATGCGCAAGGATTATATGCAGGTGAAGGGAATGTACTGTTTCAGATTATAAATATCTTGCATTGGCCCTCTTGTCGTGCAGTAGTAGTGTCCCCATCCCTGGACCTGGAGACCCAGGTTCAAACTTCAGAGTTGTGTAATAACATCTCTGAACTGGTTGATTAGAAAAATAGGTTAAATTTAAAAGGTATAATTATCTTGCATTGGCCATCCTGTGGTGCAGTGGTAGTATCCCTACCTATGGACCAGGTGGCTCAGGTTCAAGTCCCACCTCCTCGAAGTGGGTAAAGATATCTCTGAACAGTTTGATTAGGAAAATATGTCAATAAAGAAATGATAATTATTTTGCCTTGATCCTCTTGTGGCACAGTGGTAGTGTCCCTACCCCTGGACTGAGAGGCCCGGGTTCAGGTCCCACCTGCTCCAGACGTGTGTAGTAACATCTCTGAGCAGGTTAATTAGGAAATAAGTTAAATTAGAAAAAAAAAGTTACAACTATCTTGCATTGCTACTGTGCCACAAGAGGGCCAATGTCCCTACCCCTGGACTGAGGGGCCCGGGTTCAAGAGTCACCTGCTTCAGAGATGAGTAATAACATCTCTGAACTGGTTGATTAGAAAATATCTTGTAATTATCTTGCAATGGCAGTGCCCCTACCACTGGACCAGGAAGCCTGGGTTTAAGTTTCACCTGCCCCACGGTGATGTAATAAAATATCTGAGCAGGTTGATTTTTAAAAAAAAACTACAATTATCTTGTGGTGGTAGCATCTCCACCTATGGACCAGGCGGCCTGAGTTCATCCACACCCACTCCAGAGATGTGTTATAATATCTCTGAACAGGTTGGTTAGAAAATATTTATAATGATCTCATCCTCTGAATTACAGTCTCCAGTTTCCCATGACAGGCCTGTAGTTCCTTGGATGGTTTTGATGCCTTAAAGTTGAAGTATGGGCCTTGAAAGGGAAAGGTTCACAGGCTGTGAGATTATCTGTTGTCAAATTTCCAGGATGTTTTCTCAGGTGAACTTAAGGTTGGAACGATTTTTGGAAGTGGGGGAGGGTGTTTGGGGTAAATCCTCCTTTCTGTTGTATTCAACAGTTTGCAAGATATTGGTGTTAATGTCCTTGGCTGCTTGCTGACGCACAGCTAATCTGGACTCATTCGCTTCCGGTGGATCTAGCTTTGAGCTGTATCGTTGAGCAGATTGAGACAACATGGCTGCTCCATTGTGTCACTTCTCTACAAATACAAAATCTTTTCCAAATAAAAGGTTTGTGATCATGTCTTTTGAGACTTTGAGACATTCAGAGATTTGAATTCCTCAAAACGTAAACATGTCCCATTCAATGTATTGTACTTACTTGATTGTTCAATGATTCACTTCAGTGTGGAATGTTCTTTTATTCCCTTTTGTGGGATTGTCGATTGAATCCATAAAAGAGGTCAGGTGCCCTCGGGCAGCCATATTTTCCAGCTTTTCTGTCCACTTTTAGGGTTTGAAGTTCGCAATAGAATATATGCCAGCCAGGGCATGACGCAGGCATCTCCCAGTTTTTGATGAGATGTTCACCAAGGATATTTTTGTTGAGGTTAAAAACTCTCGCTCCGTTTATCCCTAGTTTTAATACACGAGAAGGTGGAAAACAAGAGCCTAAGTAACAAGACTCTGAAAATCACAGACTTCGGCCTGGCACGAGAGTGGCACAAAACAACCAAAATGAGTGCTGCAGGGACCTATGCCTGGATGGCTCCAGAAGTCATCCGATCCTCCATGTTCTCCAAGAGCAGCGACATCTGGAGGTATGAGTTTGTTGGTCAGCCTTGTTCCTTAAATCCTTTTTCCTGACCGTATCCTCTGCATTGAAAAGAAAAAATAGGGGGCAGTATGATTTCTTTGGCTAAGTATAATGATGTGGGAATGTACAGTACGGAGAAGTTGTGAATGTCTTAATTCATATTAGTCTGAGGGAAGGAAGAGTGAGGGTGAAAGCTAGCTGGCTGGTTACTGAATGGCATGTTATCCAGCTCTTACAAACCAGGGTGAGCCCTGGGAAGAACATGTGAAAGGGATTAAAACCTTTGGTAGTTCATGATTTCGAAACGTTAATTACATGAGACATTGATGTGGGGTTACAAAGTTGCCATTGCAATCCCTTAGACCAAAGTGTCTATGACTTTGCATGTATGCCATTTTTGAAAAAGTGCTGCCATGCACAGAGATGAGGAGTTGCACGAAGTTAACTAATGAGTGGTTCTTTGTCAACTTCTGTTTCTTTGTTTTCTCGCCCCCTGTCTGTCGTCTTCACCTCCCCGTCCCACGTCATTCAGGGTGAGGTTGTCAGAGAGGACATGACCAGTGGTAGGCATGGGGGTGCAGTCAAACAGGATGAGGCATGTGAGGCATTTCAACTTCCAAACTTCCCTGTGTCTGTCAGACAGGAAGACCAAAAGGTCATTCCCAGATCGCGGGCTCAAGAAATTATGCTATTAAGACACAAACTGCTTTCCTGCTCACTTATATTCCCCCTGCCACCCCAGTCTTTGTGCACGTATAGGTTTTGAAAATGTTTATTTTAGCAGTGGTTGTCCAGACACACAAGGCTCAATTGCAATCGACAGCTCTGGATACTTTCCAAACATAAAGCTCAGTGTTTATAGAGTCCAGTGCAAGTATGAAGGATGTGGTTCTTTGTAAGGCAAGAAGCTATATCAAAAAGTAAACATGAGTGAGGCGGATGTATTTGTCCATTTAAAGAAAGGTACGTCACTCAATCCTCTTGCTAAGTTCTTCAATGTCCCTCACTCTCATGTTTATACCCAACGCATCCTTTGCAGATTTATAGATTCATACAGCACAGAAAAGGCCCTTTGGCCCATCAAGTCTGCACTGACATAGCTACTACTAAAAGTGTGCTAATCCCAATTTCCTACACTTGTCTCATATGCTTGAACATTATGATATTTGAAGCGCTCATCCAGATATATTTTTTAAAGGTTGTAAGATTTCCAGCCTCCACTCTCTTCCCAGGCAGTACATCCCAGATTCCCACCACCCCCTGGGTTGAAAGTTTTTTTTTCCCCAAATCCCCTTTGAATCTCCTGCCCCTTACCCTAAAACTATGCCCTCTTGTGATTGATTCTCAGCCAAGGGAAACAGCTGCTTTCTCTTCGCCCTGTCTGTACCCCTCATAATCTTATACACCTCAATCTTGTAACACTCAGTCTTCTCTGCTTTAAAGAAAACAAACCAAGCCTATCTAGCCACTGCTTATAACTCAGTCTCTCTATCCCAGGCAATGTTCTGGTTAACCTCCTTTGTACGCCCTCTCGTGCTATCACATCCTTCCTGTAGTGAGGCAACCAGAACTGCGCACAGCACTCCAGTTGTGGCCTGTCCAAAAATAGCTGAACTCACTGTGATTTGCTTACTTTGCTGGTTTGTTCTATGATTGGATCATTCTTTGTGTGAAGAATACTTGCCCTGAGCTTGAGGCTTTTTTGAATCCCTGCCCTATCCTCAAAGCAGAGCTAGGAATTCAGCTGCCTGTATCATTGACTATCTTGTATAGGTCTAATAATGTTTTTGTTTTAAAGACGAAGAACCAACACTCTTCAGGTTTGAAACTAATTATCCCTGACTCGGGAACTTGGCTGTTCTGTTTTTGAAAAAAGAAAAATCACAGACAGAACAACTTTTGTATGGGAACTGTTCATTTTCTTGTCTGATGGGCAGACCCTTGCACCACTCCCGAGAGCGGGAAGCCAGGCAGGTGGGAGAACGTTATTGAGTGAGAGGTCAAAGATCAGGGGGTATGAACTTAACTTGCAGTTAAGTTCTCAGAACTTGCACAATGAATCAAGCTCACTGACAGCAGGATGTGGGAAACACTTCTCCTTGCTTTTGCATTTCGTGTGTGCTTGTTAAATGGCTGGCTCACCAGAATTAACTTTCCCCTTTCCAGTTAAGTTCTCTGCGAGCGGGCAGGATCCTGGCATATAAGAAGCATCCAATGGGTGACATGCTGTACCTGCTTGACTTTGGAGCGAGTTGTCGTCTCTTTGAGGAAAGATTGTCTGTGCCTTGCTGTGGTTGAGATCAGACCACAGTTGTCTACAATGCACAGGCCATGAAGGATGATTGAGTAGGGAGAGAGGGGAGTGGAGGAGTAGAGAAAGCTGGAGTGTCGCAGGAAATGGTGGGTAACCAAGGATGGCCATCTGACCAAAACAAGGTAGTGGACTGGTCTAGGAAAGGAAGCGGACTGACTGGGTAACAGCCAGAATGTTTACTACAGGCATCCAGACCGGGAACCGGTGTGTTGGCTTGCAGCAAGTAAATGCCTGACGCTTTAACTATGGAGGCTTTGACCCCCTTCATGGCAACAGTGGGGCATCGATTTCCTGCTGACCTCAGCCCAGCACTTGCCATGTTGCGTGTCTGAGAAGCTGGGAGCCATGTAATCATGTGAGAAAGACAGCCCCTACCTCCCACTCCAAGTGTCTCTCAATTCCACATGTCGTTGAACTTTGACTGCAAAATGGGAGTTTTCACCCCGTTTGTGGCCACATTCAGGAAAGATATAGTCAGTCTAGCAATCAACCTCGAATTCTAGATCTTTTGTATTACGTTTTGTGAGTTTTATGCGATTGCGATTTTTTTTTTTCACTAACTGAGCACCTTCTGCTTTTTCCTCAGCTATGGTGTGTTGCTGTGGGAACTTCTGACTGGGGAGGTTCCATTCAGGGGGATTGATGGACTGGCTGTGGCCTATGGGGTGGCTATGAACAAATTGGCCCTTCCAATTCCTTCAACCTGCCCAGAACTTTTCAGCAAACTGATGGAAGGTAAGGTGTCCACCTTAACTGGACCAGAAATGTCCTCTGTCATCCACACAACAATTCAAATGGAAAGCTAAAACAAAGGATGAGATGAGTTCATGTTTCCAACATCTTATTTCTTTATCCAAGACCTGCTGTAGGAGTTGAAGCCTTTTTTTGATTTAACATGTTTTCTTCAATATTGTGCTTCATTTTCCTTGCTGTTTAAAGACTGGTTTAGAAAATTGTCCTGGTAGAGATACTCCATTGTACAAAATATCCTAATTCCCTTCGTTATCCACCAAGTAGCTTCTTTTAAATATTTCCACTTTACATTGATATGAACTGGTGATGTAGCAATGCCCAATATCTTAGTTTTGAAAATGTTGCACAACTACATTGCGGAGGCTTTGCTAAACAATAAAAATGTTGTCCTTGTATTGTAACCTCATCCTCAGCAAGGAGACCAGTAGTACAAAATGGTAGAAGAATATGCCATACATGCCTGGAATGGGCACCGGAAGACATTACGGCATCTGAGTAATCCTGAACGGTTGAGAAAATACATTGTGGTTTACAAGGAATAGGTATTTCACTGAAAATTAAAGCTCCAGGGAAAGAGTGATCCAGTGTGGCTACAAAATAGGTTCAGGGTAATATTGGATTAAAAGAAAAGATTCATAATATTATCAAGAAGAGCGGTAAACTTGAGGATTGGAAGACTTTTGATAACCAGCAAAAGGTGACCCAAAGTTGAAAGAGGGAGTAACTAGAATATGTGAGTAAACTGGGAAGAAATATTAAAAAAAAAATTGGAAAACTTTAGACAAGTCCGTAAAATGGAAGAGACTAGTGAAAAGAAACTTGGGTCCCCTGGAGAGTGAACAAAGAACGAAGAACAGAACAAGACAGCACAGGAACAGGCTTTTGAGCCCACTAAGACTGCACTGACACATGATGCTTTTCTAAACTAATAAGCTGTTGCCTGTACACAGTCCGTATCTCTCTGCTCCCTGCCTATTGATTTATCTGTCAAGATGCCTCTTAAAAGTTGCTATTGTATCCGCCTCCAGCACCACCTCTGGCTGCACATTCCACCATCTGTGTAAAAACAAAACCTACCTCTCTCATCCCCTTTAAACTTGCTCTCCTTCACCTTAGACTGTAGTAATTGAAATTTTTACCCTGGGATAAAGACTCTAACTATCCATGCTATCCCTGCCTCTCATAAATTTGTAATCTTCTGTCAGGCCGTCCCTTCTATTTTGACATTCAAGTAAAAACAGACCAAGTTTATCCAATCTCTCTTCCTAGCTAATACACTCCAAACCAGGCAGTATTCTGGTAAAATAACCATGGATGCTGTAAATCAGAAACAAAAATAGAGATTGCTGGAAAAGATCAGCAGGTCTGGCAGCATCTGTGGAGAGAAATCTGAGTTAACATTTTGGATCAATTGACATGACTTCTAAGGAAGGGTCACTTGACCCGAAACGTTAACTCTGATTTCTTTCCACACAGAATGCATCCACTGATTCTCCTTTGTTTACACTGTTAATTACATTTAATTACATTTGTGACATATCACACAAATAGCAGGTTCTGACTCTGCTTAATTATCTTATTATTTTCCAATTGTACTGATGCCACTTCCTTAACAATGCTGCCAGACCTGCTGAGCTTTTCCAGCAATCTCTACTTTTATAACGTCCTGGTAAACTGTTTCACCGAAGCCTCCTTCTTGTACTGTAGTGACCAGAACTGTACACAATACTCCAAATGTGGCCTAACTAAAGTTCTATACAGCGGCAACATGACTTGACAATTTCTATCTGTCTTTGTCCTGCTGTATCCTCTGGCAATCCTCCTTGCTATCTGCAGCCTCCTAAATCTTTGTGTCATCTGTAAACTTAGGTCACCTACATTGTCCACCAATTACAAACAACAGGGGTCTCAGCACTGATCCCCTGCTGAACAACAGTGGTGACAGATCTCTAGTCAGAAAAACACCCTTTCACCAATACTCTCTGTCTTCTATGACTGACCCAGTTCTGTATCCATCTTACTTGCTCATTTCAGATCCCATGTGACCTTACCTTTTGTATCAGCCTGTTCTGAGTGACCGTGTCAAAGCCCTTGCTGAAGTCCATTAGACAACATCCACTGCTCTGCCCTCAATCACTTTTGTCACTTCCTCAAAAAACTGAAGCAAGTTTGTGAGACATGAGCTTCCCTACACAAAGCCATGCTGCCTATCTCTAATAAGTCCATAGTTTTCCAAATGTGAGTGAATCCTATCCCTAACAATCTTCTCCAATAATTTCTCTACCACTGACGTAAAGCTCACCAGCCTTTAATTTCCTGGCGATTAAGGAAAAATTAGATTGGGGCGAAAGAAATGGCTGAGATCTTAGACGATACAACCAGTCCCAGAAATAGTGGGAAAACAACAGTATAATGAGAACGAGAAACCTACAAATATTTGAGAAATTAATCAGTTTGAAAGGTGATAAGTCTCCTGGCCCTGAAACCTCACTCATGAAGGCATTGAAAGAGGAGGCTGCAGTGGATTGTGATTATCGGGAGTTCCCCAGATTCCGGATTGGTCCAAGTGGATTGTAAAGTAGCACAATGTTAACATCGTTATTCCGGAAATGAGCCAAAATTGGGAACAATAGGCCAGTTAACCTCACATTAGTCTTTGAGAAAACGCTGAATCAATTGTTAAGGAAGTGGCATCAGTCCACTTGGAAAATAATAAGATAATTAAGCAGAGTCAGAATTCTGCTATGTGTGTGATATGTCACTTTTTTTTTGAGGATGTAATTAACAGTGTAGACAAAGGAGGAATCAGTGGATGCATTCTAGTCGGATTTTCAAGAAGCTTTTGATAAGGTGCCACAAAGGAAGCAGTCATGTACCATAAAATTGGGATTAGGGTAATATATTAGCATGGATGGAGAGTTGGTTATGGGACCAAAAGCAGAGCGTAGGGGCAAATGGGACATTTTTCAAATTGACAGGCTGCAAACAACCACGCAAATCAGGGCTGGGACCTCAGGCAGTTCCAATATATATTGGTGAATTAGATAAAGGGACCAGATGGAGGTGATGGCCTAGTACTATTATCGCTGGACTGTTAATCCAGACACCCAGATAATATTTTGGGTCCTGGGTTCAAGTCCCACCACAGCAGATGGTGGAATTTGAATTCAATAAAATATCTGGAATTAAGAATCTAATGATGACCATGAATCCATTGTTGATTGCTGGGAAAAACCCACCTTGTTCATTAATGTCTTTGGTTAGCGCTGCTGCCTCACAGCACTAGAGACCCGGATTCGATTCCACCCTTGAGTGACTGTCTGTCTGTGTGGAGTTTGCACATTCTCCCCGTGTCTGCGTGGGTTTCCTCCAGGTGCTCTGGTTTCCTCCCATAGTCCAAAGATGTGCAGGCAACGTGGATTGGCCATGCTAAATTGCCCATCGTGTTCGGGGATATGTAGATTAGGGGGATGAGTCTGGGTGGGATGCTGTGAGGGTTGGTGTGAACTTGTTGGGCCAAAGGGCCTGTTTCCACACTGTAGGGATTCTATGATGTAATATATCTGGGTTTGCCAACAATATAAAGCAATATGGGAAAGTAAACTGTTAGAGGGCATGAGGGACTGAAATTTCAGTTGCTGGAGAGAATAGAAATAGGAGCAACTGCGATTTTAAATTTGTATCCACAGAGGGTGGCTTACTCAAAGAATCCATACAGTACAGCCATTTGGCCCATCAAGTCCACACCAACCCTCAGAGTACCGCACCCAGATCCTCCCTGTAACCCTGCATTTCCCATGGCTAATCCACCTAACCCATACGTCTTTGGACTGTGGGAGGAAACGAGCTCCCAGAGGAAACCCACACAGACACGGGAAAAACGTGCAAACTCTACACAGACAGTCAGCCGGGGCTGAAACCAAACCTAGTTCCTTGGTGCTGCGAGGCACCAGTGCCGACTCCTACCACTTCTGCGAGAGGATGCAGTTCTGTGGAGAAAAATCCATGTTTTGGATCGAGTTCTCAAGTTCTGAGGAAGGCTCACTCGTCCTAAAACGGTAACTCTGATTTCTCTCCACAGTTGCTGCCAGATCTGCTGAGCTTTTGTGGCAATTTGTTTTTTTGTTTCTGATCCACAGTATCTACATTTCTTTCAGTTTTTATTGCAATTTTCAGTATGGTTGCGGGGAGGGAATGTTGTTTGCAGCCACCTTGAATGGTGGGGATAAGCACATGTTGTGCAGACAGTGAAATACATGTCAAATGCCTACACTTCACTGGATTGCTTCGGTTCGATGCTGAGTTAATTTTCCATCAGAAAGCTGTGAAGGCATGTTATCCCTGACCTGTTTTTGTGTCCCCTCCTACTTGTAGAATGAGGATAAACATTTTTATTGCGCTTCATACGTAACAGGATATGAATTTTGGCATCTTTGCTTCAGATTGCTGGAACACGGATCCACACTCCCGCCCCTCGTTCACCTGCATTCTGGACCAACTCACAGCCATCGAGGAGTCAGGCTTTTTTGAAATGCCGCAGGATTCATTTCATTCCTTGCAAGAAGAATGGAAGCAGGAGATCCAGGAAATGTTTGAACAACTCCGGGAAAAGGAGAAAGTAGGATATTTAAACTCTTCCGCCTTAACGTTTTCCACTCCCTCACCTCCTTCCCGAACCCATTTGCTTTCTTTGAGTTGGACATTCTCTTTGTCATCCACGTGAGAAACGAGTTAGGAATGTATCGTGAACCAGTTCACACGAAGTTGAACCAGATGGCACGTCCCTTTGTGCAATTCAGCACCGCTGGGTGAAGCAGTAGCAATACAGTGCATCTCTCTGTTGTGCTCCGTAGGTTTTCCAGTTTGAGAACAGATCATCACTTTCCAACTGAGTCGCTATGAGACTTGTCTGAAGATCAAGCGGCTCAGGGGTAGTGTTCCAATCTTCGGGCTGGAGGCTGCAAGCCCAAAACTTGGTGGTCACAGATGCTCTACCCTTAATGTGACCAAACAGGTTATCCTCTAAATTCCTTCTGATACACCTATGGCAGGTAGTAAATTCAGGAGAACATCCCGGTCAGCATGCTTACTGTGTAACCGCTCCCCTCAAGATACAACCCTGGCAACTCCCTAGTGACCTGCTTCATGTAAAACCTACCTGTGGAAACAGATGTAAGCGTATGCTATGTCTGCCTCTTATGCCACAGGGCGTGGGAAAAGGGAAGAAGAATCATAGAATCCCTACAGTGTGGAAACAGGCTATTCAACCCATCAAGTAACTTGATTCAGTTTTTTGAAGAAGTAACAAAGAGGTTTGATGAGGGCAGAATGGTGGATGTGATCGAGATAGAATTCAGTAAGGCGTTCGACAAGGTTCCTTATGGTAGACTGGTTAGCAAGACTAGATCATATGGAATAGAGGGAGAGCTACCTGTTTGGATATAGGACTGGCTCGAAGGTAGAAGATAGAGGGTGGTGGTGGTGGTGGTGGAGGGTTGCTTTTCAGACTGGAGCCCTGTGACCAGCGGTGTGCCACAAGGATCGGTGCTGGGTCCACTGTTTTTTTTTTTTGTCATTTATATAAATGATTTGGATGTGAACACAGGAGGTATGGTTAGTAAATTTGCAGATGACACTAAAATTGGAGGTGTAGTGGACAGCAAAGAAGGTTACCTCAGGGTACAAAGGATCTTACTCCAATTGGGCCAATGGGCTGAGAAGTGGCAGATGGAGTTTAATTTAGATAAATGTGAGGTGTTGCATTTTGAAAAAGCAAATCAGGGCAGAACTTATACACTTAATGGTGAGGACCTGGAGGGTGTTGCTGAACAAAGAGATCTTGGAGTGCAGATTCTTGGAGTGTAGTTCCTTGGAAGTGGAGTCCCAGGTAGGTAGGATAATGAAGAAGGCATTTCATATGCTTGCCTTTATTGGTCAGTGCATTTACTAGTGGAGTTGGGAAGTCATGTTGAGGCTGTATAGCACATTGGTTAGGCCACTATTGGAATATTGCGTGCAATTCTGGCCTTCCTGCTCTCGGAAGGATATTGTGAAGCTTGAAAGGGTTCAGAGGAGATTTGCAATGATGTTATGAGGGTTGAAGGGTTTGAGGTATAAGGGGAGGCTAAATAGACTGGGTCTATTTCCCCTGGAGCAGTGGTGGCTGAGGAGTGACCTTATAAAATCATGAGGGACACGAATAGGGTAAATATACAAGGTCTTTTTTCCTGGAGTCGGGGAGTCCAAAAATAGAGGGCGTAGGTTTAAGGTGAGAGGGGAAACATATTTAAAAGGGACCTAAGGGCAAAGGTTTTCACACAGATGGTGGTGCGTGTGTGGAATGAGCTGCCAGAGGAAGTGGTTGAGGCTGGTACAGTTACAACATTTAAAAGGCATCTAGATAGGTATGTGAATAGGGGCCAAAAACTGTTTACTGTTTTGGTGTAGCCTAACTAGTTTTAGCAAGACTTTCCAATTTTTATACTCCATTCCCTTTGAAATAATGGCCAGCATTTCATTAGCCTTCCCAAATGTCTGCTGAAATTGTATGCTAGCCTTTTGTGATTTATGCACGAGAAGTCTCAACCCCTTGGGTTCTGCAGCTTTCTGCAATCTTTCTCCCTTTAAATAATATTCAGCTCATCTATTCTTCCTGCCAAAGTCCATAGCCTCACATTTCCCCACATTATAATCCATTTGCAAGTCTTTCTACCTACTGTAGTGTCGTCATTTTTCTGAAAAAAATGTCATTTGTGGGATGTGGGTATCAGTGACTTGGTCTGCATTCGCTGCCCATCTCTTGAATGCTCAAGAGCGCAACGAAGATTCACATTTAGGCCAAAACAGGTAAGAACTTTAGATTTCCTTTCCTAATGGACATTAATGGACCAGATTGCTGATTAAGAAAACAACAATCAACACTTGAAGCTCTGAGCAGAGAACAGTAACTGTCCCTGGTGGTGGGCTTTATCTGGGACAGTTGCACCAGTATTCTTTTCTTTAGCTTTAACTCTCGCCAGTAACATCGTGTTTTAACCAGGAATTGCGGACCTGGGAGGAAGAGCTGTCCCGCGCTGCCCTGCAGCAGAAGAACCACGAGGAGGTGTTGCGGCGCCGGGAGCAGGAGCTGGCCGAGCGAGAGATTGACATTCTGGAACGAGAGCTCAATATCATCTTCCACCAGCTCCACCAGGAGAAACCAAAGGTGAAGAAACGCAAAGGCAACTTCAAGAAGAGCAGGCTCAAGCTCAAGGATGGCAACCGGATCAGTCTGCCCTCTGGTAAGTGACGCTGGTTCTCTTTTTCTTTTCTCCTTCCGCAACTTATCCCCAAACATTCTCACCAAATGGCAGTGATGGATGTTTCACTTGGTCAATAAAAGGGAATGCTAGTAAAAGTGGTCAAGACTTTGAAAGGCAGGTAACCACACTTGAGTCTCTCTTTTTCTCATGCCCATCTCTCTCCCTGCTCTCCTCACCATTTCTGTCCACTGCCCCTTCTCCTCCAACCTCCCAACCCTCCACTCCCGCAACCACAACTCTCTCCAACTCTTCTTGAATTCTTTTGGCCTTCAAATATCCTACAGATTTCCAGCATAAGATCACCGTGCAGGCCTCTCCCACTCTGGACAAGAGGAAGAGTCTGATCAGCAGCAAGTCAAGTCCTCCAGCAAGCCCTACCATCATCCCACGACTCAGGGCAATTCAGCGTGAGTACTGCAGTAACACCGTGGCTTTAGTGTGTGGAACGTCAAGCATCATTTCTGACAAGGCAGATGTTGTACATTTTTTTGATAGGAAATATACTGAAGGCAGCAATGAACCAGTTCATCAGAATTCGTCAGTACAGTTTGTGCTTTATGTCTCACTACTCATGATTCCTGTTCCTCTATACAATACTTATATCACCTAATACACTGATACAATTTGACAAATAAACTCTTAACATTAATGATAGGAGCAAATTACTGCAGATGCTAGAATCTATACTGCAAGCAACAAATGCTGGCGATCACTGCGGGTCAGACAGCATCCACGGAGAGAGAGCAAGCTAACGTTTCGAGTCTAGGTGACTCTTTGCTCTCTCTCCATGGATGCTGTCTCCAGCATTTGTTGTTTTCAGTAACATGATTTGCCTCACTGCTGTTTTCAAAGACATATTCCACATCTATGTTGTTATCAAAACTCTACAAAATGTATTAGAATTTTCATCTAAAATGTGTAGTAGCTAGTAGCGAGATTCACAATTGTAACATTTCTCTAGTTTCAAATGACTCTCTGTGAGCTTTGCTTTTATGTTCGACCACCCCTAGCCTTCTCTCTGTTTTAGCATACTCCTAAGTAGCTGCTGTCTATTAATGATAGTGAATGAGTCATGGGCGCCCAGTTAAAGGAGCTTCCGGGGTTGCTTATGAGGCTTTTTAGCCCTCAGCATGTAGATGGAGGAGTTATAAAAGGTCTTGATTTGCCAGTGCTCATTTAAGACACAAGATGGCACACCTCACAAAACAGAAGATATTCTATCAGCATAGTAACACAAGACTGCAGCTACATTTTTTGTCTGAGCAATAGCACTTTCTCAGATTGTCAATCGGACCCGCATCTAACATGCTTCATCTCCGGTGCTGACCTACTGATGATGCTGAGTTTAATAAACCAAACTCCAATTTTGCATTATCTCAGAGGCTAACCTGTGTGTGTCTCTCTCCCTTTCTCCCTTTCTCTCTCTGTCTCTCTCCCTCTCTCTCTCTCTCTCTCTCTCTCTCCCACTCCCTCTCTCACTGTCTTGCTCACTATCTCTCCCTCTCATGTTTTTTGCCATCGCCTATCTCTGCAGGTTGTAAAAAGCTAAATTCCATTTTTAATTTTAAAAAAAAAGCATTCTGTCCAAAGAATTTGAACACCGTCCTTCCATCTGAGTTCAATTCCACCTTAGACAGATGAAGAAGAGATCCCCAATGAAAAACAATCTAACCACTGTCACTGAACATTCCATCACAATCCCCAAATCCTCTACTGCCAACGTTTTGGGCATTACCATTGGCCAGAGGCTGAACTGGACTAGCCCTATAAATACAGTGACTACAAGAGCAGATCAGAGGCAGGAGTAACTCACTTCCTGACTCCCCAGAGCGTGTCCACAAGTCACAAACCAAGAGTGTGATGGAATACTCCCCACTTGCCCTGGATGGGTGCAGCTCCAACAACCCTCAAGAAGCTTGACACCATCCAGGACAAAGCAGCCTGTTTGATTGGCACCACATCCGCAAACAGCCACTCCCTCTATCACTGACACCCAGCAACAGCAGTGCGTACAATCTACAAGATGCAGTGCAGAAGTTCACCCAGGCTCTTTAGAAAGCACTTTCCCTTATGAACACTACCGTCTAGAAGGACAAGGGCAGCAAAAATACATGGGAACACCTCCACCTTCGTGTTCCCCTCCAAGCTACTGACCATCCAGACTTGCAGCATAAGAACAGGCATAGGTCATTCAGCCCATTCAGCTTTCTCCACTAATTAATACAATCATACTGACCAGACGCTTCAATGCCCTTTTACCCACGCAATCTCCATAACCCAATCAGCCGTTGGTAATCAAAAATGTGTCAACCTCCGCTTTAAACATACATAAAGATTGATTATCCATGGTCCGTTGGTGTAGAGAATTCCGAAGATTTACGTCCGTCTAAGTTTTTAAAGTAGACCTTGCTCAGCCCTAAATGGCAGCTTCATTATTTTTAAATTGAGTCCCTGGATCTAGACTCCCAGACCAGGGGAAATATCTTAGCTGCATCTTACCCTGTCCATCCCAGCAGGTATTTTGTGAGTTTCAACGAGATTATTCTTAGAGACTCTAGAGAATACGGGCCCAGTTTTCCCAATCTCTGTTCCCAAGACAGTCCCGCCATCCCGGGAAGAAGTCTGGGGAGCCTTCGTTGCATTCTGTCTGTGGCAATAATTCGTTCCTGTGGTAAGGGAATTGCATTTAGTACTCCAGGGTGGTCTAACCAGGCTCCTATACAATTGATCGCCAAATATATCACCGTTCTTTCAGTGTCACTGTGTCAGAATGCTGGAACTCTTTTCCTGACAGCATTGTGCCTACAGTAGCTACATCAAATAGACTGCAATGTTTCAAGAAGGTTGCTCACCATCACCTCCTCAAGGGTTTGGCAACAGTAGTATCTCAGCCAGCAGTGCCCACATCCTTTTGAATGAATTAAAAACAAAATGACCTCTCCTTTCCGCTCCACTGGCAGATGGTTTTCATTATCTAAATCAGTTTAGTTTTGATATAATTAATTAGAATTACTTAATTCATTTTGAATAGTTCTTTTTCATAAACAGTGGCTTTTGCTCTGAATTGGCATGCAACAAGTTCTAAGGTAAATTCAGATTTCACTCACTCTCTCCGTTCCATTGACAGACTGTGTTTACTTCATCCCGCACCCCTCCTCTATCCCACTCTGTATATGGAGTGCTACCTGTATCCCTCTGGGGGAGAAAGAAATCAAACAATGCCATTAATTTCTGTCATTCTCGATTGACTTTCTCAACAGATATCAATCTAGTTCCCTTTTAAACCTCAAATCACATAATTTGGGCATCTTTCCAATGCATCTTTTCACCACTTGATGCTGCTTTGATAACTTTTGCATCCAAACCATGACTTCATTTATTGAGGAGTATCATGGACCATTTCAGTTGTTAAAATAAGTGCTGAAAGTAATTTAGGATCCCATCTTAGTCTCAGAGTGATGTTAAACACCAGATTGACCATTCATAATACTTCAAGCTGAAAACTAGCATGTGAGTTTATTAAGAAGAAATGAAAAGAAATGAGCAAATGTATTCAATTTATATACTTGTTGAAATGCTGCACAGTATCCCGTCACCATGTCACCCTTTATTTACACGTGCATTGTACTTGACACTGATCCAGCCCCCTCAGCGCTAGCTCTCAGACCCTCTCTGCCACTCTTGTTTATATTTGTCAGCCAGGGCTCCCTGATTGAAGCAGGTTAACAGCCATTTCTGAAGAAGGGTCCCGACCCGAAACGTCAGCTTTCCTGCTCCTCTGATGCTGCTTGGCCTGCTGTGTTCATCCAGCCCTACACCTTGTTATCTCTTTTAACGGCCCCAATTAGGGAACTGATATTCTGAGGTCCACCTCACTGACCGCATTATAGTCACGACACTTGTCTTACATAGGTTGCTAAACAATAGTCACCCGTCGGGTTTGTGCAGGTCTGTGTGGTGAATATATCATGCAGGAGATATGTATGGTTAGAAGTGACTGGAGTGCTGTACTAACCCCAACCTGAATAACCAAACTGTAGATAAAGCAACTGGAACGTAGCCTTAGTTATGTCTCTACGACAAAGGAATGATTTCAGAAAAATAACGTTCTCTTTATCTTAACAAATTTGTCAAGCAAAAGTAGTTTTCAAGAGTCCAGTGAAGCCCTATGGGTAACTTATCACATATCCAACAGGGGCTCCCATTCAGCCTCTGTTCAAAGTGGAGAATTGCTTCGGTATTCAATTCAGGTTATGATCAGGGTCCTTAATTTTTGCACTTTTCAAGAGTTAATTGACTTTCTACATTGAGCACAATTAATTCCTGAACCCAAACAACACCATGTGAAAACTGCACTGGCTTTCTGTTATCCTACTCTCATTCCTAAAGTTGGCCAGCTAGATTTTGAAACAGCAAGCTCACTTTGAATTGCATAGATATACAGCTATCAGATAACAACTGCTCTCCCACCCTCACAGTTGATATTTCAATCTAAGACTTGGAGAAACCAAACAGATCCAAAACCCCTCCAATTAATCCAAAATACACAGCCAACAGCTGCCCCTGGAATTTGCTGGGAATCTATTTCGGAAACAGCCCATGGCCCAGTTTAAATTCGTTTTATTAATTGATAATATGGAAAATCTTATCATTTGAAACTGGGCTGATTTGAGTTTTTATTTCATGAATTCTTACAATTGCTGTCAGCATTGCAATGCATATAATTTTGTGCTAATTAGCAAAGAGCCCTACTTTAGGTCACTTTGACATCAGGACTGATATCAGAAAGTTTTTATGTTCAGCATTCGATCTGACAGATGGAATGGATTTTGGGTTCTGAGGAAAGATACAAAATTTGAGGGTCATTCAAAAGCCAGTTGGATATTATAGCTCAAATGGCAAAGAGAAATGAGAAGCTGAGGGAATTTTTTTCATTGTCTACACTTCAATTAGCTGAATGGTTTTATTCCTCTTTATTTGTGGTTTAAATGTGGGACCATCTCAATGTTGCAAACATGGCCAGAATCGGCAAGGGTAATGTCGCTCTGGTGCATTGGCTTAGAGTGGAATTGGTTTTGACACGTGTGACAAAGGCACGTTGTTGAAGGAGAGTTAATGACCGTACTGATAAAGCACCAAAATATCTAAATAAATTAAGTTTCAATTAATCTTCCAACACTAAGAGAAAGTATATTATCTTTAAAGACAAAACAGAAGTGACTTCAAATGGTCTTTAATTGGAAGAAATAGAAGGTTAAAAAGTCAATATTTAATTCAGTTATTATGATCTAAATTCCACGTGATATAAAGAGCGTTTTGCAGCTTATGTTGTGCACTTCCATTATTTTTGCTGTGAAAACCAGCAGTCAACCTTGCAACTTGCGTTCTTCTGGATGTTGCCTGCCTAGTCCTGTAGAATTAATGTTTGAAAACGCTGACAGAAATGTGCAACTAGTATCCTGAGTCAGAGATAGAAAAGAAGCACTTTGGGGATTACCACTCCTGACTGGTATCCCAACAGCCTCTGCTGAAAATGCATGCGTGGTAACATTGGGGTGGGATCAGGATAAGCTGTGAAGTTCCATTCTTTCCCTGTGGTCAAATAGTCAACAGATCAGCAGTCTCTGGGTTTGCATCCATTGAATAACAATGTGATGGGTGGGTACCAGAAGACCTCCAAATTGTGCATTTTTTGGGAAAATTTGGGAAGGAGATCATGATTGTCAGGTAATAGGGCTCTGATGCTTGGTAGACGGCATCTGAGCTGTATGTGATCCTTTAGCGAGCCGTGCTAAATGTATTCCATTGCTGGACAATTCGTACGTTTTTGTATAAAAGTCTTACATGTTGAATAACATTAAATTATTTCACCAGTGACTGATATGAAACTACTGGGATAAACGGCCATCTTTTTAACCTCTTCATAGTAACACCAGGTGAAAGCAATAAGACCTGGGGCCGCAGTTCAGTGTTTCAGCGAGAGGAATGTGATGAGGACGAAAAGAAAGGGCAGAAAAAGAAGGGCTGGACGTGGGGCCCCAGTTCTTTACATCAAAAGGATCTCGCTGGTGGGGAAGATAGGTAAGACTAAAGCATTGTACAATATCAACTCTATCTGTTCACATTGTTTGTTGTCATTCTACAATGTTGCAGTGATGGGCTTGCTCCAATTTCTAACAAACATTTTTCCAATTACCTTCTGAGGGAAATTTGTAGGTTTTTGACTGCAAAGAATTATTTTTAGGATAACTTGGTGACCTCCAGCAGTGCATTGCAATAGAGGGACAGTGGGTCAGAGATAAACTTCAATATTGACCCTGAATCTTACACATAGTAGCTTCTTACAAGTGTGACAGCCCCTCAGTTTACAACAGCAACATAGTACAATGTTCCAAAACTCTTTAAAGCAGTGTTATCAAATAAAATTTGAAACCAAACCATAGAAGGAGGTATTAGAGCACATACACAACAGCTTCATCAAAGAGGTAGATTTTGAGGAGCATCTTGAGAGAGGCAGAGTAATGGGAAGGAATTGCAGAGATTACGGTCTTGGCAGCTGAAGGTACGATTAGTAATTTTGAGAAAATCAATTTTGTTTGCAGTACTCCAGATGCAATTTCACCAACTCCTGTGTAACTGAAACATAACCGTCTGTCTTACGTATTCAATTCCCGTTGAAATAAATGATGACATTCAATTAACTTTCATAATTAATTGCTCTACCTACATTCTTGCCTTTTGCAATTCGTGCACTAGGATAGCGAGATCCTTCTGCATCTCTGAGCTCTGTGATCTCTTACCATTTAGATAATATGCTTCCTTTTTCCTGCCGAAGTTAAGATTTATAACTGTTTTCCCACATTATACCCTATTTGCCAGATCTTTGCCCATGCACCTAACCTATCCATATCCGTTCGTAGCCATCTTATTCCCTTTTTACAACTTACTTTCCTACCTATCATTGTGGTGTCAGCAAACTTTCTGATCAAACCTTCTGGTCCCTTCATCTGAGTCATTTACATAAATTATAAAAAGTTGAGGCCCCAACACTGATTCCTGTGGTATACCACTCATTACAAATTACAAATAGAAAATGACCCCTTGTGCCTATTTTGTTCCCTATTAGTTATCCAGTCTTCTTTCTATGGCGATATGTTACCCACTGCACTGAGAGTATTTATTTTCTGCAATAACCCTTGATATGACATCTTATTGACTATCTTCAGCAAATCTAAGTACAGTATATCCACTGGCTCCCTTTTATTCATGTTACTTCTTCACATAAATTAATATGTTCGTTAATCATGATCTCCCTTCCTTTCACAAGCCATATTGACTGCCTGATTATTTTGAAATTTTGTAAATGCTGTGCTATAATGTCTTTAATAATAGTTACTAACATCTTCAGATGTTAAAGGTAAGTGGAATGTCGTTTCCTATTTCTATCTCCTATCCTTTTTGAATAATGGAGCTACATCTGCTATTGTCAAAACAAATGGAATGTTCTTGGAACCGAGGGAGTTTTGGAAAATTAAAACCAATGCATCAGCTATCTCACTAGCCTCACTTTTTTCAGACTCTAAGATGAAGTCTATCAGTACCCGAGGATTTGTCAGTCCAGAGATCAGTGCCACTTCCCTGGTATTATAATTTTCTTCAGTTCTTCCCTTTGTTCCATTTCTTGATTTTGTCACAAATGCAAAATAACTGGTCCCTTCATCTGTCACTTCATATTTTCCATGATTAATTCTGCGGACTCATTTTCTATAAGACCAGTGTTATCTGTGTTAATGGTCTCCTTTTCTATATATCTGTAGAAATGTTTACTATTGTCACCCCTTGATATTCAATGGCATCACCATTCCCCCATTATCAACATCCTGGGTGTTATCATTGGCCAGAAATTAAAGTAGAAAAGCAATATAATTGCAGTGGCCCCAAGAGCTAGGAATCCTGCAGTGAGAAACTCACTTGACTTCCCAAAGCCTGTCCACCATTTACAAGGCACAAGTCAAGTATCCTTATCAGACTGATGAATGGACTCTCTAGCCTCAAGCAATGCGGATCCTGCTAACATTGATCTCGTCTAGCACACGCCCTGTGCACCATAACCAGTATGCCTCTGTCTAAGTCTTTTTGATCCATATATTCTTGCTTACTTTCATCTGCCTGTACTGCTCCTAAAAAATAGGGTGTTCACTGTACTTTGATTTATTGTCACGTATACCAATGCGATGGAATACTCCCTACTTACCTGGATGAGTGTACCTCCAACACCAGTCAAAATGTTTGACACCATCCAGGACAAAGCAATCTGCTTGAATAGGCACTGCTTCCACAAAAAAAAATCAGTCCTTCCATCACCTACACAAAGTTGCAACAGTTGTGTACATTCTACTAGATGCACTGCAGAAATTCCCCAAGAGTCCTTAAGACAGCAGTTTTCTAACCTACACCACTACAATGTAGAAGGACAAGGGCAGCAGATATGCAAGTTTCCCTCCAAGCCACTCATCATCCTAACTTTGAAATATGTCATTGTTCCTTAGGTGTCACGGGGTCAGAATCCTGGAATTGTCTCCTTAATGCATTGTGGGCTTATCTTGCAGCAAATGGGCTGGAGCAGTTCAAGAAGGCAGCTCACCACCACCTTCTCAAGGGCAACAAGGGATTGGAAACAAATACTGACCTAGCCAGGGAATGCCACATCCCCTGAATAAATACATATTTTTCAAAAAAGCCATTTTTGGATTTCTAAGTGCTAAATTTTCTCACACTTTTTTCATTTTCCCTCTTGATTAATCTGGTTTTTACAGTTGATATATAGATTAAAATCCCCCATGATTCTGAGTATTGCTGTACCTTTCTGACAAGTTCCCATTATGCTGTCCTTTATACTCCATCCTACCATGTTGTTACTGTGAGAGGGCTTGTACACTCCAGCAATTTACTTCAATAATTTCTCCTCTCTGCACAATTCACTTCTAATCCTGGTTTCCTGAATGTAGGTCATCTCTCTTAATGATGGTATCAGCACAATAAATTAACAGAGCCTCCTGGTCTACCTATTCCGAGCTTCCTGGCTTTTCTAAATCTCACGTGCTGTTCAATATTCAGGTTCCAGTGTATGCCATCCTGCAGTCTGGCCATCAGGTCGTACTTACTTATTTATGTGAGTTTGTTTGCGCCATCAAGTCATCTGTTTCGTTTTGAAAGCTATGTGCGTTGGGCTAGAGAGCTTCAGTTTTGTTTACTTTATTATTTTTATAACCACTAGTCTTATCAGTTGATTTGCTTGTAGATTTATACTTTCTATCTCTGCCTATCATGGTCTTTTTATAATTTCACATATTAATACTTTTCTCTGTTGCTTTATTTCTACTCTTTAATTCACCACATCTTCCCAAATTTCAACCCTTGCCCACACTATTTCATTCAATACCCTCTCTATTTCTCTCTGTTTTATTTCCACAGGCAGTAACCTTTGGGTAGCTGTCCAGCTGTAGATTGTATACTTCCTAAGTTGTTTGAGTGCTGCTATCGGTGTTTTAAACATAATCCATGAGATAAATAGGGTGAAACTGGTACACTATTAGAACAACAACAATAATAATAAGTTATCACAAGCCTTCATCACTCTGTTGTTATTGGCATCAAAAAAAAATGGGGTGTGGTTGTGGCGAAAGTTAGATTTCATCTCTGGTAGATATACAGAAAATTGCATTCACTTTGGATCATCCAGAGCAAGGGCCACGCATAACGGATTTTCACTAACAAATTAAATGACCAAATTCATGAGCATTTATCGAGGAAAGCAATAAAATATTTGCAGATGCTAACAGTCTGCAAATGGAGACAATGCTGGAAAAGACCAGCAGATCCAACAGTATATGGGGAGAGAAACAAAGTTAACATTTCAGGTCAATGCATTTTCTGTTTCTACTTATCATTCATTCATTCGAATATCAAATCACTGCTATGACATGCGTTGGTTGAGCCAAATAATGGAAAGGAAGCTCAGGACAAAGAACGATAGGATATTCTGACACTGTAAGGTGAACTAGGGTAGTAGAATGCTTATATAGAACATAAATATTGACATAGAACAGGCAGAGTGAATGGCCTTGTACTGCATTCTAAAGTTTTTTTGTAATGCAGATTTCAAACCCAGAAGGGGTGCAAAACTGGGTTAATACAGGAATGGGAGTTATATCTTGGAATCCCGACATTATTACTCAATCACAGAATGAGGGCATCACTGGCTAGGCCAGCATTTATTGCCCATCCCTAATTGCCCAGAGGACAGTTAAGAATCTACCATATTGCTGTGGGTCTGGAGTCACTTGTAGGCCAGACCAGGTAAGGATGGCAGCTTCTGTCCCTAAAGGACATTGGTGGACCAGATGGATTTTTCCCGACAATTGACAGTCCAGCGATAATACCACTAAGCTGTTGCCTCTCCAGAATGTGTTTTTGCAAAGTCATTGAAAACCTTAGTTATTCATGGATCCATATTACAAAATAGAATTAAGAATAAAATTTGAGTACCATCTAAAATCCCAGGTGTCTCAATTTACTTTTTAAAAAATTAATTTACTAATTTACTTGCAAAATATTTAAAATCAAATAGAAGATTTACCCAACAAGTCGTGATGCAGCTTGTGTGATTCAGTCCCTATCATAAGTCAGTGTGGCCTGCAATTGAGTGGGTGGGAAGGAGAAGAAATAAAATGCATAAATTGTGCACAGTGTTACTTATCCTAAAGGTTTACACTCAAGACTTGATTTAATTCTCAAACCTCAAAATAAATCTTTCTCATTTTTATCTTTGAGCAAATGATATTTTAATCAATTCTGCACAGGCAGACTTAAGTGTTCAGAGATTTCTTGTTTTGCTTGAAGGTACAATATTTTGTTTGCTGCGTTTCCAAAAAACCTTGTCAGCGATCACGTTCAGCATTTTTTTCAGAAGAAATTGAATTTTCCCCAGATGGGAAAGATGCATTAGAATCAGGAATTGTCCTATGATTGTTCGGAATATTTAATTGAATTTAGAAACTGTTGAATATGGTAGGTACTTTGTGTTTGTAAAATTGGAGGTTGGCGTTTAGCAGAAAGGTCAATGACGTACTAATTTCTGTGAATATTCATCAAATTAAGGACAGAGTTTGCTTTGGGGACTTCATTCTCTTCTGTGTTGCTTCTGGACACAGAACCAGATGATGTAAATTGATTTGGAAGTTAACCTGAAATAAACTTTAATAGAAGATTCCATTCTAAGTGTGGCCACAAAGAGTTGCAAGATGTACTTATAAGATGTAGAATGGACATTGGTCTAGTTCAGACAGAATTAACTTTCCCATGCTGTAGATAAATTCAATGCTAACTGTTTAAAAAAAAAACATAATTTAGAAGGAACTGTGCTACTTGAGAAAATGAGATTTTTAAAATTTATATGGGCAAGGTCAGCATTTATTGCCACATCCCTCATTCCACTTTGAGGGCAGTTAAGAGTCAACCACGTTGCTCTGCATCTGAAGTCACACGTAGACCAGACGAGGGAAGGATAATAAATTCCCTTCCCTAAAGCAAATTAGTGTACCCAGTGGGTTTTTGTGGTAATCAGTTATAGTTTGGTGGCCACCATTACTGAGATTAGCATTCATTTCGGAATTTTTTTTGTCTGATCAATTGGATTTAAAGTCCAACAGCTGCCAAAATTAAATTTGAACCCTTGACCCCATAGCATTATCTGTCTTACCCCAACAATGT
This sequence comes from Rhincodon typus, assembly GCF_021869965.1. NCBI lineage: Eukaryota > Metazoa > Chordata > Chondrichthyes > Orectolobiformes > Rhincodontidae > Rhincodon > Rhincodon typus. The sequence continues at coordinate 69,322,479 of NC_063339.1, read as the reverse complement.
TCATTAAAGTGAAAAGATGTTGCTATCCCAAATGTGGTCTTCATTGCACCTTTGGCAAAGTTTTTCATCTTGTACTGATCAGGACAAAATACAAGATGCCATGGAGAATACACCCATTAATGCTGATTAGCAGTTAACTGCCAAGCTTTGTTAACGATCAAGAAAATAGTTCAATCAAACAACGTCTACTTGTTAACCAATCAGCGCTGACTTCCCATGAATATAAATATTGTTTATGTTGTTTATTTGTATATATTGGTGGTACTGAAATTGACCTGATTGATGCAAGCTGAACAGCTTTAACAAAATGTTTCTTTTTTCAGCAATTCTCAAAATGAAAAGTCATTTTTTTTTTTCTGCAGCGCAGCTTCAGTCATTTTATGGCTGTAACTCCATTTCAAAGCTTGAAAATTACCATGACCCCACAGTAGCAACTTAGTCTGGAGAAATTTGGAGTGGGGTGGTGAGAATGGTGTGTTACTGGGGAATCCAGGATGAGGTTACAAGGTGGGATGCAAAGCCTTTCATCTTAAGGGTTTTTTGAAAACCTATATTTGCACTGGCTTTTTCGGAGCAGGAATTGGGTGCAGACATGATGGGTCGAATGGCCTATTTCTGCACTGTAACAATTCTGTGATACTGGCTCTCAACTTTCGGTCATTTAGACCACTGTCACCATTACAAAATGATGAGGATTTGAAGGGCCCTCCTGGCTGTCACAACAAGGTCAGAGATCCACAGCAGCCGTTGCTGCCTTGGGATTTGCAACTCCAAGAAAGTGAGGTCTTGATTCTCAGTCTGAGAAACCTTCTCCTAGAGTATTCTTGTAGAGTTCCTGTGGAGATAGCTAGTAGGCTTTATCTATTTGATAACGTAGTCAGTTTAAAAACTCATCTGTTCATCATGGCTCATCTATTCAATCAAGACTCTTCAATGTATCTACTTTTTGTCTGCATTGCAGCTTGACATATTTGTGGATTCATGATGAGATCTAACTGCGCAGCATTTATGTGCAGAATCAACTCAGTAAATGATCCCAGTATATTTTTCCTTAAATCCTTCTGCATAAAGTGTCATCATAGGATGGATTCAAAAGAACACTACAGAACAATATTAGGCTAAGATGACTTCAGCTGACTTGAGATAATTTGAATTTATTATGAATAATGTTTATTAATTGTTTTATTAAGCCATGCAGACTCTGACATTGTTATCACCTGGACTTCTGCTTGTGGGTCCAAAAATGTAACTGTCTGATAAATGTATTTTTTATTTGGTGAGATCTCATATTGGTGAGATTTTGCAATAAAATTTGCATGAAAATTGACAGTGCATCTAAGCCACAGTGTGGCATGTTACATTTTAATTAAAATAGAAAGCTGAAAGTCTGTAATTAACGTTTGGATGAACAAGTGCATGCTTGTTGAATCTTTTGATTGTTGTTCCATCTGGCTTTATTTAAGATGTGATTACAAAGCTCAAACAGTCAGGAGCTTCGCAGTTGAGTGAAAAATATCATCGCTGCATCAGATTGCATTTTGTTAATTTCCAATTATTTGCAACATTGACAACCAATTGACACGATTGTTACTCAGTGGAGGATTAGTGAATTGTAAGAAAAACACTCCATACCTCCTTTTACCTCTTAACAATATAAACAGCAGCCGTTGAGACCATTCACTGATATTGGAAGCACTTTTTTTATTATGTTCAGTTTCAGTGTGGGTAATCAAATTGTGTTGGGGACTTGCGAACTAACTAATCCTCTTGGTCTGCATCCTTAATGATAACAGTATCTCTTTGGATTGGTAATTTGTATGAAGAAAACATGCAGTTTATTGAACATAAAAATAGAAACAGGAGTGGACCATTGGGTCCCTTGAGCTTGCTCTGTCATTCAATGCAATAGGATTGGTAACCAGTTGTGTTAACAAAGCATCTTTCTTGGATATCACATCCCAGGGATGGAGCTGAACGTGGAATTTTTGGGCCAGGTAGGGACACTGACACTGTGTCACAAGATCTCCCAATCATAGAAGTTCATGGCTAATCATTCGATTTAATTCCAACTTTATGAATGCTCCTAGTATCCTTGATTCTCTGAGATGCCAAAAAATCTGTCTGTCTCAGCCTTGGGTATCATGGATAAGCTGTATTGTGTGCATCTATCTACTAATGGTCAGGAAAAACTGGGCGGGGGGGTAGCATAGAAAAATGGAAAAATGTCATCTGCGATGCCCATCCTTACTCCATGCCCACCTCTCACTGCCTCCAGAAATTTTGATTTCAGGTATGAAATTCCAGATGGAACCTCAGAGATTTACTACCATGGCTAACTCATCAGTTTTGACAGAAGACTAGAAGCATCTTAGTTAATGTGTGGCTCCAGGAGGTGAGGACATGGGATGTGTGTCATTGAAAAGAGGTCTACTTGCACTCATAACAACAGACAAACTTTATATTAAATGTTTGAAGCATGTCCTACAAACTGTACATATGCTGACAATTATTGCATTATTTCTCTTTCATTATTTCCGTTCTCCAAGCCTTAAACATCTGGTAGATGGAAACAAGCAGTGGTCCTCCAGTGCTCCCAATCTGGGAAAAAGCCATCGACCAACTCCTACTGTCCCAGGGTTTGCCAGCCTTGTTGAAATAGGTATGGAAAATGTGCACTGTTCTAAAAATCAAACTTTGTTGCATTGATTATTTATTTTTGTTTCGTTTCCATTTTTCACCTATTCTTTGCTAAAGGTGCTAAGTTTTACTGGGTTAGCTGTACCACAGTGATCAGCGGATCCACCAGTACATGGTTCAAATGGGCTGTCATCTCATGGATTGCATCAATGAGTATCAACAGGTTAATTAACCTGTTTTGGCCAGATCTTGTAGTTGAAGGTGAATTAATGGCTCCCAACATTCATCGCTTTTCCAGTTGCCCACTGAACTACATTGCAATGTGTTGGAATTAACAAGTTGTGAAACTCTGCCACCCTCTATGTGACAAGATAGGAGTGTATGTTCCACCAACCAGATGAAAGAATCATCATAGACATGCAGAATCTAAGTATATAAATTGCAAATTATGGGAGGACTCGTGTGGTGTACTGGTAGTGTCCCTACGTCTGTGCTAGGTCGCATGCGTTCAGTGTAGTAGAGGTGTGTGCATATTTCTGAACAGATTGATTAGAGAGTATCTGCCCCAGAGCTGCTAATATCACGGTTCCCTTAGTAGTTTGTGAACAATAAGCTTTTGATGAAAATATGCATGTTTTAAATTCCTTAGTGTGTGGACAATTTGAGATCTAGCAGCAGGCATTTTGAGAGATTAACTAAAAAGGATTGTTTGTTCATGGTCTTACACCTAAATATAACAACACAAAACTCATTCACAGTCATAGCCATACAACATGAAAACAGACCCTTCAGTCCAACCAGTCCATGTCAAACATAATCCCAAACTAAACTATTCCCAGCTGCCTGCTCCTGGCCCATATCCCTGCAAGCCTGTCTCCATATCGGGCAACCACCTAGAAACCGATATTCATTTCAAGCCCACCGACTCCCACAGCTACCTAGAATACTCCTCCTCCTCCCACCCACCTTCCTGCAAAAATGCTATCCCGTATTCCCAATTCCTTCGCCTCCGCCGCATCTGCTCCCAGGATGAGGCATTCCACTCCCGTACATCTCAGTTGTCCTCGTTTTTCAAGGACCGTAACTTCCCCTCCTCGGTGGTCGAGAACGCCCTCAACCGTGTCTCCCGCACCTCATCCCTCACACCCCGTCCACGCAATAAAAACCAAAAAAGAATCCCCCTCGTCCTCACGTACCATCCCACCAACCTCCGGATCCAACGCATCATCCTCCGACACTTCCGCCATCTGCAATCCGACCCCACCACCAAAGACATCTTTCCCTCCCCACCTTTATCTGCTTTCCGGAGGGACAACTCTCTCCGTGACTCCCTTGTCCGCTCCACACTCCCCTCCAGCTCCACCACACCCGGCACTTTTCCCTGCAACCGCAGGAAGTGCTACACCTGCCCCCATACCTCCTCCCTCACCCCCATCCCAGGCCCCAAGAAGACTTTCCACATCAAGCAGATGTTCACCTGCACATCTGCCAATGTGGTATACTGCATCCGCTGTACCCGGTGTGGCTTCCTCTACATCGGGGAAACCAAGCGGAGGCTCGGGGACCGCTTTGCAGAACACCTACGCTCGGTTCGCAATAAACAACTGCACCTCCCAGTCGCGAACCATTTCAACTCCCCCTCCCATTCCTCAGACGACATGTCCATCCTGGGCCTCCTGCAGTGCCACAACGATGCCACCCGAAGGTTGCAGGAACAGCAACTCATATTCCGCTTGGGAACCCTGCAGCCCAATGGTATCAATGTGGATTTCACAAGCTTCAAAATCTCCCCTCCCCCTACCGCATCCCAAAACCAGTCCAGCTCGTCCCTGCCTCCCTAACCTGTTCTTCCTCCCACCTATCCCCTCCTCCCACCTCAAGCCGCACCTCCATCTCCTACCGACCAACCTCATCCCGCCCCCTTGACCTGTCCGTCCTCCCTGGACTGACCTATCCCCTTCCTAACTCCCTACCTACACTCACCTTTCCTGGCTCCATCCCCGCCTCTTCGACCTGTTTGTTTCCTCTCCACCTATCCTCTCCTCTATCCCTCTTCTATCCGCCTCCCACTCTCTCCCTATTTATTTCAAAACCCCCTTCCCCTCCCCCTTTTCTGATGAAGGGTCTGGGCCCGAAACGTCAGCCTCTCTGCTCCTATGATGCTGCTTGGCCTGCTGTGTTCATCCAGCCCTGCACCTTGTTGTCCCTGCAAGCCTTTCCTTTTTATGTACTTATCTAAGTGTCTTTTAAATGTTGTAACTGTGCCCACATCCACCATATCATGAGCAAGTTCATTGCACACGCAAACCACTCTGTGTAAAAAATTTTCCCCTCACGTTCCTTTTAAATCTCTCTCCTGTCACCTTAAACGCATGCCCCCTAGTCTTGAAATCCCCCATCCTACAGAAAAGATACTTACCAATTACCCTATCCATACCCGTCATGATTTTATAAACCTCTACAAGGTCACCTCTCAACTTCCAATTTTCCAGACTATCCAGCCTTTCTTAACTCAAACCTTCCTGCCCCGCAACATCCTGGTAAATGTCTTCTGAACCCTCCATGGTTTATTAACATCCTTCCTATATGCATTTTAACCATTTTTTTTTTGAGTGTTTAAGAGAACAGGGGACACTTTTACAGAGTAGTGCAAAAATGCTATTGATTCATGTGATTGTCCTGTTATGGAAAACACATGTTGCAGGCCTAATAAAGAAGATACTTTCACTCCTGAAGGGTAGTTTAGTTTTTTTCAGGATTCTCTTTAAGAGCCGGACTTTCTGCAGGCCACAAAGTCAGTTTGTAAGCAGACGGTCCATTTGTTGTCTTGGTGGACCTGGAAAAGAAAGGGCTTGGTGACCGTACGCTGTTACAGCCTGTAACTCTTTTTGAGGCCTATGTATTCCTTTCCTTCCTACTTGGAAGTTAGGAATAAAATATGTCTTCACTGTGCTTAACAGTTTAGAGAAACCATTTCCTCTGGTGGATCATGTAGATAAAGGAGACTATTGATCATAAAGTTAGAGTTAGAATGCTTGGGACTGAAATCATGAAATGATTTCCCTCGCAAAGAGAGTGGAAATCTGAAATTCTCTCCTTCTCCATAAAAGTTGCTGATGCAATGGAAAAATGGAACTGGGAGTCAAATCAGCCATTATCAAATTGAATGAAGGAAAAGGCTTGAGGGACTGAATGGCCTGACTCTTAAGAGTTTTGGGAATTGAACTATTCCTGAGTTTAAAAAAATCCAAAGTTGACAATATTGGTGGGGTGTGAAATATGAGTGGGTGTCATTCATAAAGAAACCAGATTCAAGATTCTTTTCCTTTACCTCCAGAGCATGAAGATGGTGATACCATTATTGATTTCGATGCAACACTACAACAACCTGCTTTACACAACCAAGCCTACCTCGCTTTACCATTTGACCGAAATGATGGGGAGGGTGCTGTTAGTGACAACAATGAAGATCCTACTCCAGTGAACTCGGCTACTAGCACCCCGCAGCATACTCCCACCAACAGTACAAAACGGAGCTCGCAAAGGAAGAAATGTGACTTTGTCTTCCTTGGTTGTGGGGCTGTCCTAGCAGCAGTGGCTTTGGGATTAGATTTGCTTGAACTGGGGAAATGTCATATTTTGCAAGAAGATGTTGAGCCAAAGGAAGAGAAGAAAAAGAAGGAAGGCATTTTTCAACGCACCAGCCGATTGCGGAGGAGCACCAGCCCTCCATCTCGAAATCTCTTCAAGAATGAAGAATCGGTGATTACCTCCTTTGATCCATCTTCCTCATTGACATTGCTCTCATTATCTTCCATTTCTGAATGCAACTCCACGAGATCTTTGTTACGCTCAGATAGTGATGAAATGGTAGTGTACGAAATGCCTACAACCCCAAGTTCGATGAATGAGAGCTCCAAATTTATTACCAATCATCCTTTGGTTGATGTAACCATTGAACGCTTCAAACGTGACCCTAAGCAATCATTGACTCCAACTCATGTGACAACAACCTCCACCGCAGTGCACTGGGGTCACAGGCGAACTCCTTCTGATGGAGCTATTAAACAAATTCCTCAGACTCCGAACTGTATGCCATCCAATGGTGCCATGGGCTCTGTTGTTACAGGTAGGTGCTTGGTGTTTTATATTGCTCTCTTGGTGTTCCCAGAAATAGGCAGTTCAACCAATGCGGTTCCTTGAAAGGATTTGTAGTATCTTGCTCCTAACCTTGTAAAATGCAACTTTCTGTGTTTATTGGTTCTCATAAGTGCAAAATGTCCAATTACTTTGAATTCAACCCCGTTTTCTCCTTCGCCTTCCTACTCCCACTCACACACCACTTGCCCCAAACTACTCCTCAAGGCAGGCCCAACCTGTCGGTATGGGTTGTGGTTGGGTGCGGGGTGTAGTGGTCAGAGGAAACCAAACATTCTGCCTTTGTAACCATTCCAGTCTCCATGCAAAGAGACGACAAATCAGTTCTTGCACCTTCCTAATGAAAGCAACGAATTCCATGATCATACTTGCTGCATGGCTCTATTGCCGTTGTGAGTTGTGGAGTGTCACCAGAACACACAGATCTGTGAATACTTCATTCTTTGTGTATCTACATGTGTATTTGCAAACAATGGGAAGAACAGAGTTCTAATGTGTTCTCAAAATATTGCCACGTAGAATTTCAGTAAAGATATTTTTAAAGATCAATAAATGCACCTTCTAAATAATTTGGTGTAGTCCAGCACTTTGCATGATGCCGTTATCTTGTGTATTTGGACATTTATTACACATTACACAATTGTAACTTTGGAAAGGGATGAAATAGATGCCTGTTGGATGACTAGTTCTATATTGCCAAAAACTAGGAGCATCCAAGGAACTGGGCCACTGTTGTCTGTTCACTCACTGTGTCCAAAAACATCAAAATTAACTTATTCACTAAGGAGGCTGAGATGGAATAGACTCAACTAAAATCGGAAGCAGTTTAGGGAAGGGCAGGAAATCTGAGGAAATCACTTTTTTTCTTCGTAGAATCCCTACAGTACGGAAACAGGCCCTTTGGCCCAACCAGTCCACACCGACCCTCAGAGCATCCCACCCAGATCCATCCCCTGATAATCCACCTAACATACACGTCCCTGAACACTTTGGGCAATTTAGCACAGCCAATCTACCTAGCCTGTACATCTTTGGACTGTGGGAGGAAACCGGAGCACCCGGAGGAAACCCACGCAGACACGTGGAGAATGTGCAAACTCCACACAGACAGTCACCCAAGGGTGGAATCGAATCTGGGTCCCTGGTGCTATGAGGCAGCAGTGCTAACTACTGAGCCACCGTGCCACCCTTTGGTGGCCTGTTCTTCCTATGAGATTAAAAAAATGAAAATGACAGAAAAAAGAAATGTGTTATCAAACTGAAATACAAGTGAAAACCAGACTGAATACAGGAGGATCAGAGGGGAAGTGAAAGAGGAAGTGAGAAGTGATGTATTAGCAATCACATCCAAGGCTTCATCCATTTAATCCCCATGGGAGTAATGCAGTTAATGACCTATTTTTTTTTTGTTCCATTCCCTGCCATAGCCTTATAATTAGTGGCTATTATAACGGAATGGGGAAAGATACAAATTGGTAGGGATTAACATTTCTATTTTTTTTTAAAGGTATAGGTAAAATTCCAAGTCCCAGCAGGGATCCAACGGAAGTTCCTCGCCTGCCTGACCCCAATCTGGTTTTTCCACCGACTCCAAGACGAAGGAACACAAAACAAGATTTCACATTAGAAAGACCCAAAACGTTGGAATTTGTACCGAGGCCACGCCCATCTGCAAACCGTCAGCGGTTAGACACATGGTGGTTTGTCTCACCCAGCAAAACATGCAGTAACTCCCCTGTCAATAGTTCAAGCACTGAAACACCATCCAACCTGGACTCCTGCCTCAGCAGCAGTGGCACTGTGGAGGAAAGGCCCCTCTTTCTGCCTTACAGGCAAGGACTCGGTAGCTATGAGCGGACATTGTTAGACACAGATGTGGAAGGTCAGAGTCAGGATGGAACACTCCCACTGTGTGGAGCAGAGATGAATCCACGCAAGACAACAGCCTATGAGCTACAGCACAATTTCTGGTCATAGCAGCACGTGGTATACCGCACGAGTCCACAGAAGGAACTTGCACTGGGAATGCACTTTTATAGAAAGACTGGCTTGAACTGAATGCCACTTAATGTCACCCTAGAATTTTGCCGAACTTCAAACTTGGATCCGGGATCCACGTAGCCGACAATAAAAATAAGCAGTTGGATGCTGTTCAGTTGGGTTCATCCATCTTATTCCCAAAACTCATCTTGTACTGTACGTGTCCAAGATCTGTGTTCCCATTCCCATTGACATTTTGGCTTAGAATCATGCTGTTATGAATCGAGGCTAAATTCAAGCTGCATTTGTTAGTAGAAAAAAAAATTTATGTCTGTATTCTCCTGTGTTGTAACCTACTTAAACAAGTTCCAAGGCAAGCACGTTATCAGATGCTAAAAGCATAAAGCATGACCGATAGAGATTTATGCACCTTCCAATAAGCTATAAATAGTCTCGGATGAAGACGTGTTAAACCATGCCTGTTTTTCAAAAATCTTAAGACCATGCATTTCTTTTCCTCTCTGCAAGTCTGTTGTTCCTCCCATCCCAAATGATGACAAAAGCAGTAAAGGTGAAGAGAGAGAGAGAAGAAATTTGTGGCACCCCCACACCTCCACATTACTTAAGCTGGATGATCATGATTTAAAGCTGAGAAACTCAGCAGTTTTGCAATGCGGATAGTATCTGTGAAGTGAGTACACAGCTCAAAACTTTTTGTCACATGGACAAGTCACATGCAGCTCTCAACAGGCTGGTGAAGGCAAGGTATTCATGTGTTTTTTTTTTCCCAGTGGGTCTTGTGTCATCCTCTTGAGCCAACTTTTCTGAATCTGTTTACTAAACTCTCTCACCATTCCTGACGAGCACTCATTCTAAAGAGGGTTTTATTTTCGCATGGTTAGTGAGATTGAATAGACTTTTCTGCCAATATGTCAAACTGCATTGCCTCAGCTGAAGTAATTCTTGACTTATTTACAAAGAAGTCTGTTTCTGGACATCAACTGTTAAGAAAAGTATCATCATCAAAGTTTTTGGGTCAGCAATGCAGCTCACAGCTCCCCGGTCTATTGGTTATAATTGTTTTTGCTGAATCAAAAGATTGGGAACAAATGTTCCAGTGTTCATCTCATGTCCTTGTCTAAGTGACCACTTGTATTTAATGCTCTTTTTAAGTATTTATTGCACTGAGACCTTGAAGGTCAAAGATTGACATTATTAATAACATGTAATGAAAAATTGTCAGAGGAATGTTTTATTGTTAACTGTGAGGAAATGATGTCCCATTTTATTAGCCTAAAGTCCATAGGCTGGACAGTATTTGCAAAAGTTCTCAGTCCAGAAGTCAAATCTTTTATCTATGCCTTTCGATATAAGCCAGTGTTACTTGCTAGCTTTTTGTGGTGGCTACTTCCAACAATTTTTCAACAAATGACACCAGAGACTTAATGAGACATGGTGACAGAGTGGTTGCTATATGTGGGACTGATGGTTCTGTCTCCACTGCAGGGTTTTTTTTGTCCCCATTTGCTCTGTGAATGCTGCAATAGCCTTGCCTCTCCATTAAATTCCCTGTACTTCTCCTGGGTAGCAAATAAGAGGAGTAGATTTGTCTGCTACAGAAGAGTAAACTTGCCAAAGGCCATAATGGTGGGAAGCTGGGAAGCAAATGGTCTGCTAGTGATATTACGAGTACCACTGATGCAAGCCAGTGTTTGATGGGAGGAAAATGTAGTACATCTTCACAGTGTGTGCTATGATTTAGCAACTCCACAAAAATCTGCTAACTCACCAATATATCGAGCATTCAGCTACAGGAAACAATTTCTCAAAAGGCATAATTGAAGTGCATCGTTTTTTTGTTTCTATTTTCATTTGTCCCATTTGTAAGCGTGGTAACTTTGTGCGTGTAATTTATGAGTCAGGAAAATGCATCAGCCTTATATTCCCCCCCCACGCCCCCACCCTGCTGCCCCTGGTAACAGACTTATAACTTCCAGGAAGGATGAAGTGTTTTTCACAGTGGAGCATTTGGGATTCACAAGTCTCCCAGTTTCATAATGCAATGGACCTAGAATAAGTTTCGGCTAAAACTGACCACCCTCTTCATCCTGCCTTGAGTCTGTGCATTTCCTGCTGGTCAACGGAAGGTGTAGTTACAGGATGCACATATTGGAGTGCATGGATGTGAGTGGCATTATACTGTCTCTTTTATAGCTTTGATAGGGGAAAAGAAGAGACAAGTGAGGAAAGAAATGGGATTGTGGTCTTTATGCGGTTGAAAGATACTGTTACCTTCACAAACAGACATTCCCATGTCTGTCCAGGAATCCCATTGATTTATCTGGAACAACAATGTTAAGAACTAAACTGGATGCAGCAAGTACCTACTTGAACTGGTCATTTAAATACATCTCTGATCTGAGAATAGTACAACTTCTTGTTTCCTTTCACTTGTTTCCTTTGAAGGGAAGGTCTGTCACTTTTGTCTTTGGTTTACTTCAACTTTGTGCGGTTCAGGCCAAAGAGTAGATTGTGGAGTTTGACCATTCCATTTTTTTAAAGCCAACCTCATTGTCAGCTGGCTCTGGCATACAAATATTTTCCCTTACAAAGGCAAATGTCAAATGTTTTTTGGATTTGCCTTTTCCTTTGTTATCTCTTTCTGATTTTTAGACATTATTGGAGTGATAATCAGTCTGACACACACACAAACACCCTTAAACATACACACACTCTCTCTCTCAACCTC
>NC_063339.1:69285164-69310945 GCF_021869965.1 Rhincodon typus | reverse complement strand
TAGAGCAGATAATTGTGACTCCTTAAAATCATTTACTTATGGAATGTGGATCTGTGCACTAAAGGATTCTAATAGCATGCTCATATCACTGGCGTATAGATATTATTCCATATATTTATTAAAACAGAAGGTAGAGAAATGTGTATTTGAGACTTTGGCTGCAGTGATTTGTCCAATATATGTCCAAAGATCTCATAATGACTGGCTCATGAGTAAAATTTGTTGGTGCTGGTTTTGCCAGTGAGTGGAATTTATACCTTCAAACAGCTCAATGTCTCATTCTGAAAAAAACATCTTCTGTCTCTGATTTATCAGCCGATGTGCTTAATCCAACAAACCATGTGCGAATTCATTTAATAAGCTGGTAGTTCAAAACAGGCTGTCAACTATGAGTGCACATATTCGCTGGTGGATTCATGCTGCTCACCACTAAATAGGCAGTCAAGTTGCTTTAGTCCTGAGTGGCATTCTGTCTGTTTGGAACAGAATTTAACAACAAAATACAAATGACATTTAGCCACTTGTGTTAATGCTGGCATTAAAGATCAGTTGCACAGGGAGCCAGTTACAATGAACAACTACCCAGTAAATTTGCTCACTAGTACAACCTGAAAACGACTTCAGTGGACTGAGCAAAAATTAAAAGAAAGTGTGTAGAATAAGTACAAATGCATTTTGGAGATGTGAATTAAATGTTCAAATTCCTACATATGTGGAATTGTGCTGTTTCTTACTCCATGGCTTTTCTAGATTATGTAGAAGACAAGGGTGTAAACAGAATGAAGTCAGAGTTTGAGAGTTCTGATTGAGGATGTGGCTATAAGAAGGGCTACAAATGTGACTCCGCTGAATAGGTATATAACCTTTCCAGCAGAACCATTGCCCCATTTGTATGATCAGAACAGGCACTTGCTGTACCCATGATCTTGGTGTTTAGAGCGCCAGCCGGAAACCTGAAAGCAGAGCACTACCTACACTTTGATTTGACCCAGAAGATGCAATAGATTAATCTCTGCAGCAAGAATGGATGGCAGTACAGCTGCAACTAAATTCAAACCAACAGCATTCTACCAGCCTGCTTCTGAGTTCCTGTGTCTTTGTCTATTGTCTGAGAGCGAAATGCTGACACAGGTGATTAGTCTGCTAAATCTCCCCACTCAATCTCACCAGGGTGCTTTGATAACTGAGAATAGATAATGTCTGATGTGTCAATAGGATGGCACAAAACAATCTGTATAGAAGTGACTCTAAAAATTTAGTGAAATAATAGTCGATTGTGAGAATGAGGGATAATGAGTTTCATGGCTCTCCGCGAAACGACAACAGAATGGAGTGTTAGGTTTTCTTCCAGCTCAAGACTTGAGTAGACCTTGTTGAAAGAAACCTCGAAGCATTAAATAGAGAGGTCTCTGGCATATTTGATAATCCAGTCCAACTAATCTATTGTCAAATTATTGGTTAATGAGGAATTTAGTGTCTGCGTAATAGAATAAATACAGAACTGCACCTGAAATCACCAGATGCCCAATACTGCCTAAAGGCGAATTTTGGTCTGAAGAGAAGATTTGATCTGAGTCGTCCCCTGTTTGAAGGAAATGGGGTAAATTCTGTTAAAGTTCTTTAAATTAAGACAAAGGCACTTTATTAAGAAAGTGCAGGCCTTTCCACAGTCTGCTGTTAGAAAATTAATGCTGAATATCTTTGGATGCTGGATTGTCTCTCGATAATTTGCTCTTGAAATACTTTCACTGCTGCACTATTTGGAAAATGTAACTTGTAGGCGGCACAATGCAGATTAAAATTAATTGTCTGCTTTAACCAGGCAATAACTATGAACAATAGTTGAGAGCCTGTGTTGAACTACCAGCTTATTAAATGAATTTGCACATGGTTTGTTGGATTAAGCACATCAGCTGATAAATCAGAGACAGAAGATGTTTTTTTCAGAATGAGACATTGAGCTGTTTGAAGGTATAAATTCCACTCATTGGCAAAACCAGCACCAACAAATTTTACTCATGAGCCAGTCATTGAGATCTTCCTACCTCACCCCACCCTACCTCACCCATTTCACCTCACCCGCCTTCAATTCAACTTGGAGCAAGTTTTGATTGTACTTGCCTGATAGGGTAATGGGATGGACTTTATTGTGTCGAGTTGCTTTTGAGTTGCTTTCAACTTGTGTTGAGCCGTTGCTTTTATCAATGGGAGTTCAGAGTTGACCTTAAGAGATGGTGCGGAGGTCCTGGACATCTCAATTAGGTCGTTAACAGGCAGTTCAGGACAGTAACCCCAACAAATATACACATTGCCATTTTTTTATTACTATGCTGCCACTAGAGTCAGGATGCTTCCAGTGCTAGTGTTATGATTGTGAGTAGTTGCTGTGACCAAACCTATACCATCAGCAATGAAGACTAATGCTGAGATTCTCTCCTGACATGAACTGACTCAGACATTTTCCCCTTTGCACCATTGCTAATGGATAATGTTGCAGATGCCTCTTCTCTGTGCTATCAATGAATTTTATTTTGAAAGGAGGATTTGAAATTTTATATCTTTTGGTTAGCGGTTCCTCCATAGCCGTGGGGAATAAATGACAACATATTAAAGTGACATCGTTGGTCTGTGGAAGAGATGATGCTTTTCAACTGTCCTTCACCCAATCTGTCACTTAAAGCTTGCCTCCTTCATATTTGAGATGGAGGTTCACAATAGCGCTGACTGGACAGAGATTGTTAGCAAAATAAAATGGGAAAGTTTCCCTTTGTGATCGAACTTAGTTCCCCTTTCTTTGTACAATTTGGCAGATTATGCATTTATTCTTGAGGCTAATTCACTACTGAATGTTCTGTGTATAATATGAATGCTAGAAACACACATACTACTTGTTCTAAATCTGATTTTTGAAGATATAAACTTTCGTCTGATTTTGAAGGCTGTGAAGTGATAATTACTGGCTGATTAAAAAGGCTGTGTGCACTTGTTATTTTAAACTTTGGGTCCAGGTTTATACCATTTTGTGGCTTGTGGACAAGTCCACCCTGATCTTTATAATAATTGTTTGTTTAAATCCCTAATGTTTAATACTGTCAATGTCATTGGTGTTTGATGGTCCTTTGAAATGTAAGAAATATAACTTGCATTTTTTTTTAGCATTCTTTGCATTTTCAGGGGTTCCTGATTAATTTAAGAGGGTAGTTGGGCAACATAAAATATCATGCAACAAAAAAGAATGTGGGAGCAAAATATATGTTGTGTTGAATACAACATTCTGCTCCTGGCAATTCAACATCCACTTAAGTGCGAAAAGACTTCAGTGGGAATTAGGTGGTGGGTGAATGTTGAAAGATACAAATAATAAACGTGCACGGTTATAATTGCATCACCTGACACTAATTAGTAAATAAGTTTCTTCATTTAAAAACCGGGTAGCTAAATGACATTGGGATGACAAAATATGTCTAGTTAATTGAATTTGGGGACCAATAACCAGTGAGTAATGAAATAACTCATGCAAAGCTGTGACTGTTGGTGTTTTATTATTTTATCTGACTGCTGTCAGTATTTAAATTAACAATCCCTTTTTGACCATTATGACACTGTAGGCGTTTGACACGGACAACTTGTTTCTGAATCTGAACTACTTTGCAGTCAGTCACTCAGCAAATGCAAATGATTTGTTTTCAGAGTGTGAACATTTCAAAGGGGAAAGTCAGTAGACTCCACTTTGGTAGCCAATTGAATAGATGTGTTAACACAGTGTGGAGCTGGAGGAACACAACATTTCTGAAGAAGGGTTCCAGCCCGAAATATCAACTCTCCTCCTCCTTTGATGCTGCCTGGCCTGCTGTGTTCCTCTAGCTCCACACTGTTATTACTGACTCCAGCATCGGCAGTTCTTACTGTCTGTAAATAGATGTGGTGTTGCATATGCAGCAGGATGTACAGCAAGCACAGTCTATGGTACAGTGAACAAAGTCTGTTCATTGAACAAACAGAATCTATTTGAAAGGAGCCTCTTCAAACTGTAGCAACTAGAACTTGTAACTGAAACAACAATAATGTGACCTGATCAAAGGTTTTTTTTAAACTTGAATTTGGTGATTGGAAGGTAGTTACATAAACTCCATTCAGGCCAAGAATAGTGGTACCATATACAGTCAACTTTAAAGGGCAGTCAGCACAGATAAGGACCCCCTCCCATCCCACTCCACCCCATTCTTGATCTGGTTTTTATTTAATTCTTGTTTTCTTACACAGTTGGGCTGATTTGGATTTCTACAACACTGCATTCTGATTTGGATTATTGCACTGCTTTTTTATTATGTTGTTATATTTATTTGTTGAAAGTGAGAGAAATATTTTTCAAGCTCCCAACTGAATAGTCTGAACTGGTTTGGAATATTTGAGAGGAAGTGACTTTAACAACAGAGCAAATGCACTATGGTCTAATTCATTGCACAGAGAAACATTTGTATTTGCCATCCTTCAGACATCAGGAATGGACCTTTGTTATTCACATCTCTCTTTTTGATTTGAAGTGGTTACTCAAGTTTTTTGATGTGCCCTTCAGTTAAAATGACAATGATTAACAAAATATTTCATGGTTGGGAAAGACCACTGTCTTGTCTTGCCTGGTTGATGTAAATTGAGTCTGTATGTATTTTGCATTTTTTTTGTATTAAGTTATGGTTTAAGAGAAATAGAACATATATTTTTGTTTAAAAAGAATCAAATGAAGTCATTTGTTACTTTTGTTTTTTTTTAAGAGACGCCACTTAGCCAAGCAGGCTTGGTTTACTCACTAAACCTACTGTTGTTCAAACTGTTCAGCCTCATCTCCGCACTAAATATATCAACTTGAATAAAATTCTTGTATCGTTAAAATTGTGGCCACATGTATTCATTTTTAAAGACAACATTTTTCTTTCTTCAGTATGTGTTAACTACAGCTCAGATGGTAGTGCTTTTGCCCATGAATCAGAAAATTTTAGGTTCAAGTCCCACCTCAAGATTTTTTTTTATTCATTCATGGGATATGGGCATCACTAGCTGGACCGGCATTTATTGCCGATCCCTAATTGTCCAGAGGACAGTGAAGTGTCAACCACATTTCTGTGGATCTGGAGTCACCTGTAGACCAGACCAGGTAAGGGTGGCAGATATCCTTCCCTAAAGGGCATTAGTGAACCAGATTGTCAGGGAAAAAAAAAATCATCAATGGTTTCATGGTCATCATTAGATTCTTAACTCCAGATCATTATTGAATTCAAATTCCACCATCTGCCATGGCAGGATTCGAACCCAGGTCCCCAGAACATTACTTGGGTTTCTGGATTAATAGTCTTGTCTAGCTAGATAATACCACTGGCCATTGCTACCCACATGCATATAAATAAAGGTTGATGCTCGAGTGTAACGCTAAGGGACTGCTGCAAAGTTGGAGATGCTGACTTTTGGATGAGGATGTAAAACTGAGACAGTGTCTGGGTGACGGCGTGGCAAAGTGGTAATGTATCTGGACTAGTAATCCAGAGGTATAGACTAATGCTCAGGAGGTATGGGTTCATGTGATTGTGGTTTTTGGAGGTGAACTATCTCAGTCATAAGATGTCGTTGCAGGAGTTTCTCAGCATAGTATCACAGGCTCAGTCATCTTCAGCTGCTTCATCAATGCCCTTCCAACCATCGTAAGCTCAGAAGTGGGGATATTCACCAATAATTGCACCATGTTTAGTACCATTCACAATTCATAGACTCATAGAGTCATACAGCAATGTAACAGACCCTTCAGCCCAATTCATCCATGCTGACCAGGTTTCCTATGCTGAACAAGTCCCATTTGCTTGCGTTTGGCCCGTATTCATCTGAACCTTTCCTAACCATATCTTTTAAATGTTGTAATTGTACTCATCTCTAACACTTCCTCTGGCAACTCGTTCCATATACACACCACCCTCTGTGTGAAAAAGCTTTCCCTCTGCTCCCTTTCAAATCTTTCCCCTCACCCTAAGACATAGGAGCAGAAATTAGGCCATTCAGCCCATCGAGTCTGCTCCACCATTCAATCATGACTGATAAGTTCCTCAACCCCATTCTCCTGCTTTCTCCCCTTAACCCTTGATCCCCTATCTATCTCAGTCTTAAACGTACTTAATGACCTGGCCTCCACAGCCTTCTGTGGCAGTGAATTCCATAGATTCACCACTCTCTGGCTGCAGAAGTTTCTCCTTATTTCCGTTCTAAAAGGTCTTCCTTTTACTCTAAGGCTGTGCCCTCGGGTCCTAGACTCTCCTACCAATGGAAGCATCTTCCCAACATCCATTTTGTCCAGGCCAGTCAATATTCTGAAAGTTTCAATTAGGTCTCCTCTCATCCTTCTAAACTCCAATGAGTATAGTCCCAGAGTCCTCAAATGTTCCTCATATGTTAAACTTTCCATTCCTGGGACCATTCTTGTGAATGTCCTCTGAACATGCTCCAGGGCCAGTACATCCTTCCTGAGACATGCGGCCCAAAACTGCACACAATACTCCAAATGTGGCCTGACCAGAGCCTTATAAAGCCTCAGTAGTACATCCCTGCTTTTATATTCAAGTCCTCTTAAAATAAATGCCAATATTGCATTTGCCTTCCTGACTACTGACTCAACCTGCAAGTTTACCTTGAGAGAATCCTGGACTAGAACTCCCAAGTCTCTTTGCACTTCAGACTTCTGAATTTTCTCCCCATTGAGAAAATAGTCCATGCTTTTATTCTTCTTACCAAAGTGCATGACCTCACACTTTCCCATGCTGTACTACACCTGCCACTTCTTTGCCCATTCTCCTAACCTGTCCTAATCCTTCTGAAGCCTTGCCACCTCCTCAATACTACCTGTCCCTCCACCTATCTTTGTATCATCTCCAAACTTAGCCAGAATGCCCACAGTTCCTTCGTTGGGATCATTTAATGTACAAAGTGAAACGTTGTGGTCCCAGCACTGACCCTTGCAGAACACCACTCGTCACTGGTGCCATCTTGAAAAAGACCCTTTTATCCCCACTCTCTGCTTTCTGTCAGACAGCCAATCTTCTATCCATGCTAGCACCTTGCCTCTAACACCGTTGGCCCTTATCTTACTCAGCAGTCTCCTGTGTGGCACCTTATCAAAGGCCTTCTTGAAGTCCAGGTAGATAACATCCATTGGCCCTCCTTGGTCTACCCTGCTCGTTACTTCCTCAAAGAATTTGAACCTATGCTGTCTAGTTTTGGATTCTCTACCCTGGGCAAAAGACCTTGGCTGCTCACCTTTATCTATGTTCCTCGTGATTTTATAAACCTCTTAAAAGCTCTCAGCCTCCTACGCTCCAGGGAAAAGAGTCCCAGCCTATCCAGCCTCCTTTATAATTTAAAGCCTCCAGTCTTGGTAACATCCTTGTAAATCTTTTTTGCACTGTTATCAGTTTAATAATGTTCTTCCTATAGCGGGGCAACCAGAATTGTACACAGTACGGCTAATGTGGCCTTACCGGTGTCTTGACTCCTCAAATACTGTGGCAGTCCATGTTCAAAGTAGCAAGACTTAGACAACATTCAGGCTCGAGCTGAAGACTTGCCAGAGACTAGGTTCCTGCAATGAATAACTCAGCTGTTGATTTACCTTACCCTGTCAACCATCTACAATGCACAAGTCAGGAGTGTGAATGAAATACTCACCACTTGCCTGGAGCAGTCCATTTGGTTGGTACCTCATGCAACACCTTCAACACTCATTCCCTCCACTGATGTATGGTGATATCTACTGGATACACAGAAACAACTCAGCATGGGTCTTCAGCAACACCTCCCAAACCTGCCACCTCTACCGCCTGGAAAACAAGGGCAGTAGATGCATGGAACGCCATCCCATGAACAAAAAACTTTGCTTACCTTGATGCCACAAATGAGTTTATCTGTCCTTAAAATGGACACAAAGAATCTCACAAAATATCTCTCAGAAATCAGGTGACTAAGTCTTTTGGATTCACCTGGCATTTGGAACAGACCCTTCTCCAGAAAAAAAAATCATACAAGTTTTCTTTTTGAAATTTAATGAACATTTTCAAGAGTAAGCAGGGACTTTCTGGTGGTTTCCTGAAGATGTGAATAGTCCTCCGATCTCACCAGAAACCTGACAGGATGAGAATCATCCAGACTAAAAATTGAGACAGTTAAAGTGTCAATTACCCTGACTAAACGATAATGGATACCTCCATATCCCACACCCAGACTAACCTAGTTGCATTGTCTCACAGCTAATGTGCAATACACCTGTTGGTGGTATGATGACCATTAAATGGCATGATGATATAAAGATCTCTGTTTCCACCTCTTCAGTGAACTTGCAGCGTGACTCACTTAGAGAACCGACCAACTGTTTGCAATAGAATTCCTTCTTAATAGCCTAAACACAAGTGCCTGTAATTAGATGTGGTTAGCGCAAGCTGAAATATTGAAACTTCCATCCAGTTTTTGTCTAATGGGAGCTAACATAAGAATACTGAATGGCCTGAACAAAATGGATGTCGGGAAGATGCTTCCATTGGTAGGAGAATCTAGGACCCGAGGCCACAGCCTTAGTGTAAAGGGAAGACCTTCGGAGATAAGAAGAAACTTCTTCAGCCAGAGAGTGGTGAATCTATGGAATTCACTGCCACAGAAGGCTGTGGAGGCCAGGTCATTGAGTACAATTAAGACTGAGGTAGATAGGTTCTTGATTATCAAGGGGATCAAGGGTTATTGGGAGAAAGCAGGAGAATGGGGTTGAGGAACTTATCAGCCATGATTGAATGGTGGAGCAGACTTGATGGGCCGATTGGCCTAATTTCTGCTCCTATGTCTTATGGTCTTATGATTGGCTCATCAGGTGTGAATGCCCTACTGAAGGTAAAAAGTCCATCATTGCACCTACACTAGTTTGTGAGGGTAGATGAGATCAAACCTAACGTGAAAGCTTCATTCCATAGTTTTATTAACATTCATGTTTTGATCCGTGCAAACGTTTGGCTGTAAGCAATCATTGTGTGCAGAGACTGAGAGAAAGACCTTGAAACGCAACTGCTTCTCAATAGACAGACAAGTGGAGAGTATTCAGGACTTCTGCATGGAACTAGATTACTAAGAGTCACAACCTGACACATTGTAAATGTGAAACAAAGGAGTCTTCGCTCATTCTGAGGACCAATTTTGTTCAGTCCACCTGTGAGGACAACCTCAAACTATTTGACGACAGAAGCAATCACAATTCCTAAATTCTGACTTCAAGTTTTCAAGCTCTTCTGATCTAATTTTAAACTCCATATTCTTCCATACTTTAAATATTTGTAGCTATGTTTTAGGTGTTTGTCACTTTTTACTTGAATAGCTTTCACCAATAATTGTGCAATAAACTAACCTTTTGTTTCAACCATAAATTTGTGCTACGAGGTATTGCATAATTGAAGCATTAAAAACTAAAAGTAGGCTCCAAATAAGTTGGTAATGGACCACTCTGAGGATATACCTGCTGTGAACACGTCATTACTATCACTGTTACTGTGCAGAAAGAAGATTTTTGGCCCATCATCTCTTCACTGGTTTCTGATCATTTTGGCTTTGTGTCAATCTCCTGCCTGTTCCCCAATACCCTGCACATTGTTTCTAGTTAAATAAGCATCTAATGCTCTCTTGAATGCCTCAATTAAATCTGCTATCACGACATTTCCAGGCACTGCATCCCAACCTGAAACTGCTCACTGTGTGAACAAGGATTTTTCTCAAACCGCATTTGCTTCTTTTGCAAAACATTTTCTCATGTGCCTTCTTGTTTCCCTTGTTGACTGTACCCAGACTCCTCATGATTCAGAAAACTTCCATCAAAACTCTCCTCCGCCTTCAGAAGTTGCTGGAGAAGCTCAGCAGGTCTGGAAGCATCTGTCAAGAGAAATCAGAGCTAACTTTTTGGGTCCAGTGTTCCTTCCACAGAACAGATGATGGTTAGGAAAATGTTGGTTTTTATGCAGAAGATAGGGTGGGAAGAGGGTATAAGAAGTAAACAACAGGTGTGGATAGAGCCCAAAGAGAAAGAGGAACAGTTGGACAGACAAAGGAGTGGATAACAATCTCATTAGGAGAGTGAATAGCTATTAGTGACTAGCAATAGGTTGTGTATAATGGCAAGCTATGTGATAATAAGGCCTGGTGTGTGGGGTAGGGGGCTTGGATATGGGAGAGATCAGGCTCTAAAATTATTGAACTTGATATCGAGTCTGGATGGCTGCAGTGTCCCCAAGTGGAAAATGGGATGCTGTTCTTTAAGCTTGCGCTGAGCTGCGCTGGAACACTACAGCAAGTCCGAGACAGAGATGTTGACCAGGGAACAGGGTGGTGTGTTAAAGTGGCAGGCAACAGGTAGCTCAGAGTCTTTTTTTTTTTGTGGGCAGAAGGTAGATGTCCTGTAAAGCGGTCATCCAGTCTATGTTTCGTTTCTCCAATATAGAGGAGACCACATTGTGAGCAGCGAATGTAGTAGACTAAATTGTGTCAAGTGCTTCACCTGGAAGGTATGTTTGGGCCTTAATTTCTCAATTTCTCTGCCCCCCTTACCCAATCCAACCTATCTCCCTCTGAACTGACTGCATTCCGTGCACTTAGATCCAGCCCTGACTTTGTTATTAAGCCAGCCAATAAGAGTGGTGCTGCTGTAGTCTGGCGTACTGACCTCTACTTTGCAAAGACTGAGTGCCAGCTCTCAGATACCTCCTTCTACCTTCCCCTGGACCATGACCCAACCATGCCGCATCAGGCCATTGTATAAAAAATGGTCATGGACCTCCTTTCATCTGGTGATCCCCCCAAAATGCCTCCAAGCTGATAGTCCCCCAGGCCCTCACAACTCACTTCTACCTCCTTCCAAAAATCCACAAACAGGACTATCCTGGCAGACCCATTGTTTCAGCCTGCTTGTGCCCCACAGAACTCATCTCTTCCTACCTTGACTCAGTTTTTTTACCCCTGGTCCAGGCCCTGCCCATGTACATCCATGATTCCTCTGTCACTTTACTCCAGTTTCGGAATTTCCAGTTTGCAGGTTCCAGCCGCCTCCTTTACCATGGAAGTGCAATCCCTTTACACGTCCTTCTCCCACCAGGAGGGTCTCAGGGCTCTCCGCTTCTTCCTGCAGCAAAGGTCTGAACTGTCCCCACCCACCACCCTCCTCCGCTTGGCCGAGCTCGTCCTCACCCTCAACAACTTCCCTTTAACCTCCTCTCATTTTCTTCAAGTCAGGGGTGTGGGCATGGGTGCACACATTGGCCCTAGTTATGCCTGTTTCTTTGGAGGACATGGAACATTCCTTCTTCCAGTTCTATTCCGGTGCCCACCAACAACTCCTTCTCCGATATATCAATGATATAATCAGTGCTGCTTCCCTCTCTCGTCTGGAATTGGAGAAGTTCACCTATTTTGCTTCCAATTTCCATCCTGCTCTCACTTTCACATGGCCCATCGCTGGTTCCTCCCTCCTCTTCCTCAACATCTCTGTTTCCATTTCTGGGGATAGACTGGCCACTAATATCCACTATAAACCCACTGACTCCCACAGCTACCTGGACTATACATCCTCATACTCCACTTCCTGTAAAGACTCCGTCCCATTCTCTCAGTTCCTCCGTCTCCATCGTATATATTCCAATGAGGCCAACTTCGACAAGGGAGCCTCAAAAATGTCCACCTTCTTCCTCAACCGAGGATTACCCAGCTCCGTTGTTGACAGGGCTTTCAACCGGGTCTGACCTATCTCCTGCAAATCTGCCCTCACTCCCTCTCTTAACTGCCACAACAGCGAGAGGGTTTCCCTTGTCCTTACCTACCATCCCACCAGCATCCACATCCAGAAGATCATTAGCCGCCATTTCTGCCACCCCCAACAAGATTCCACAACCAGACACATAGTTACTTCCCCTGCTTTGTCCTCCTTCCGCAGGGACTGTTCTCTCCGGGACACCCTGGTCCACACTTCCTTCACCCCAAACACCCAGCACAGCCCCATGGCACCTTCCCCTGCAACCGCTGAAAGTGTAACACCTGCCTATTTATCTCCTCCTTCCTCCATATCCAAAGGCAAAAAACATACCTTCCAGGTGAAGCAACACTTTACCTGCACTTCCCAGAATCTATTCTACTGCATTCGTTGCTCACAATGTGGTCTCCTCTACACTGGGGAAACAAAGCATAAACTGGGTGACCACTTTGCAGAACATCTATGTTCTGCTCGCAAAAAAGATCCTGAGCTACCAGTTGCCTGCCACTTGAACACACCACCCCGTTTTCTGGTCAACATCTCTGTCTCAGGCTTGCTGCAGTGTTCCAGCGAAGCTCAGCGCAAGCTGGAAGAACAACACCTCATTTTCCACTTGGGGACTCTGCAGCTCTCCAAACTAAATATCGAGTTAAATAATTTTAGAGCCTGATCTCTCCCATGTCCTAGCCCCCTTCCCTACACACCAGTCTTTGTTATCATATAACCTGCCATTACATACTATCTATTGTTAGCCACTAACAGTCTCCATTAGCAGCAACTCATTCTCCCACCCGGATTGTTATCCACTCCTTTGTCTGTCAAACTGTTTTTCTGTTTTTGGGCTCTATCCCCACTGTACCTCCTCCCCCCACCTTATCTTCTGCATACAGGAATCCCTCCCTATTAGGAAATCCACTCCCTATTGAAGACCAAGATGTGCAGCATTCAAGTTAGATGACCCAGACTAATACAGGAAATTCAGATATGAGCTCCGCAAAGCCATCAGGGAGGCCAAGGGGCAGCACCAGACCTCATTACAGACCCAAAACTACGAAACAGTCTCCCACCACCTTTAACAAGGCCTACACAACATTACAGGATACAAAATGAAGCAGAGCGAGATAGCAGACAAAGACACACCTCTCCATGATGCGCTGTATGCTTTCTCTGCTCGGTTTGAGCAGAATGCCAACAGCATGGTGACTCTTGACCCAACAGGCCCGGGAACATCTGTTCCCTCAGTCACCACTGCAGACATCAGATCAGCCTTCGTGGAAATCAACCCAAGGAACGCGACAGGCCCGGACATGGTCCCCGACTGAGTACTCAGAACCTGGGCGGACCAACTGGCAAAAGTATTCACCGTCATCTTCAACCTCTCCCTCCTACCAGCCGAAGTCCCCATCTGCTTCAAGAAGACCACCTTCATCCCTGTACAAAAGAAAGCACATGCAATATGCCTTAGTAACTACCACCCAGTGTCTCTGATCTCAATAATCATGAAGTGCTTCGAGGGGCTGGTCATGACCCACATCAACTCCAGTCTCCCAGCCTGACTCGATCCCATACAATTCGCCTACCAATGCAACAGGCCCACTGCGAATGCCATATCCCTAGCCCTGCACTCATCCATGGAACATCTGGACAACAAGGACACCTACATCAAGCTCCTGCTCATTGACTACAGCTCCGCCTTCAATACCATTATCCTCTCTAGACTGATCTCAAAACTCCATGACGTTGGTCTTGGTTCTGCCCTCTGCAACTGGATCCTCAGCTTTCTGACCCATAGACTGCAATCAGTGAGGATAGGTAACTGCACCTCCTCCACAATAAGACTCAACGCTGGAGACCCCCTGAAGGACTCATCCTCAAACCCTTACTGTATTCCCTGTACACCAACAAATTCCGAATGAACGCCATCTACAAGTTTGTTGACGACACCACCGTAGTGGGACGGATGTCTAACAACGACGAGTCAAACTACAGAAGGGAGGTAGAGGGCTTGGTGATGTGGTGCAAAGAGAACAACCTGTCTCTCAACATTGGCAAAACTGAAGAACCGATCATTGACTTCGAAAAGAAAGGAGGAAAACACACCCCCATCTATATCAGGGTGGAGACTGCCAAGTTCCTCGGAGCAACGATAGCCAACAACCTGTCCTGGACTTCCCATGTAGATGCGACAGTCAAGAAGGCACAACAATGCCTCTTCTTCCTCAGGCGGCTCATGAAATTTGGCATGTCCACAATATGTCCTCATCAACTTCCTCCAGATGCACATTTGAAAGTATACTGTCTGTATGCATAACAGCATGGTATGGCAGCTGCTCTGCCTGGGACCATAAGAAACTACAGAATGTGGTGTGCACAGCCCAGACCTTCACGGAAGCCAACCTTCCATCCATGGACTCCACTTACACGGCTTGCTGCCGCGGAAAGGCAGTCGTCATCAAAGACCCATCGCACTCTGGTAATGTTCTCCGACAACCTCTTCCATCAGGCAGGAGATACAGAGGCCTGAACACACGCACAAGCAGGCTCAGGAACAGCTTCTTCCAGCCATTATTAGACTGATGAATGGACTCTCTAGCCTCAAATAACACTGATCTTGCCAACATTGATCTTGTCTAGCACACACGCTGTGCAATGTAACCTGTATGCCTCTGTCTAATTCCTTTTGATCTGTGTCATCCTTGCTTACTGTGATCTGCCTGGACTGCTTGTAAACAAACAAAACTTTTCACTGTACTTCGGTACATGTGACAATAAATCAATCAATTAATGTAAACTGACATTTTCCCAGCTACCATGAGTTCTGAGGAAGGGTCACCAGACCTGAAACGTTAACTCTGATTTTTCCCTTCACAGATGCTGCCAGACCTGCTGGGCTTCTCTAGCAACTACTGTTCTTGTTTCTGATTTACAGCATCCACAGTTCTTTCAGTTTTTATTTAGTATTTTCCTTAGTATTCTCCTCTCCGAGAAAAGCAGTGCCGAATTTTCTGATCTATCCTCCTGACTATTTCTCATCCCTGGAACCATTCTCGTAAACGCCTTCTCTATATTTTCCAATGCATTCACATCCTTCCCAAAGCACGGCACCCAGAACAGCAGTGTTGCAGCTGAGGTCTAATTCATTTTCTGTATACATCAGCGTAACCTCTCTGCTTTTGTGCTTTATGCCGCTATTAAGGAAGCCTAGAATACCATTTGCTTTATTAACTGCTGTCTCTACCTTTCCTAGCACATTTTAATGACTTATACACATAATCAACCAAGTCTCTTTGCTCCCACACACCTTTTAGCATAACACCCTTTTTATTAGCACTGTTCCTCCTACAAAAACACATTACCCCATACCTCTTGGCATTGAACTTCATCTGCCACCTATCTGCCCACTCCACCAACTTGCCGATGTCCTTTTGAAGGTTGGAACTGTCCTCCTTGCTGTTCACAAAGCTCCCAAGTTCTACATCCTTTGCAAACTTTGAAATTGTCCCTTTCATGCCAAGATAAATATATCAGGTTAAGTTAATTTCCTATGCAATAAATTAACACTGTTGTTTTTTTTTCCCAGTTATTATTCTAAATTCCAACTGGCAGAATAAAAAGCAAGACAGGTATGCATTTATGCAGTGCCTATGAGAACAGGCTGATTCAAAATGTTTTACAGTCGGTGGATTGTGATGACATCAGTGTTTTAAATGGCGAGCATAGCTTCTACAAACAGCAATGTGATAATGACCAGATAATTCTTGTGATGCTCACTGGGGCTAAGTATAAGATAGGACGCACGAGGGAACTCCTTTGATCGATGAAATAGAACCTCAGGATCTTTAGGTTGAGAAGACAGGGAGTGCTTTCGTTTGATGCCTCACCTGCAAGTTGGCATCTCTGACAGTGCAACATACCTTCAGTGCTGCGCTGGAGTGTCGACCTTGACTTTTGTGCTCAAGTCCAGGAGTCGAACCTGAACCCGAAAACATTGTGATTTGCAGCTGAGACTGCTACCAGCGAAGCCCACTGAATTCAAGTGTGGAGAGAAAGTAATCACACTTGCTCAGTCTGGCCACAAGATGTACAGAGGCCGTACACGACATCTGATCCTGCCAAGCTTCTCCCCAAAGTCACACAAAACTAAAAAGATGTTTCACCCGCCTTTTCCAGTTCCCCATGTGGCTTGGGGATAAAGGTAGTATACACACTGTCCAACCCGTGCTCAGTGCATAATCTCCCCAAGAACACAGCAGCTTCTCTGCCGTGCCAATTCTCTTCTCATTTGAATCTTCGAGCTGAAACAATCAGTGGAGAATGACAGGCTGTTTTGACATCATTTGCACAAATACCCAAGGCCTAAAAATCCATATCCTAGGTCTCAAAGACCCAGTAACTCAAAGCTGTAAGTTCTAATCATGTCAATGAGAATTGTTCTTCATCACTCATAACTAAACTCTGTGCACTAAAGGGAAGCTGTTATTATTGCTGTCTCTAATTCCCACTAATGCATTAATTCCATAACCCAAGAAGGTATCTGGTACTAAAATCCTTGAGAAAGGAAATGTTTTAGATGGCTTCTTGTCCTTGATTGTTCAGAAATTGAGCCATGGGATTAGCTGGCAGTCACTGGAGTGCCTATTCGAAAATTCTACAATAGCCGCATTTCAAAGGTTCGACAATACTTACTCAAGATACTCTGTGGCTCTCTCTACATTGTCCCTTCATTGACAATTTTTTGCCATTCTTTAATCGGTTATTGTTGTCTCACTATTAAATAATTTAAAAAAAAATCAAAATGCTAAGTTTCAGACAGAATGGATCACCTGTAGTAACAAGTGCAAAAAATGCTCGAAAAGCTCAGCAGGCCAAGCCGCTGAGAAACATTGTTAATGTTTCAGGTTGATGACAGAGGGGTTACTTGGCCAGACATTTGCATTGGTGTTCTGGTTTGGTTCTTGTGCCAAAGTCAAAGGAGGGATCTTAATGAGGCCTGAATGATGTAGGCTACACTGAGAAATGAGGCAGAGTCAGACCAGAGACCCAGAGATCCCTATCTCATCATGGAACCAATGAGCTCCAGCTTTTAACTAAGTTCCGGGTGTCAAGATGAGATTCCTTCTGGCGAGTGGTGGGTTGCCTATTAAATGGGACTTTATTGCTTGCTGACAATCTTATTAACTGAAAAGTCACCTTATTAATATGCAGCTTCTTATTCTACCAGCAGTTCAGACATTGAGAGTTCTCGACATGGAAGTCAAAGTGAGTACCTGCCAACTTCAGATAGCCACTCTCTCCAAAGAAGCTCTGTGTTGGACACTGAGCACCAACATCTCAGGGCACGCTCCATAAGCACCAACCACATGCACCCCATGTCAACAGACATTGACATCTAATATGTGCCAGCCTCTAAGAACCCTCATGGCATTTCTCCGACTCACTCACAGTACACTTCTGCATTTCAATGCTATGCTTCAGGGAGAAATGGCAATTATCATTGTAATGCTGTAGCAAAAACACTTGGTGATCTCAGGGACACGCATTGAACTCTTGGACTGGACCAGTGTGCATCTCCGGAACGCTTGCTTGCTTGATTGGTCTCTTAGCACTCACTCACCCTACCCTTATCTGGATATTCACAGTTTCCCTGCCTTGCCTTGCCTTTTCACAGAATAGCACCTCAGTCAGAACCGTCAGGATCAGAGTGGTGTTGTATTGCCTTGCCGTTTAGCAAAGGCACAAGGCCAGGAAACTAGTCATGGTCGACGGAAGTCCTCAGTCAAATCAAGGGAGATAGCTTTCAGTCAGGGTGGTCACAGTACATTAAGGCAAGGGCAGCCTCTGATACCAGTCCTGGGGCTTGGACACTGTCATCAGGTGCCTGGAGCAGTCAAACTCAGGATTCTCTCTTCATAAGTAATGCAAAGCCAAATGACAGGCAGCTTTCTCTGTCTCAGGCGTGCTGCAGTGTTCCAGTGAAGCTCAGCACAAGCTGGAAGAACAATACCTTATTTTCCACTTGGGGACCCTACAGCCCTCCAGACTCAATATCAAGTTCAATAATTTTAGGGCCTGAACTCTCCCATATCCCAGCCTCCTTACCCACACACCAGGCCTTGTTATCACATAGCCTGACATTACATATTACCTATTGTTAGTCACTAACGGACTCCATTAACAGCTATTCACCCTCCCAGCCAGATCGTTATCAATTCCTTTGTCTGGCCAATTGTTCCTCTCTCTCTTTGGACTCTATCCACACCTATCATTTAATGCTTACGCCCTTCCCCTCACCCCCTTATCATCTGCATAAAAACCAATATTTTCCTAGACACCATCAGTTCTGAGGAAGGCCCACCGGACACAAAATGTTAACTCTGATTTCTCTTCACAGATGCTGCCAGACCTGCTGAGCTTTTCCAGCAATTTCTTTTTGTAGCTTTCCTCCTGGATGGAGAGAGAGAGATAGAGACATTGTTATTATGGGAGATGAAATTGGGTGGAAGGGCTTTTGCTTTTGGTGCAGCTGGGGAGGTATCCTGAGAGAGTGAGTAAACAGCACATACAGGGTTAGTAGTGTCAGGTTTTGGGGTGGATGAGGATGACTGAGGGAATACAGAGAGTGGTAGAACATGAGCCTCGGTGGGAGATGGGTGCAGTTGCGGAGATAGTGTGCACGTGAGGTATTTGAGACAAGATGGTTTGTGTCTAGCTTGTCTGGGTGCACAGTAGCCTTTTAAAGATGGCGATAGTACCAGGGATGCTGGTCATTTCAGAGGTATCTTGACAGTGTTGTGGCAGGCAGAGCAAGTGGCAGAATGGGGCTAGATAGAATCAGAGATGTCATGGGAATGGGACAGGTAGCCAATGAGACAAATTTGTTTAGATCTTGTGAAGGATCTCACTAGGCCTCAGGGCAAGAAACCCTGCAGAAAACTCGATAACATTGACACCTCAGCCAAAGAACCCATAAAATTCAGCAGCAAATGGACCTATTAGAATTTGTATAAACCTCTCCCAATTGGACAAGGTTGTAGAATGTGACATACACCCAATGGCAACAGTAGTTGAAAACTTGGCAAAATTGACAAAAAGCACTATTTTCACAAAACTGGGTGTGAATAATAGATTCTGATGGACAGTCAAAATTGTTACTGACCTTCATTAAGCCATTTGGGTATGGCTGCTTTAACCATTTTCCCTCTGCTATCATTTTGGCACCAATGATATTCACAGGAAAAAAGGCGCCCTCGGAGACACATAGACAGGCAAGAGTTTTAGGAATATATTTGTGGATTACAGTTCAAGATTGAAACAACCATAAGTCACTTGTATCCTTGTTAATTACAAAGGAAATCACTAAGATGCTGCCTAAGGCCTAATAATTCAGACTGAGACAAATACAAAATGGTATCATTACTGAGTTCAAGGCAACTATAAACTACTACAGATATATTACTGAGAATGCATGACTACCCATAACAGGAAGATATAAGATTTGTCAAGGCAGTTGAAGATTATTCTTCTCAAAGCACCAAATGTTTCCTCGCAAGTATTAAAACATTGGAATTTAAAAAAATACAGCCTTTCATCCAAAGGGAGGAGAAGGGAAGAAAATCAATGAGAAGCAACAACATCTCTCAGATGAAGATGGTGAATTTAGAGAAAACAGACCCTCAACAAACTCAAAGAGAACTCAATACCAGATCAGGAAGATCATTGAAACAACCACAAAAACTGCCACTGTAAAACAGACTTTAGGGGAGATGTAAGAGAATATCTATACACAAATATGTATAACATGGTATAGGTTAAGGATTTGGAGAATGATAGTGCAGTAATGGATTAACTCCTGGATGTGCACAAAAGAAGTTGCCATTGTTGATGTCATGTCTACATGATGATAAACTTGATGATGAGAAAACTTTAACTTCGACCTCATGAAGAATTGTAAGGTATATAGTTAGCTTGGTGTAGATAAAGAATTGTTTTAAAATGATCCAAAAGTCTAGCCATACCTTTATCTTTGAGTAAGACCCATAAGCGTCATCCAGAACTCAAGCTGACAACAATTATCACTGTACTTTGCTATTGGATATGTGCTGCTTTTCCATAGTTACTGTTTTAGATGGGGACAGAAAGTGTAACTGTTTCTTTGCTTTCCTAGGCAAGATGTGGTTTAAATATGTAACACATTAATGACTGCAGAAACTGTGCAGATCCGACATTGCAGATTGGATAAGAGATTGATTTTTGTTAAAAGTATGTCAAAAAATAAGACTAATTAGAAATGATACAACACAGAGAATGACATTGACAAACATTTTTAAAATGTTGCTTTAGCAGCCTGGTTAGAAGTTTAAATAGAAAAGGAAAATGTTTAAAACAACCATATTCATGAAATGCAAGGGATGGAAATCTGTACCTGCCAATCAAAGTTCCTGCCATCTGTTGCCCATCATTTACCCACTGTGCAAAATGCACCAACTTAGAAATTCTTTTCACTGCATATTATTAGGACTACTATGCAGTTGGTGTCTCTGAATCTTACTGCTCCCTTCTGTGTCTTTTCTCAAAGAATATGATTGCCAAGTGCTTTCCATGAAAGGTTGTAATTTGTCAGGAAAAGAACTATTAAAGGCAATATGAACCTATTTCAGGTGTCTTCAAGCCTCACATTTTGTTCTACTGTAGCTCATGTGTTCTCTCTCTATACCAGCTGATTACTGACCAGTCCTTTCACAAGGTACGGTATCTAAAAGCTCTGAAAATATTCAGATGAAGCAGTGCTAGACTGTTAGCAAACTCCAAAGATCATATATTGCTGTACCAGGCATTGAAAGTTTTTTCTTTTTTAACTCTAGACCGTGGGCACATTTAATGGAAATCTTTGACATGATGAAGTGACATAGCTGTATGCCCAAGACCACACTGCTTGGATTAGATCACAGAATCCCTAAGGGGTGGGAGCAGGTCATTCGGCCCATTGATACCACACCAACCCTCCATAAAGCATCCCACCCCCCATCACCAAAGGCTAACCTCCCTAGCCTGCATATCCCTGGACCCTATGGGCAATTTAGCCTGGTGAAACCACCTAACCTGCACATTTTTAGACTGTGGGAGGAAACCGGGGCACCCAGAGGAAACTTATGCAGACACAAGGAGAATGTGCAAACTCTACACAGACAGTCACCCGAGGTTGCAATTGAATCTGGGTCCCTGGCGCTGTGAGGCCGATGAGCTGTAAACAACCATGTCACGTACACACAAGTTCTTCAAACAGTAGCATAATGAGATTTATGCAAATTCTGAATACATGACTGCCATCAGCAAGGGAGTAGACACCAGTCTAGACTGAGCATATGAAGAGACAGATCTTAGGCACTGCACTAGAGAGCTGTATGTGCACAGATGTAAGTAAGGGAACTGAAGAACCTTACTTAGAGATAGGGAATGAGCAGCCTCAGAGCCAGTGCATGTGTGAACATCCACAGCAAAGAGATTCCCAGACTGCCATCTTAATTAATTTTAAAAACATACTGCAAACCCTGAAAGGCTGCAAAACTCATTTACTATGTCAGATCAAAAGAATTATGAATTAGGGTCCATTTAATTAGGGTCAGTCTGATGCAGCCAAGAGCACGTTATGTCGTCATGGACATTGGTGAAGGTTCTATGGTTTGAATCAATCTATGTGTTTGATAGGAAGCTTTTTAATTACACTTTGGGCCTGATGCTGTTTTCAGCTCACTGAAAGATGGTATCCAAATTCAGTGACAGCCAGCTAGATCTGCACTATTAGCAGAGTAAAACTCTAACGTCATCATTGACTGCTTGGATCATGACTGAGATTGAACGTCAGTGTGAATTTGATGAGGGAACATCATGGCTTTGGATACAGTTGGCTGGCCAGCATTTATTGCCTGTCACTAGTTGCACTTCAGTTGGTGAGCTGTCTTCTTGAACTATTGCTGTCTACGTTGCTCCACCGTGCCATTGGAGAGGGGATTCCAGGGTTTTCACCCAGCAACAGTGAAGGATTGGCGATATATTTCCAAGTCAGGACGGTGACTGGCTGGGAGGAGAATTGCAGACAGTGGTGCTCCCAAGCCTCTGCTGCCCATGTAATTTTAGATGAACTGTTAATACGTATGGGCAGTGCTGTCTAAGGATCTTTGATTAATTTCTGTGCCATCTTGTAGATAGTATACACTGCTGCTACTGAGCGTCGTTGGTGGAGGGAGTGGATGTGGTACCCATCAAGCGGGCTGCTTTGTCCTGGATGCTGTTAAGTTTCGTGAGTGTTGCTGGAGCCGCACTCATCTAGGCAAGTGGGGTATTCCATCACACTCTTGACTTGTGCCTAGTAAATGGTGGACGGGCTTTGAGGAGTCAGGAGGTGAGTTACTCTTGGCAGTATTCCTAGCCTCTGACCTGCTGTTGTAGCCACTGTGTTTATGTGATAAGTATAATTGAGTTTCTAGTCAATGGTAACCCCAAGAATGTTGATAGTGGGGGATTCAGTGATGGTGACACCATTGAATGTCAACAAGTGATGGTTCGATTGCCTCTTATTGAAGATGGTCGGTGTTTGTGCGGCACAGATGTTACTTCCCACTTGTGAGTTCAAGCCCAGATATTGTCTGGGTCTTGTTGCATTTATGGACTTATTCAGTATCTGAGGAGTTACAAATGTTGCAAACATCCCCCCTTCTGATCTTATGATGGAGGGAATGTCATTGATGAAGCAACGGAAGAAAGTTGGGCATAGGACACTATTCTGAGGAACTCCTGCAGAGATGTCCTGGAGCTAAGAGGATTGACCTCAAACAATCACAGCCATCTTCCTATGTGCCAGGTATGACTCCAATTAGCATAGAGTTTGCCTCGTGATTCCTATTGATTCCAGTTTTGCTAGGGCTCCTTGATGCTACATTTGGTTGAATGTGGTCTTGATGTCAAGGGCTGGCTCAATTACCTCACCTCTGGAATTCAGCTCTTTTGTCCACGTTTGAACCAAGGCTGTAATAAGGTCAGGAGCTGAGTGGTCCTGGCGGAACCCAAACTGGGCATTACTGAGCAGGTTATTGCTGAGCAGGTGCTGGCTTAATAGCACTATTAGAAACATAGAAAACAGGTATAGGAGTTGGGCATTCGGCCCTTCAAGCCCGCACCACCATTCAATATGATCATGGCTGATCATTCAATTTCAGACCCATTCCCACTTTCTCTCCATACCTTTTTAAACCCTTTAGCGACGAGGACCACATCCAGCTCCCTCTTGAATATATCTAATGAATGGACCCAACAGCTTCTTGGGGGAAAGAATTCCACGGGTTCACAACTCTGAGTGAAGAAATTCTTCCTCATCTCAGCCCTGAATGGCTTACCCCTTATTCTTAGATTGTGACCAACATTGGGAACATTCTTCCCATAGCTAGCCTGACCAGTCCCATCAGGATTTTACATGTTTCTATGAGATTCCCCCTCATTCTACTAAATTCCAGTGAGTACAAGCCCAGTTGATCTAACCTTTCCTCATATGTCTGTCTTGACATCCACGGAATCAGCCTGGTCAACCTTTGCTGGACTCCCTCAATATTAAGAATGTCCGTCCTCAGACTAGGAGACCAAAACTGCACACATTATTCAAGATGTGGCCTCACAAAGGCCCTGTATAACTTCGGCAAGACATCCTTACTCCGATAGTCAAATTCTCTTCCTATGCAGGCAAGCATGCCATTAGCTTTCCAGTTGAGGACACCTTCCATCACTTTACTGATGTTCAAGAGTAGAATCTTGGTGATTGACCAGATTAGATTTGTCCTGCTTGTTGTGTACTGGACATACGGTTTTTTCTACATTGTTGGGTAGATACCAGTGTTGTAGATGTACTGGAATAAGTTGGCTAGGGGAGTGGCAAGTTCTGAAGCACAAGTCTTCATTACTATTGCCGTAATGTTGTCAGGGCCCATAGCCATTGCAGTATCTAGTGTCTCTAACTGTTTCTTGATATCACGTGGAGTGAATCGAATTGGCTGAAGGCTGGTATTTGTAATGCTGGGGACCACTGGAAGAGGCTGAGATGGATCATCCATTTGGCACTTCTGGTTGAAGGTTGCTGAGAATGTTTCAGCCTTATTTTTTGCACTGATTGCTGGGCCCTTCCATCATTGAGGATGGGGATATTTGTGGAGTCTCCTCCTCTAGTGAGTTGTTCAATTGTCCACCACCATTCACAATGGGATGTGGCAGGAATGCGGAGCTTAGATCTGATCCATTGGTTGCAGTATCACTTAGCTCAGTCCGTCACTTGCTGTTTGGCATGTGAGTTGTCCTGTTTGGTAGCTTCACCAGGTTGATACCTCATTTTTAGGTAGGCCTGCTGCTGCTCCTGGAATGCACTTTCGCACTCTCCATTGAACCAGGTATGATCTCTGGCTTGATAGCCATAGAGTCATAGACTCATAGAGTTCTATATCACGGAGACAGGCCCTTCAGTCCAAACAGGGCCCTGCTGACCAAAATGTCTACCCACGCTAACCCCACTTCCCTGCATTGAGCCATATCCTTCTAAACTTTTCCTATCCATGTATTCATCCAAATGCCTTTTAAGTGTTGTTAATGTACCTTCCTCAATCACTTCCACTGGCAGCTCATTCCATATGTGTACTGACCTCTGTGTAAAAAAGTTGCCCCTCAGGTTCTCATGTATTCATTCCCCTCTTACCTTAAACTGATACCCTCTAGTCCTCAATTCCCCAACCCTGGGAAAAAGACAGAGTGCATTCACCCTATCCATACCTCCCGTGATCTTATACACTTCCATAAGATCCTCCCGAGTCTCCTACACTCTAAAGAAAAAGGTCCTAGCTTGTCCAACCCCTCCCTATAACTCAGTCCCTTGAGGCCTAGCAACATCCTTGTAAATTTCTTTTGCATCTTTTCAGTTTAATAACATCCTTCCGATAGCAAGGTGACCAAAACTCAACACAATACTCCCAAATGCGGCCTCACCAATGTTCTGTATGACTGCAACATAACTTCCCAAGTTCTGTATTCAATGCCCTGACTGAAGGTCAGTGTGCCAAAAGCCTTCTTCACTGCCCTGTCTACCTATGACTCCACTTTCAGAGAACCATGCACCTGATCTCCAGCGTCCCTCTGTTCCACTACACTCCTTAAGGCCGGACCATTCACCACGAAACTCCTACCTTGATTTGACTTTCCAAAATGCAACACCTCCCACTTATCTATATTAATCTCCATTTCTCGGCCCACTTCCCCAGCTGGTCAAGATCCTACCGCAATTTCTGAAAACCTTCCTCACTGTCCACGATACCTGCTATTTTAGTGTCACCCATAAACTTGTACAATGCCTTGTACATTCTCACCCAAATCATTGATATAGATAACGAACAGCAATGGGCCCAGCACTGACCTCTGAGGCACACCACTAGTCAAAGGCCTCCAGTACGACAAACATCCTTCCACTGTTTCCCTCTGCTTCCGACCATCAAGCCAATTGTGTATCCAATTTGAGATAGTAGGAACTCGAGACAACAAGGTGCAGGGCTGGATGAACACAGCAGGCCAAGCAGCATCATAGGAGCAGAAAGGCTGACGTTTCGGGCCTAGACCCTTCATCAAAAACCTGAGTAAATTGGAATTGGAGAAAGGTCTCTGCTGTAGAATACCCAGTAAAAAGGAAAATTGTTGCTGGAGAGCAATCATCTCAGCTTTAGGACATCTCTGCAGGGTTTCCTCAGGATAATATCCTTTTCCCAACCATCTTCAGTTGCTTAATCAATTTCTTCTGTCAAAAAATACAAATTCCCTCCCTGTGTGCTTGGGTCAACTTACAGCAGGTGAATAGCAGCTATTTAAGAAGGCAGCTCACGATCGTCTTCTCATGGGCAACTAAGGGCGGGCAACAAATGCTGGCCAGCCAGTGATGACCATGTACATGAAAAAAAAA